>NC_136772.1:24334945-24918374 GCF_947034865.1 Barbatula barbatula
ACCAATGGAAAGTGAAGGGAGCTTTTCCTCACACATTTGTATTACAGTTTGTTATAAACCCCTGATGAACACCAGACATTCAGCTCAAACCGCTCAACATACACACTCAATTTCATATCCATTATACACTCACCTAAAGGATTATAAGGAACACCTGTTCAATTTCTCATTAATGTAATTATCTAATCAACCAATCACATGGCAGTTGCTTCAATGCATTTAGGGGTGTGGTCCTGGTCAAGACAATCTCATGAACTCCAAACTGAATGTCAGAATGGGAAAGAAAGGTGATTTAAGTTATTTTGAGCGTGGCATGGTTGTCGGTGCCAGACGGGCCGATCTGCTCAGTTACTGGGATTTTCAACCATTTCGCACAACCATTTCTAGGGTTTACAAAGAATGGTATGCGGCAGTCCTGTGGGCGAAAATGCCTTGTTGATGCTAGAGGTCAGAGGAGAATGGGCCGACTGATTCAAGCTGATAGAAGATAAACTTTGACTGAAATATCCACTCGTTACAACCGAGGTATTTGTGAAGCCACAACACGCACAACCTTGAGGCGGATGGGCTACAACAGCAGAAGACCCCACCGGGTACCACTCATCTCCAATACAAATAGGAAAAAGAGGCTACAATTTGCACGAGATCACCAAAATTGGACCGTTGAAGACTGGAAAAATGTTGCCTGATCTGATGAGTCTCGATTTCTGTTGAGACATTCAGATGGTAGAGTCAGAATTTGGCGTAAACAGACTGAGAACATGGATCCATCATGCCTTGTTACCACTGTGCAGGCTGGTGGTGGTGGTGTAATGGTGTGGGGGATGTTTTCTTGGCACAGTTTAGGCAATTGGGCATCATTTAAATGCCACGGTCTACCTGAGCATTGTTTCTGACCATGTCCATTCCTTTATGACCACCATGTACCCATCCTCTGATGGCTACTTCCAGCAGGATAACGCATCATGTCACAAAGCTCGAATCATTTCAAATTGGTTTCTTGAACATGACAATGAGTTCACTGTACTAAAATGGCCTCCACAGTCACCAGATCTCAACCCAATAGAGCATCTTTGGGATGTGGTGGAACAGGAGCTTCGTGCAATATGCTATCCTGTCAATATGGGCCAACATTTCAAAAGAATGCTTTCAGCACCTTGTTGAATCAATGCCACGTAGAATTAAGGCAGTTCTGAAGGAGAATGGGGGTCAAACACAGTATTAGTATGGTGTTCCTAATAATCCTTTAGGTGAATGTATATGACACACATCTGACTAAAAACACAACACATGTCTATTGTCATCATTACAACAGCAGCTTTTCTCAACTAACACTATTAATAATAATTGCGTTGTGAAGAAATATACAAAACAACAAAAATTGTATTAATACAATAATTATTAATTCTTAGAAAGCATTAAAAAATCTTAAAATCCACTGCAGACACACACATTCTGCTCTGTCTCTGATCTGCTGTGTTACATAAATTATGTTTTTAATGATTCATTACTCCCAAAAACACAGGTTGCAGTACATTATGGGACCATCTGAACTGTTGGCCTCATGCTGAGGTGGGAGAGACTGTGTCCAGGCCATGCCCCATATTCCTTAGGGTCAAAGGTCAGGCACACCCTGAGTTACCTCGGTTATATATAAACCACAGCTAATCCATGATGTCACATTTCTGTAATATCTTAAACTGAAATCGTGATATATCTTCTGCTGATAAATGTTTCAGTAACAGGTTTTATGCTTCAGAATGAGTTTTTTCTGGCTTGTGTTTCTTGACTCTAGGGGTTGTGTGGAGAAACTGCTCGGAGAGCGGCTGGTCAGAAACCTTTCCACCGTATGAAGTGTCCTGTGGCCACGCACTCAACGACAGCTTTCATTCTCCCAACGACTCGGTAACTGTCAAGATTCATTTCTGTGCTTAAATTCCATTCCTCAAAAACATAACAAATGTAAAACATCACATTACTGAAGGCGGAAAACCTTCCAATCATGGTCAGCAAAATAATACATTGATATTCATTCATTTAGCTTTTTTAGCGAAACATCACAAAAACGCTTTATCTTAGGTGTCAACAATAATTAAACTCAACAGTTATGTTTATGTATGTAAATGAGCAAATGTCTGTGTTCAGCAGGTGCTGGTCTCACACGAGTATTTCTTTTATGTGAGGATCATGTATTCTGTTGGATACACCGTCTCTCTTGTGTCGCTCAGCATTGCTCTCACTGTGCTGTGTGTGTTCAGGTAAATGATCACCTGTGAGTTTGTGTGTCTTTACATTCATATATTCCTATCAGCAATATAATCAAAAAGCCATTACACACTTTGAAACAACAATGGTAAATTACAGTTAAAGTACAGTTTGTATAATTCAGTTACGCACATAATACAATGAATCAGGATTAAGACACTGGTCCAAAAAACTGGTCCAACTGACAAAAATAGACTCATTTACAAAATGATAATTCTTCAAACTTCCCTTATATGTGTTGAATGAAAATGTGGTGAAACACATGCATGTAAATCAGATGATTGCTGTGAGTTTTTCTGTAGCACGACTCTGTGGCTTTTTCTGTTATTGTTAACAATCATAAATCCTCTGAAAAAGTACTTCAAATAAAAATAACAGTAATTCTAAATGACAACACGGGAGATGGAGAGTGTCCCCCCAAATCTGTGTATATATGTTATAAAAGTTACACAACACTGTGCCAAAACCAAGACATCAAACTCCATGACATCAGCCTAAGAATTCAGATGTTCCTGTTCCAAGTTTAGTTTGTACAGCCTGACTGAGAGACCATACAAGTGTTAATGCTGTGTTTATAGATTTATTGAAATGCACTTTTAAATGGTTCATATTCCAGATTTAATAAAGACAATTTTATTTGCATACATTTGTTTTATACTGTAAGGCCTCATCCCGTCTTTAAATCTTTCTTGTTCTTAAACCTCCAGGAAGCTGCACTGTACTCGTAATTTAATTCATATGCAACTTTTCACATCCTTCATCCTACGAGCCATCTTCATCTTTATTCGAGATGCTGCGCTGCATTACTCACAGGAGTATTATCACTGCAACTTCCATCCGGTAGACAAGCAAACACATGTGCACACATATTCAAAAACACACACACACACACACACACACACACACACA
Organism: Barbatula barbatula; assembly: GCF_947034865.1. Lineage (NCBI taxonomy): Eukaryota > Metazoa > Chordata > Actinopteri > Cypriniformes > Nemacheilidae > Barbatula > Barbatula barbatula. Next base: position 24,338,120 of record NC_136772.1, read on the forward strand.
CACACACACACACACACACACACACACACACACACACACACACACACACACACACACACACACACACACACACACACACACTCAATGTTTGGGTACACTTACTCCTCACTTTGTATTATTGCTTTTTTTACACATATATTAATAATAGAAGATACGTCATGTAATCTTTCACATAACAGTAAGGGATGTATGGGAGTTTAGCCTAAACGCTGTCCTTTTTTACAATCCCTTTGTGTGCAATCTTCTCAACCCCTCATGGACTCTGAATCCTGATCAGTGCCCTCCTCATAAGCCTTGTGACATTGTACAGTAAAATCTTCAAATATACAGATAATGTGTGTGAGCTGACGTGTCTGTGCTGTTGTTCTCAGCCCGGGTGTAAAGTAGCTCTGTTCCTGTCGAATTACTGCATCCTGGCGAATTACAGCTGGCTGCTGGTGGAAGGACATTATCTTCACAGTCTCATAAACCTCTCTTTACATTCACACACCAAACGCCTTCACTGCTACACACTGCTCGGCTGGGGTACGCTCATCTCTCTCTCTCTGACACACAGACTGTATTTCACTCCATTGGTTGATGATGTAAGGAACTTCCTTGTGCTCATAGCAGATTTTAAGCATTCAAAAATTAGTGAATACTAGTCAAAAAGTTAAAAAGTTAAAAAGTTATGTCGTGATCATAAATGATTTGGCCACAATAGTCCTGTACATCGTTTTTTGTCCGATGTAATAATCGGTTTATAATCTTTAATCCACGTTCCGACATTATTCAATTTCTCAAAGTGAACTTGTGTAGTTTTAGGCCAAGATGTCAATCTGTTCCCTTTAGATCATTTATTGGTCAAAGTTGCGTAACCGTATACCGGATAAGTGATTTAAAGTCTAGTCTCTCCTTTTAATGGATCTCTCCTTCAGTTCTCATCCTGCAAATAACACATCCAATAAAAGCTTCTTTTTTATTCCTCCAGGGATCCCAATGCTGATTATTATTAGCTGGAGTTTGGCCAAATACCTGCATCAGGATGAAGGGTACAAACATTAAAAATACTCAATGCAGCTGTATTTCTTCTCGGTTCATCAACATGGTGATGTGTTATGTTTGTATCATAATTTAAATCTATTTAACCTTTTATTCACGAGAACACACTTATTAAACAGTCATTTGCTTCATGTTACTGTAAAATATTAACTTTAATAAAATAATCTAATAATCATGTTTTATTTGTGTTTTACATCATATAAATGTAATTTAAGAGTTGAAAAATGTAGCGTACACAAAAGCTTTATTTAAAATTCAGATCTTTAGAATTGCTTATTCATTTTTCCTACACACCTATCTATTAACTGCAGGTTGATTGTTTATATAAATCTTTCAATTTTATTTAAAATAACACGTTATGTAATGATATAAGATCCAAAACACATCTAATCAGTCATCATAATTAGAGAAGTTCACTTCAACATAAACCCAAATTCTCTTTCCATAATCATTTTCCTTTTTCATGCTTATTTTAAAGTGAACTTGTTATGAACTGTGATGGAGAACCCAATTGCAGGCAGCAAAACGGGGATGAAGGGGTTAACAAGGACTTTAATAATATAAAACAGAAAACAAAAACCCACGAGGGGGTATCAAGACAGTACACAAAAACTAACACCATAAACTGAAAACTAAACACTCAACTGGAACTCAACTATAAAGACTAAACAAACACTCACAAAGACTAGCATAAACTTCAAGGATTCTGACACGACAAGGCTTAGGACAGGGTAACAAGTACAACGAACGAGCACAAGACAATGAACACGAGGATGTTTTAAAGGGAGACAGACAAAGGATAATTAACAAGGGTCAGGTGCGGGTACTGAAACACTCAGGGAAGGTTAACGAGGAAACGAGATGGCGGGAACAAAGACACGGACCAGAGAGAGAGCAAGAAAGCCGATCGACCCAACATCTCTCTCTCACATAAAACAAAAGACTTTGTCATGAATCTGCCTCAAGACCAAGAATAGACATGACATGAAGGCAGATTCATGACAGAAGCCCCCCCTTTAATGAACACCCCCAGGTGTTCACCAAGGGGAAGACTAACGAGACAAGACCGACTGGGTGACAGACATAAACCAACAAAACATGCTTAACAAAACTAAGGGCAGACAAGCAAGAACAATAAATGGGTTGGGATGGGACAATAAAAATAACAAACAAGGGAGGGGGGGTGGGGCAAAACAAAAGTTCATGGGGGGAACACAAGAGTCCATGGGAGGAAGTCCAAAGGGGTTGGGACAGGGAGGGGCAGTCTTAGTCCCTGGACCCGCTCGAGAGCGTGGGGTCCTGGGGGACTTAGCAGGGGGTACCCTGGAGGGAGGCTCGCAAGAGCGCAGAGTCGCCGGCTGGAAGGCCGGCAGGGCAGGACTTGACGCCGGCTGGAAGGCCGGCTGGGCAGGACTGGGTGCAGGACTTGGCGCCGGCTGGTAGGCCGGCTGGGCAGGACTGGGTGCAGGACTTGGCGCCGGCTGGTAGGCCGGCTGGGCAGGACTGGGTGCAGGACTTGGCGCCGGCTGGTAGGCCGGCTGGGCAGGACTGGGTGCAGGACTTGGCGCCGGCTGGTAGGCCGGCTGGGCAGGACTGGGTGCAGGACTTGGCGCCGGCTGGTAGGCCGGCTGGGCAGGACTGGGTGCAGGACTTGGCGCCGGCTGGTAGGCCGGCTGGGCAGGACTGGGTGCAGGACTTGGCGCCGGCTGGTAGGCCGCCTGGGCAGGACTGGGTGCAGGACTTGGCGCCGGCTGGTAGGACGCCTGGGCAGGACTGGGTGCAGGACTTGGCACTTGCGTGGACGCCTGGGCAGGACTGGGTGCAGGACTTGGCACTTGCGTGGACGCCTGGGCAGGACTTGAAACTGGAGTGGGTGCAGGCGGGACCACCGGACTCGGGACCACCGGACTCGGGACCACCGGACTCGACGGGACCACCGGACTCGACGGGACCACCGGACTCGACGGTTGCCCCCTCCGAGGCTTCTTCTTCTTGGAACGACCCACAGAACATGTGGCCGGCAGCAAAGGGGTGGGGGACCCGGCTGCCTCCGTGCTGGAAGAGTCGGACGGCGAGTCCCACGACTCCCTCCGTCCGCGCCTACCACGAATGCTAGCTGGAGGTGACGAGACGGGTGGTGCTGAACTCCCCAGTGTGATCATACCCAGGGTACATCCCTCCGGGATTGAAGACAGTGTGGGGGATCCACCTGGAGGTGAGGGTCTGGAGTCGTCCCGGTTGACCAGGAAGTTCACCATATCCTGGAACCCCAGAGGCTCCAGCAGCTGGGTCTCCCTGGCGGTGAGGGGTTCAACGAGGCCGCTGTTAAATATGAGCTTGAGCTCCTTCTCGTTGAACTCTGTCTCCACTGCCTCTAACAGGAAGTCCCGGGCATACTCTAGCACACTGTAGTCCCTCTGATGCATTCCGAAAAGGAGGTGGGCTTGCCGAGATCTCAGGTGGCGCTGGTTACTGTCCATAGCTGCCTGCTGGGTTCGGTTCTGGCTCGTTCGTTCTGTTATGAACTGTGATGGAGAACCCAATTGCAGGCAGCAAAACGGGGATGAAGGGGTTAACAAGGACTTTAATAATATAAAACAGAAAACAAAAACCCACGAGGGGGTATCAAGACAGTACACAAAAACTAACACCATAAACTGAAAACTAAACACTCAACTGGAACTCAACTATAAAGACTAAACAAACACTCACAAAGACTAGCATAAACTTCAAGGATTCTGACACGACAAGGCTTAGGACAGGGTAACAAGTACAACGAACGAGCACAAGACAATGAACACGAGGATGTTTTAAAGGGAGACAGACAAAGGATAATTAACAAGGGTCAGGTGCGGGTACTGAAACACTCAGGGAAGGTTAACGAGGAAACGAGATGGCGGGAACAAAGACACGGACCAGAGAGAGAGCAAGAAAGCCGATCGACCCAACATCTCTCTCTCACATAAAACAAAAGACTTTGTCATGAATCTGCCTCAAGACCAAGAATAGACATGACATGAAGGCAGATTCATGACAGAACTACTCCGTTAACGAAGAAAGCAATTTATTGAAGTTAATTAAAACACAGAACGATTCCACACATTGAATAACAACATTGTTACATCACAACGCTTTTCATTGACTTTGAATGGGTGACATCTTGTGTCTTCCGAACTGAATTGTGGGGCCGTCCCATCACTGGTGTCACAGCAATTGCTACCACGTCCATATATTTTTATGCAAATATAAAACCTTTCCCTATGTCTGTCTGTAACTGAAAGGCAGCTGTGTGTGTGTAGTTCACGAGTGACAAACGTTAGAATGATTGAATCTGTTGTGTTGTCAGGTGCTGGGAGACGAGAGATCATGGATGGATCTGGTGGATACTTCGAGTTCCAGTCATCATTTTTATTACAGTAAGCCGACCTTCTGTATACTCACACATGACTCTCTCTCTCTCTGCTCTTCGCCTGTACACTTGATTCCATTCCTCTCTTACTGCTCACTCATGTTCACTATAGTTTGTAAGTCTGGTAATAGAAGTTCCCTTCCCGTCACTCACTCCATGTTGTGTGGATAGATCCTGTGCCACTGACCGAGATGAATGTGGAGTTTTACAGACCCACCTGTACATTGTAGTGACCGTAAAGCGGTAGTTTGTGTATAATCTGAGACCTGAACAGATCATGGTTTGGGTGTGTAATCCTCCCTCGGGTTGATCTGGTCCGGTCTCCTAGCATCTGTACGGAGGTGGAAGAGGCTGCTCCTATAGCAGGGCATTCACAGTAGGGCTGCACGATTATGACAAATCATCAAATGGTACCATTCAAGTTGTCGCTGGGATTATTCATTTGGTTTGTCAGCCTTTACGCTATAGTACAGCACATTCAAAACGATTATCTTTAATTACTCAACCGTGTGCAAAACTGTGTTCCTCAACTCAAACCTGTAAGGCATACACTTTCATACAAAAATGAAAGAAAATGACATTTTTAAAACAAATCGTTGTACAAAAAAAGCATACTTCCATTTTAAAGATCTTCAGCCAGGAACACATTTTTAGGAAGTGATGAGTGACAGCGTTTCCTCCGGTGCTGAACAATCTCTGTGACGGAGGGATGCACACTTTGAGCCGTGTCTTTGGCTATGATACGAGATCGCTTCTGTTTGCCTTCAGGGATCCGGCTGGATACAGAGAAATGCCAAACAAAGGTTCAGTAATAGATGTGTGTGTGTGTGTGTGTGTGTGTAGAAGGTCACAGGTGATTTGGTGAACTTGATGCTCGCTCTTCTGCATCAATGCACTCTTATGGCACTCTTTGGAGTTTTTTATATCACTTATGCATTACTGCTTACACTATATATTCTGCTTGACATCATCGATTGTGATGAGGCTTGTAGTTTTGGTTCTGGATCTTACTTCTGATCACATCTTCAAGAGTCACACAATATTGTACAGCACGTAGACACACGTAGAACCCATTTAAAACAGCGTCGAGAAAGAGAGCGCTCTGTTGTTGAGGCCGCTCCTACATATTCATTTTTGGCAAAACGGTAAAATAATCTAACTTGCTAAATGTTCACCCTACAAAGAGAAATAAGTAACTTGATCATAACATTTTTAGTTTTAGGAGTCTAATGATTGTTTGCCATGTACTAAACTTAATAAGCCTAAACATGTTTTTAACAAAAGTTGACTGGACTTACAAAACGGTGTATTGTGAAAAAATTATATTTTGCGACAGTTTGAAAGTTCCCAAGATACACTGCAGCACGTTATTTGTCTTTCTTTTAAAGATGAGTGTTTTAGTTCTTCTTGGCTTCATTTCTGCTTTAATGTCATTGTTACTGTTAGTTATCTGTGGTGTTTAGAGTTTTTTAATGAATGATGGTTTTTGCTTGTTACTGCGGTTGAGGTTCGTGACACGACGGCACAAATTCAGTCAACACAAACTCGTAAAACAGTTATTTGACCAAGGTATTTGTATTCATGTTCAGCCAACTAAAAGGATTTTGTTCTGTTGTTCAATAGGTGAATTTGACTATGCTGGGAAAACGAATGACTCGGTTGGACGTCAGGTTAACTCAAAGATGTGTTTGCCTTGTTATTTTATATTATATGTTTAGTTTATTTTTTACAGTGTAGGGTTCAGGCTATTTTAACAATGACATGATCGCTGGACCTGTAATGGTAAACGACCGGATATTCCACTCCTGAGATATTTGGTGTGTACACGGGATCTGGTGCTTGAAAACCTCCAATAGTGTCATCACGTCATCCACGCAACGTTGAGCGAGTGACATGAAGGGAACGTTCTTGTTCATCGCAGAACTGAGCTTGCGTTTCTGATGTCTGAAGGGAATTGTGTTTCAGGTAAACATGCTGTTTTTCCTGAGTATTATTCGGACATTAGTGGGGAAGTTGAAAGCTGCAGACATGCATGGAAATGAGTTTAATCATCACAGGTGAGGTCCAGTGTTGGCCAGTATTTTCTATTAATAACTCACTTCTACCTTTTGCTCATATGCCACCAAACAATTGATTGTGTTTTTGTCTTTTTGTTACTATATGTTATAAATTTGTCTATATGTTATAATGCATGCACAGTTAAATTACGGTATTCAAGCCAATATTTACTAACAAAATGTACAGCTTCATATTTTAATGTTAACCTTCAGGATTTTAAAGTGAGTTTCATCATCCCTCCTCTGCGACATTTAACCACATCTAAACCACATCACATCTATTCTTACACGGCGGCGGTCTGAAACTTGTCTTCAAAAGACTTCAAGGTGGCTTTTTTTAGTTTGGACAACAATTGAGGCAATTGTTTGTAATGAGAAGTAGAAGTGAGAGTAAGAGAAAATGTGAGAGCTTGATGAGTGAAGGTGTTTTAAATTCATCATCTTTCTGTTTGACACACTTGTGTGTCACGAACGTGGATGAAGAACCCAAGTGCAGGCAGCGAGGATGAGGTTAACCGATTTTCACATATATGCAAAACAGAAAACAAACACCCACGATGGGGTAACAAAACAAGAACAGGGGACACGATAAACTGATAAGACTAAACACACTTGACAAGAACACTAACTACAAAATACCAAGACTAAACAGAACACTCACAAAGACTAGAAACTACTTAAATGCTTTTCAGGACAAGGGATCGATACAGGGAAACAAGTACAATGAATGAGCACAGGACAATGAACACGAGGATGTTTTAAAGGGGAACAAACACAGGATAATTAACAAGGGGCAGGTGTAGGTAATGAAACACTAATGGGAAGGCTAACGAGACAGAAGGGCTGGAAACACTGACGAGACACGAGAAAGCACATGGCAAGTCAGAATCAAAACAAAGCCATGTCTTTCTCACACAAAACCTAAGGCTATGCCATGACTCCGCTGCAAGACTAAGAATAAACATGACATGATAGCGGAATCATGACACTTGTGTATATATCTAATCATTTGATGGTTTGTGTGTTATACAAAACACAATATTTACAAGAGGTAAATAGTTTTGAATGAAGAGCTTAGAGAAAATAAACCATCGTATCTAGAAATTGTGTGTAATATGTTCAAATAAAGTGTGTAATATATACACATAATATATAGCTTTATTTAAGTGCTTCGGTGCGTTGGAAATGACTCTGTAATGTGTAGATTGGGTTCTTCTCTCATTTTGAGTTCATGTTTATACAAACAAGAGTTTATTCTTGTATAAAGTGTACATTTATCTTATTTCAATGTGTACAATTTTGTGTAGGAAGCTGGCAAAATCTACATTCCTGCTGGTGTCTCTGTTTGGACTGCAGTATGTCCTCTTCGCCTTTTTCCCTGATAGAGTCAACGTCCTAACCTTTAAAATCTGGAACGTCGTCGAGCTTGCATTAGCATCCACACAGGTAATAATGATATATAGAAATACACACACTAACAGATTTAAAATCATATTTACTCTGAGTTGATCAAATCATTGGTTTGCTGTTACAGGGCTTTATTGTGGCACTGCTGTACTGTTTTCTAAATGCAGAGGTCAGTACGTCTATTTGGTTTCAAAATGATCACGTGTAAAGTTTGAAATGTTAGGATTTCCACAGCCTTCCTGCATACACAAACACATCTGCTCTGTGAAAAACAAAACAGCTTTATTGAGTTGTAATATGGTAATAGGTCTAATGGGTGACTGGCAGATCTTAACTGTGATTGAATTGTGGCAGGTACAGTATGAAGTTCAAAGACGATGGAGGCGGTGGCGGATGAAGCAGCATTTCCATGGTGATCCCAGAGTGCATCACAACTCCTCGAGTCACAGCGGCCTGCCACTGACACAGGTGTCCTTGCTCACGCGTCCAAACACAACCTAGACACAACCCAACAACAACCAACACAAACCCTAACACTCCAAAACTATTATGACAAACCAACGCCTAGCGTAAGCAGAGATAATAAGAAAATATTTAGACATGCATGAAACTATAAAGTTGTTCATTTGAAAAAGCTTAGCCTTCCTGCTCTCTCTGACAGACCAATATTGAGAATAAACTAGCGGAGGCTGTGGCTAAATTGCCGTGTTTTTAATGGTTTGTAATTCTGTCATTGCTCACAGCTGTGCTGTTTCGTGTCATCTTGCTGCTCATGTTATAGATTTCTGTTCAGTCCTGTTGTTGTAAGCTGGGGTCTCCTTTATAACACGTGCGTAAGTACAGATTTGATCGTATAACGTGCGTACGCAAATGTCAACAGAAACATTTATGTTTATAAAAACTGTATTTGACGTGGAAATGTAAGTCATTATTTTGCGCTCATATACCGATTTGGACGCTGACAGGTGCTCTTTCATATACAGTATTTATGACATCATTCAGACATCATGAAAAGGCAAGATCTGAAACTACTCAGCTGCACACAATTTCATGTTCATTTGCGATTTATAGATTTCACATCTGACAGAGAGGCGTACACGTGTTTTCTGTGAGTACTTTGAGAAATTATTGTGAATGAATCTCATTTAGAACGATTTCTACGCAACATTTTATAAATGAGGCCCCTTGTATCGCCCTTAAGAGCGTCTATGTGTACTTTACAGTATATTAAACAAAACTATATTATCAAGTAAAAAGCACAAAATGTGATTGTAATATTTGTGTTCTTTCATGTCCCTGTATGGGTGTGTAAATATAAAGGATAGTTATAATGCACTAATCACTTATTAATATGTGTAATACTGTGAGTTGTGTAATCCATCAAAATAAATGCTCAAAAAACAAGATATTTCTCCACACCAAATGACATCGATTTATGACCAGATGCTGTTAAATCAAATGGGATGTTTTTATGAAGTGAATGTTGATGAAAGCTCCTAAAGACATCTTTTATTAAGTCATTATGTTTATTTTACAGATCATAAAATATCATAAGGCTAAAAGTAGTTCCTCAAAATAACGACTGCAGTATTTCACTCAAGCATTATTTAAATTATGCAAACTTTTATTTGAATATAAATTCAAACTTTTTTATTTTAAGTCGCTTTGGATAAAAGCATCTGCTAAATGACTAAATGTAATTATGGAAACACAAATAAGCTCACTTTACAATATTTTAACTTATGTTTATGTGATCAAATGTTTTGTGAATACGGACCCAGGGGTCTTCTTCCTCAAGCCCGCTGTAATGACATTTCATCTGTGTTAAAGTAACTACATTAACAGAACATCAAATGAAATGTTAGGGTGAGACATGTTCTTGTAAATGATTTCTTGACAACAGAATGCCCCAAAAACACAGACAGTCACGTAAATCACCAGAAACACAAACACTGCTTCTTTTCAAATGTGTGGCATGATCATTATAGTTTAACTTTGAATGTTTTGCAAATGGTTGTATGAAAATAAGCTTGTATTGTCACTAAAAAAGTTATTTTAAATCTGCGTTTTCAAGCTTTACATGGTCATGACTGAGGTTGGATATAATTTTGCACAGAAAGGTTAGTTAAGAATGTCGTCTCATGTTAACATGTATAATGTTTAAATCTTCTGGCTATACTTTAACATTGTTACTTGTTTACTTGGTCTATGCACACTTCCATTGTTTGTGCCATACAGTACAATCACAATTCTTGCTTTTTATTTATAATCTGAAGACAAATTATTTTACGTATGACAGTGGAATTTGTTCCAAACATTTTATGAAGTTTAACCTTTGATTCATCTCAATCTGAGAAACCTATCAAATCATAACTCGACTAATGCAGATTCTGTTGAGCGAGTTTCTTTAACACAAAACCAGTGGGAGCTCCTGCAGGTGGTTTTAAAGTGAGTTCATTGGTGTGGTGGCCGAGCTTTACACTTTGTCAGGTTAGCAGTGGAATATTCTGGATGTGTCGTGCCGCCATTCCATTGAGGAAGAAGAGGAACGTGGCAGTAAATTGACACCAGAAAGTCAGAGTAAAGCCAAAGAGTGTCGCGTATGGCCCTAACAACAGTCCAAAAGTTGCCAGCCCCCCAGCAGCCATTACGCCCGCCAGCAGCACCAGTTTCGCCCCGAAGGTCCAGCGGCGACTGGAGTCACGCCCTTCGCTTGCCTGTGACATCACAAGCAACTCCAGTCCGAATATGGCACTGACCACAGCCAGCGTAATGACAGAACGACACAGCACCAACCATGCGCCCAGCCCGTCCACCCCGGCCTCTTCCAGGTGAGTCGTGCAGTTAGACAACACTTTAAAAGCCGAAACAGAGCTCTGCAGCTCCTCCAATTTACAGAAGTACCACAGACCAAACATGCGACGACCGGCCAGCAGCCAGTGACCGTCACACACGGCGACAGACGACAGGACGACTGACAGGAACGTACACAAGATTATAAGACTGCGGCAAAATACGTCCAGAAAAAGAGGAGCGGACTTCACCTGTGGATCACATCCCACCTGGACAGACACAGAGAGAGAGAGAGACACATCAGACACTCCATCCGTCTGTCCTGCGCTGTGAGATCAGCACCTGTTTCTAAAGGTTTCATCTTTAACACTAACCCACATGAAAAGAAATGTAAGTCCTAGATATTACTACGGTGATGTTGAACTTTATTATGATGAATATGAAAGCAAACTACAGTATTTTCTGCGATTTATTAATTCATTGTAGTTAAAACTACAGAATAGCGACTTTTGTTTAGGCCGCCTACAGTTATTACATTGTAGCACGATACGCATATTTACATTTACGACTTACAGAGAGTTCAGGGAGCAATAAGTGAAATGTCATATAGGAGCAATAATACAACAGGTGCTGATACAAACAACTAAAGCTAGAACACTAGCTGTTGAGAGAAGAGAGAGAGGGTTAGTGTACTTTTTTCATCTGTCTGTCAAGTATTCACAGAAGAGATGAGTTTGAAGTAGTAACACACATTAGTTTATAATACTTAGCATACTTATTGTCTTTCAATTCTACAAAACATGATGTAAACAACACCCACACATTGTAAACAAATCTATCTTATAGAAACTCAGTAATTCTTATTCATCTAAAGATCTCACGTCTTTTGTCGTCAAGTAAACATAACTTTAAGAGATATTACCCTGACTTTAATAGCCGTCATGTTGAAGGCGATACAGCAAACAGAGCAGAAGACTCGAGACGGACTTCAGTCGAAAGTACAGAATCATTTGAGTGTGACGTAACAGACAAACCCGCTCGTGCTTCTCTTACGTCACTTTCCAGCAACACGATGACGTCACTCTCCGCAAAACTTTCATTCATTTCCGTGACCGTTAAATATCCCGTGTTTTTGTTTTGGGTGCATTGCTTTTGTTTTCTATTAGTTTTTTTTAAACCACTGTTATTTTTTGTAAGCGTTATTCCTTAAAATGGTTATATGTTTTCTTAGACATTTCTAATAACAACCACATGAAACACAATATTACAGTTGAAGAGTTTGGTTCCAAAATGAGATCACTGTACATTACAATGAATACCAATCAAACTGACTGCAGTGGGTTGGTTTTGATTTAAGACACAATAACTGAAGCTAACACAATAAAACACAACAAAAATATGTCAACATCATAAAAATCTCATTTTGGAACAAATCTCTTCATTTGTTATACTCCAGTAGTAACCTTAGCAAATTGATAAACTGGTCAAATCTGTAGCGGACTAGCAGGCTTTATTTCTATTGACTATATAGTCAAAACACTCGTATATTTAGTCAAATTCTTTAACAAGCATTAGTTTAATCTCTCTATATGGCCTAGTGTTCACATTTTTACACACAGTTTTAAGAAAACACCCGGTCTGAGAAAACCAGACTTTCATTTTATCGTGATTTACTAAATTCATCCTTCATTAAGAACAGTCTGTAAAAATACAAGTACCTTTAATATTGAGTAATGTCATAGATTGAAACCTAGTGAAATCAATGACTGAAATCAAACTTTGGTTCATTCTTAAGCTTTAACCTGGATCGGCTGGTTCACGTTCACTTCATTCGTATTTTTAAGAAGAAATAAAAATGATCAAATAGATCACTCTTGCATCATCTAACTAATACATAAGAGGTTTGAGGATGAAATGTTTGATCATGAAGACAGACGCTTTATCTTGAGTTTCTCTGCAGATTATCAGCATTATTGACTGTAAAAGTCTTGGATTATCAAACTGTGACCTGAAATACAAAACACTAAAAGAACTTTGATCAGGGATCATAAAACAAGACAATAATAGATCAATCAATTCCAATTGTTTAAATTAAAATCCATCCTAGATGTTGTTATACTGTAGATTCCTCAGCCTACGTACAGCTCTCGGTACTCATGTGTTAATATATGATTAGCTCTTGATACACTCGTCAGCACAGTGATTTTGTCACGTACTGGCAACTTTCACAATCCACACACCCTTCATCTTCTTCAGATCACACATTCCAAACATTTAACGAAATTATCTTTTAAACACAGTTTGATTCTCTAAAGAAAATGAGCCAAGCACAGCAGTGGGTTTTGTGGGTAAAGCCAACATGTTTTATCAACACTGTAAAGTAGACACAATATAAACAGACTTTTTAAAAAACATTTCATTGGATATTTTCACTACATGGTTGCTGGTGGACGGTTTCACTCGGTCTGCAAGGAATGTGCTTGTTCTCTAACACAGAACCAGATCCTGTATGCTACAGTGGAACTGTAACACCCTTGTGAGGGGGACACGATGCAGACCTTAAGGCGTTTATATTGGAGAACAATACAGGTAAAGACAGGCTGGCCAACGATGGGGTCCAACCTTTAGATTCCGTATTTGCCTTTCAGCTCCTCAACCTTAGCAATATACGCTTCCTTGGCAGCCTCATTACTGATACCTGAAAATAGTGAGAGAGTAAGAGAAATGGTCAGAGTTTTCAAACGCTGCTGGGAATTTACAAGCGAAACGAAAGACCCGCACACACCTTACTTGCAACTCTTCCCTATTGAATCAGGAAGTTTAGGCAGAGCATTTCAAAGCTATTTAAAGTTTAAACGCAGGTGTAATGTCACCCTCTGCTGGTGTGTCCATGAAACTGACCTTTCTTTGCCTCCCAGGCGTCCCATTTGGCCTTCCCAGCAAAGTCTAACATGCCGGGTCGAGCTGGAAAGAAGCATGCGGGCAACATTTAATAAGCTGCAGTTTGGTTTAAGTATTATTTATCAAGATGTACTTCATTATATTCTATCACTCTTGCGGGAATGTTTACGGGTTTGAGGAAAAGCTCACCTGTGTTTACATCTCCTACGGTGCCCTGTTTGTACAGACTGTAAATCTCCAGCATCTCAGCGTCTGTCGGTTTCGATTTCAGATGTTTGACCTCCTCTGCCGCCTTCTGAAATGCTGCCTGCAAAACAACAACAATCGATAAGACAGAACACACTCACTTTTGTCTGTAGAAGGGGCGTAATGTTTTTTCAAAAGCCCTGAATCTATCATTCAGCTTTAAACTCAGCCCTCCACTCTAGTAAATTTTAGTTTAGAACAAAAGGTAAATTACACGTGTGCAAATCAACATGCTTAAATCTTTTGACAGTAAACACGCTTTTCAAATCGGTCATTATTACAGTGGCTTGGTTATTACTGTAAAAGTGTCTATTTAAAGTTATGTGATGATGTGAGAACTGTTAGCTGATGCAGAGATAACCGGTTCATGGCTAATTTCAACACTAGGCGAATAGTCAATGTTGCTAACTTGGTGCCGCTGCAGCATCAGTACCAGCAGCTAGTGCTCGTCAATGTAAAGAAGTAGACCAATTAAATGAGAAAGACAGAGTTTACACAACTACAGATTGTCAGCCAATCAGTCTGAAGAATAACAAACTTCAGCCAATCGGCAGGCGGGTGCATAACAGAAAACATGCGTGAAATCCAGCGCGGAGATGACTGTAGTGAGACGTAAGAAGGCAGACACAACAAAGCCAATTGTTTACAATAAAATGTAAAATGGTAAGATTCAGAGATGAAAACTACTTAACAGGCTTCAAGATTCTGTATTAGTGATGCTGTTTATTTCAAACTCCTAATCAACCTTTCTTATGTCACTTCATAGTTACAGTCTTACAGCAGACATATTCTGCCTGTTAAGAGAAGAGACATTTTATTTTTGTTTGTTATGATGTCAAAATCATAATACAGAGAACAATAACATAAAACAATTGTAATAAAGCTGCTTTAAATAAGTGGAAAATAATATCTTTGGGGGAAAAATTTATAAAGTCGATGTGGTGGATTCGAGCACTTCTCCAAAACGCTCGCTCGCTCTTGGAGAAACATGGGTCACGTGGGGGGCGTTCACGCAGGACGTGTTCTTTCACACACAAACAGCAATATCAAAAGGAACGGCAACGTTATATTTTTATATATTTTTATTTAACAACGTTAAATCGGTCAACGATCAGCGTCCTACAGCGCGGTTTACTCAAACGCAACACCTACACAGCCATCGCGATCCCTGCGTTCATAAAGCACTTGACTTCAGACGGCGCTGCGCAGTCCGATCGGCGTGTGACAAATATCGCGAGAGATTTTCGAAATGTCGAAGCGCTCTCGCGATACTTGAAGTCAAGACGTTTATCGGCATGCGCAGCGACGCATAAAGCAAAACTCGCCCATTGTGCCGTTTATACGTTTTTAAATTGGACTTTTCATGAAGTGTATGAGTGGTGCATTACAAATACAAAAGCCCTCAAATGAAACGAACGCGTCGCGCCATGCACATGCAACGAAACACAAATATACAGAACGAAAGAAAACCGCCTGTGCTTGACATGCTAGCACGACTGTGACAGAAACACGCATGTTTGTTTATCCCACTCACCTCAGTCATGGTTGCGGGTGTTTCTGGGAGATGAACTGATGTGCTTAAGAACCACTTTGTGCGAGCGCGAACCGTCACTGCCGCTTCCCGTAGTGCTGTCTGACCACGCCCCGCGCATTCCATTGGCTGCTTGAACATGTACCGAGCCATCCTGTCCAATCACACTAAGGAATCGCTGGTTCTCGTAAATGGGCCATGGGGTCAGGTCAGGGATGCCAGATTGAGAGGATTGTGGCAAAATAAAAATGCCTTTTGTTTGAACACTACATTCATTGCAAAAGAGGTTTTAACACCGACGTGTCGTTTAATTATGTCACTAGATGTATATTTACATATTTGTTCAAACAAATAGCCCTTTGTTCTCCAATTATACACGATTATCTCTGATAGACCTATGTAACAGTTATAATACAATAATAATGTAGGAATCAGAGCTCTGTGTGATAATGTGCAGTTCTCTGATGGTCTATAATCAGGGGTATTCAAACTTCATGATGCCCCCAAATAAGATGAACCTATTGTGAGAGACCCTTTTCTAAAATATATAACCATCTATACATTTTGTGTAAGGTTACATGAAATTATAATAATTTTCAATTCAAATTTATTTGTGCAACTTTCACTTTGAGGCTGAAAAATAAACCATAGTGAGAAAAACTGTATGGACAGATACAAATATAAACTATGCATATAGCAAAAAAAGAAACTAACTTACAATTTTTTTCTTGATCTTTTTTTCCCTGCAATTTTTTTGGGGACCCCTTGAAACCTTCTGGAGGCCCTCTGGGGGTCCTAGACCCCAGTTTGAAAACCCCTGGTCTATATGATATGATCTGCAATAGTCAGGCAACATCTCACGATTACAGAAATACAAATTTGTCAATTCACTTCTTGGGAACATATGTGACCCTGCATGCGAAATCCCAGTTAAAGTCACTTTATTGTGATTTACTGTTTTCTTCATAAAATCATTTTATATAATGTAAAGAACATTCTGTAAAAATTCATAACTCTGATTTGTTTCTTTTTTTAAGTTTAAGGTCACGTTAAAGATTAAAATCATGGTGAAATCATATATTGGGTAATCAGACTATTAGACTTAAGCCTTGTATTCACAGACACATAAATAATGTTTTAAAGCATAGATGCAGAAAATTCTCATGTACGAACGTTGCATTGTATTTGGAGGCCAATCAGAGACTGGTAACGGTTCCAAAGTCCAAACTAAAATCAAGGAGTGACCCTAAACTCTGGAAGAGTTTACATATCCACATTAGAACTGCACGAACTTTACACACCCTTTAAGGTTAAGTTAAAAACGTAGCTTTTTGCTAAATCTTATGAAATGTGATGTTTCTTGCTGTATGTTTTTGTCATAATTGTATTTATACTTGCACATTGGTCCATCTGTGATATGTTTTTAATTGTGCTTTATAAATAAATTGAGATTGAGATTACACTTCATTCTGACAGTGACGGAGCACATATTGGACAAAACAAGTAGCAATTACAAGTAACAAGTACAATGTACTAAATTGAGTTTTATTAACACCCATTGTGCTATTTGTTTGACATCCCTTCTGGATAATAAAAAGCCATTAGTGTTCCATTTGAGAAGATACCCTTCTTAAATTCATAGATGGTAGAGTAGGCTACATAGTGCATATTCAGTATGTCATTTGGGGTGCAACTTTAGAGAAAAGGCACACATAATCTTTAAATAAATATTGTATTTACTTGCAGCTGCAAACTCCCATTGTTCATGTGACTGTCTCTCTTACGATCAATGTTCCCAGATCAGCTCAAGACCGGTCTACCACTCTTTCAAACCATTGTCATTCCTGTGCGTTGTGTTATTTTGTCTATACAGTTGCAGTATCTTTCTATAAATAAGCACAAGCCTTTTAAACGATAAATCAACATTCTTCAGTAAAGCATTTGGTAATTGAAAATGTTGTTGTGTATGAAATGATTAGTTTGAATAAGATATTTTTGTATGGTTATAGATGTGAAAGTAAGTTACAGTAAAAACATATTTCTGCCAAACCCCACAATCCCATGCAGGTCAATAAGCAGGTTTTTTTAACTTAAGAAGATGTCTGGATCGTCTCTTCTAGAAAGTGCGGAATTAATCGTATAAAAGAGAATCTTATTAAACACGTTTGATCTTTCTAGCGATGCGAGGCGATCTCTCTCTCGACAAGGGACATCACGACAGGGCTGTGTTTGTGTTTGTAATGTGAGGAGGTTGAGCTGGAGCGGTTTAGCATGTCTGATGAACACGCAGTTCTGACGGTGCGGCTCGTGCGCTCTTTCGAACATCGCAACTTTAAACCGATAGTTTTCATAGATGTGAATTTGGAGCGGACAGTTGAAGACTTTATTTCGTTTGTTAAACAAGGTAAGACACGGTGACTTAAAGGTAAACTGATGATCCGATGTGCGTTTCATATTATTAGCCCAGTAGTAACCTAAAGCTCAATTACCTTCTTTAAGACATTTCCTCAAGATCTGGCTTACCTCCACCTTTCAAGAAGTTTGACTACGGCAAGTATGCCTTAATTCTCCCTTTAAAGAAACTTTTTGAAACAGTTTTTAAAATGTCTTCTTTTATTGTTACAGACACAATGAAAATCATCCACCAGGCACACGGAGCAAAGGTAACTTTATAAACGTTCATATTTCACATTTATATCAAAACGATCAATGTTCGCTTGTTGTTAACACGCTGTTCTTCCGTTAAATTCAATCAATGATGTGAATCAATAACGCGATACGTTGTTAAAAAAATGTAAAAAGGCCAAACTTATGAAATGTATTATTTATTCTATCTCTGCTGTCCTTCTGAAACCTTATATCTACATATTTTGTGATTTGTATTTTATGGCATAAATAATAATTATTATTAATCACACTTTATGTTTTGCAAACATCTAACCAAGACAAAGTTGTCAATTTTGACGGCACATTATTAAATCATCCTGAAAAACATTGAGTTTAGACATCAGAGGTTTTGGAAGGACAGCATCATTATATTTTAAACACGTTGATAATATTATTAAATAATATGTATGAAAATAATTATAAAATGTATTGTTATTTCAGACGAATGAGCTTGTGATGAGTTTAGAGGATGATGAAAAATTGATTCTTTCTGGTGGCTTCAGTTTAAGAGCATGTGGTGTTGGTATGTAACAGCTATATTTTCTCACCGGGAATTAATTTTGTGTTGAGTTCTTTACAGTCACAAATTAATATTGAGTAACAGCAAAACCTAATTTCTACATAGAATAAAATATAATCTTTTATGTTATCAATCAATTTTTATTTTTCATTCCGTGAACATAATAAACACCATTTGTGTATTTGTAGTTTGTGAGGTTTCAACACTTTTCATCTTTTCACAGCCAATGAGACTGAACTGGCCTTCTTCAAAATGTCAGACTATGAAATGTTCAAGGCAAATCCCCAAACAACGTGGTGATGATGATGATGATGATGATGATGATACTGCACAAGTTTTTATTTTCCAGAGGCACTTCTAGATTGAAACGTCTATTAATTTAACCCATACGTTTAATAATGTACTGTGCAGACTTGCATACCATTATAAATGCTTCAGCATTGTTTATAAAGGCCCAGAGAAGTTTATTTTTTATTATGTGTTTTGAGTATGTGTTAAGTACCAATTATTTAAGATTTTATGATGTCTTATGAGATGAAAGTTGATCTCATTTTATTTGCTTTTTCAGAAATGACGTATCTTCTCTGACCAAAAATATTTAATTGATTGACAGTCTATAAAAAAAAATATTTTTGTGACTTATAAAAAAAAAAATACCTACGGCCATTCAGACCGATGGGTTAAAACAAACTACTATTACACAACATTTCATAAATCCTAATTAGGCAATCCTAACATACTGTAAAATATGACAATTTTCATCATGAAGTAATGTTATCAAAATATAACCTTATCTGTAGTTGGACAAAGTCTGCAGAAAAATGGGGTTAACCACTGAGATAACTGCGTATCAATGATAACAAAAGACACATATTACACAAGGAAAACGTTTAAAAGATGTTATGTTGTTGAAGGCCGAAATACTGCTGTGCGTCATTGACCTTACTTATGTGAGCCCATAGGAAAATTCATTTGGAAAATGTGTCAACATTAAAAGTATGTTTGTGACATAAATATAAAACCTTGAAAACAATTCTTGAGGTACTGTAAACATGTGAGCAAAGCTCTGGTCTCTTTTCACAAAACCTCAAGAACACAATGAAAAATGTTTTCGTGTTTGGGTGAACTGTCCCTACAAAAACAAACACCTGTCTTTCTCAAACTTGCTGTGATATTCCATTAGCCACCACAGGGTGACCCTGTAAAACAGGACAGTTGTGTCCACTTTCCCATCCACGGCGGATTCGTCCCAATCTGGTGGAGATGAAGGGGAGCAGCAGAAAACACCGACACACCAGGACAGCGCACGGCAGCGATGCAGCGACTACATAGCTTGGCGGCATGAAGAAGGAATAGGCCTCAGTGTGGAAGGCAAAATCCCAGCCAAAGAAGAGTGTGTGCATGACGGACAGCGTCAGAGCGGAGTATCCCAGACCAGACTGTAGAGCAAGAAAAAGTCAATG
The DNA here is from genome assembly GCF_947034865.1 of Barbatula barbatula. Classification (NCBI taxonomy): domain Eukaryota; kingdom Metazoa; phylum Chordata; class Actinopteri; order Cypriniformes; family Nemacheilidae; genus Barbatula; species Barbatula barbatula. Next base: position 24,358,155 of record NC_136772.1, read on the forward strand.
TCGTTTAAAATGTGAACGTCTTAAAACTGGGCTTGCGCTGGCATGTAAGTGCAGGTCAGGCAATCATCTCTCTCCTCTACTGGTTTAAAATCTTTTCACATACTGACATCACTTGGTAAAAAAAATCGGCCCTGTAATTTACAAGTGACATCACCAGCTTGTGGCCTGGCAATCTGGCATGCATAAACCAGTGATTTTCCTCATTTTGGGGTTATGGGTGAAGCCTTTCAAATATGTTTCTTACAACTCGTGCTTTCACATCTAAAGTACAAATGCACCGAGAAGGTGTAAGGTTCAACAAACATACAGAAAAGTCAAGCACGAACGAGACGATAAATGAACAAACTAAAGCGTCTGGGCTCACCTGGACAAAGGTAAACTCTCTCCAGTTAAGGCTGCTGCCTACCGAGGGAAGGGATGTGATGCCCAGTAGAGAGAGGACGCCTAGACCCAACACCCCACACGACAGGTAGAGATCAGAACGCCAAACTCCCACCTCATCCCAGGGTTCCTCTACACCAGCCTCAACCTCTCACACACAGCGAACATTATACTTTACTTTCCTTTGAGAGGAAGTTGTAAACTGGGTCATTCCTACAATTTGGTCAACAATATATGGTCTGGTATTATGAATATTATGTCACCAAATTCCTATTCCATTATGTCACCTTAAAAGAGGAAAATGTTTCGATAAACGGTCCAGTTTAAAACCTGTATGTAATCTCAATCAGATCCATTTCATGAGGGAACAAAATCAAAATGTAGCTTCAAAGTCCTACTCTTACAAGTTACTGGAATGAGCCAACTGACGGCTTCTCAGCGATCTCAAACTAGTCTCTGTTCACTCACCTGTTTGTAGGCAGCAATGATGGACTTGTGTTGTGTTACTCGCCGCAGTGGCGCGCAGATGCTGAAGACGCCATGTAGCGCTGCACACAAGAAGCTCAGCAGACCTAGCTCCTTCCGGCACTGTAACCACTTGTCCAACCAAAACGGGAAGCGGCGATACTTGGTTCCCCTCCAAAGCTGCAATGATGCAGCAAACAAACCCGGCAAGTATACGAGCGCTAAGGTCACCAAAGCGACCGCCGGCAGGCTCTCGTTCACCAAATCCAGAGCAAGACGGTAGAAAACGTTGTGTCCTTGAGCAAGAAACGGAAGCAGGACGCCCCGCAGGAAGCCGTAACCATAGAAGAAGAAGAACAGAAGAAATGTGACCAGGATTGGGCCACTCCAAGAGGGGAATAGGCGCAACGGAGCTGCCTCCATTTCTCGAGAAGCCGACAGGCCGCCCATGTCCACGGGGTGGAAACCCATGTGCTGTGCCAACTGCAGAACTTTCCTCTTTGCATTTGCACTGTCACTGCAGATCGAGACCTGTAACGGTGAAAGGTCAGAGGTCACTTGGGATAACACAGCACTTGTTTTCAACACACGCAGATAACAGCTCTGACCTGTTTGCTCCCATCATGTGCCCCCGTCTGCAGGTCCCAGGCTGAAACCGTGTTAAAACCTTTGACCACCAGACTGTCTGGAAACAGCTCGGCCAGTCGCTCCGCATTGGATGGCCCACGGATGTTCGTCTCCGCTGCATTACTAACATCCACCAACACCTTCCCGGCCAGTGCGGACCGTAACCCCAGCAGAGAAGAGTAGTGCTCAGGGAACAAAGCCATAAACACCACACAATCCACCTGTGATGCTGCCCCCTCCTGGCTCTTCAGCTCCACTGCATCCGGAAACAGACCCGATGGGATGCGATTCACACAACGAGTCCCAACAAGCACTCTCACGCCACAACCCACCAGCCGCATAGCAAGAGACCGAGAGAAGTCTCCGGAACCGAGGATGACCGCTGTCCGGCTGGAAGGGCATACGGGCTGAGCGTCAGGAGAGGATTCAGAGTCTGAGAGCAGAGGAGCGGTCATGTCATCTGCCATACTGTCCCTGAGAAGAAACATGTGAGATGAAATGGTGTGGTTCACCCCGAAACAATAGATGTCATTCCAAACCTGTCTGAGTTTCTTTCTTCTGCAAAATACAATAGAAGATTAAAGAATAATGTTGACAACTAAAAAACATTAAACCCCTGGACTTCCATTGCATGAACACAAATCCACTGACACATTTCTCAAAATATCTTTATTTGTGTTCTTTTGGAGTTTTCAGTGACGTGTGAGTATTAATGTATTAGAGTATTTTATATCATTTTCATATTAACTATCCCAGAACTCCTGAGCAGTATATAATCCTCAAGAATACATAATAAAATGACTAGTTTGAAATAATCTTTTGAATTCAATATGCAGTAATTTTTCATCTATATTACACATACTAACTTAAGACATAATATTGTTTTATTTCACAATTAATGTGCAATTGTGTTACTGCATGATGTAATTCTATAGGGTTCACGTGTTTATGAAGTCAATTCTTACTAAACACAAAGGTCACAAAAAACCTATTTCTGTTAAAAGCGAGTTGAAAGAGACCCACAATGGTCAAGTCTGAGATGATCACTGAGATGATTCATGAGTAACTCTGTAAGAATGAAGTTTCTTTCTAAGTTTCGATTCTCCCAAAAGGGGCAGAAGACAGACGCGCTCAATAACTTTTCTTTTATAATATTTCATAAAACAGAACTCATTCACGTTTACATGCTTTACCATCATTTGACCATTTACATGTCAGAAACATTTAACATGAACACGATTTAACACGAACTCACCGCTTTGATGTGTTCTGTATTGCCCCCGATGACTCGCCCGCGCGCTTCCGTGCACTTGAGAGATATGAGCGCGTGCTCGGGTTTTAACATTCACAGTCTGTTTCTATAGCAACAATCTAATCTGGGTCGATTTCAGAATGTGATGGGGTCAGGCACACTGATCACCCGCGCGCGTGCGTCTCGAGAACCGACGGAACCCCGCTTCTTCTGGTGTTGCTGTATTTAAACCCCAGACCCCATCAGTCCTGCGTGAACACGTGACACAAGAAGATATTTTTCATGGGACTGTCTGGATTATAAAGATGTGCAGTGCACGAGAAGAGGCGCGTGCACTGTAGGCCTCTCGTCGCTGCGTAACGAGCTCTTCTATCAGCACACCCGAAACATCTGCAGGGCGCCGATAAGAGCGCAGCATGACCGCTGAATCCGCGGACTCGTTACGTGACGGGGCGGTTCCGTCCTCCCGCTGGTGTGAGCGGACTCTGCCGCTGTGCGTGTCCGCGCTCGTGCTGCTGACCGTCGGCCTCGGGACGCTGTGCGCTTTGGCGGCCGGTCCGCTCCACGCGCAGTGCGCGGTTGAGTGGTATGTGAACCGCAACAGACATAAAAGAGCCAATAATGTGCCTGCGAGTAAATGTGTGTTTGTTTGGATACGTTTATTTTCATGAAGGAAAATCGGCATCCCCTGCTTTGACGTCTCCGCACTTTTGGTAAACCAGATGAAAGAGTGGTCCACCGAAACATGTCCCGGGACGAGTCAGCGATGCCGTTATTCCGTGAGTGTGTGACTGTACAGAGCAGTTTCATGCACCTGCTTCAGTTGCTGTAGAATGAAACGGCAGCTCACACCATTAGAACTCACATTCCTGCCATCCCATAAATAAATGACTTTCTTTTTTTCAGTTGAACTAAAGCTTTGTAATGACATTCAATGTGGTCAAAGCTTGTGAAGCTCCACAAAGTGGATCCATCCATAATAAAAGTAATAAATGTCTTGTAAAGACAAATGTTTCTCAGAACCATATTCATATTTCAATCTTTTTAAACTAGGCCTCGTCCGAGCCACATGCATATGCTACTAAAGCTGAGTTCTGACTCGTGTTGTGGGAGAAATGCTCTATTCTAAAAATGTAAATTCTGTCATATAAGCCCTTTGTAAACACTAGGACCTCTGTTTATCTCCAGAATACAATTTAGATAGTTGTGAAGAGGTCTGGGAGCTTTCTGACCTTCTGACGGCAACGTAACCAAAGAATCATTAAAATTGTCCATGTCACTCCTGTGGTTCAGCTTGAATTGTAGAGGGATCCGTTTTGTGCACAATGAAACAAAAATCCGTCTGTATTCAGCTATAATCTTGACTTCAGCGCCAGGGCGTATGGAGTTAGAGAACCAATATGTTTTATTGGTGTCAGTTTCCAACGCCTCGGAATCGGATGGACCACTCTTTCATCACTACTGTGAACGCACGTTGCAAACCGACACAGCCCCCCAATAAAACACAGTGGTCCTCTTACTCTGTACGCCCTGACCCTGTGTCACTGTGTGTATCCATTGAAACAGATGATGGTTCCTCATGAGGATATCAATTAGCCATGAGTAGGCTTGAGTATCACAAGACATTTGGTTCCAGATTCCTGGTTCCATTAACGATTTAAACTCATTTCCCTTCAATGACAGAATGAAGTGTGAGTGTAAAATAGTCATGTTGAGTAATGCTTGTCCATCCGTCACATGTATTTGAGCATCAGTAACATTCCAAATAATCACTTAAAACACTTTGTCATCTAAATAAATGAATGAAATATGGAATGAAATAAAACCCTAACAACAGCTATCAGTCTACGATGAACTTAGTATGGACATTAACAGCAGTTATTGCATAATCTAACGTTGAGGATTTTGAGCCTTCAAAGCCTAAAAGAAAAGTCATGAACTGCACAGGGTTTCAAATACAGAACCAGTTCTGGTGTTGGTCCCAACCTTGGCCCAGCCTGAGCCCAACCTAAGCCTCGAGACACATCAGAACCAAAGAGATTCCCATTTTAACTCAGCTCGCTGATCACTATTCCATTCCAAACTCTGACACACTTGAACATCAGTCAGATGCAGTGTACTGACTCATAACTCATCACGACCTGAAGCGTGTCATTATGATGTTGTTCTTGTGTGATGTTTTTAGCCTCTTTGGTAGCTGCACAGATTATAACTGTAAGTTATGTGTAGCTCTTGGATGTACTTACAGTGTGTTTCGTGTCATTAGCTGATATCAGTAAATGCAGATGACATCAGCGCCACACACACCACACCAGTGATGAGATTTGTGGATGGACATCACCTTCAACCTCAGCAGTCCACACCCAGACACCTGTGATGTGCAGGTATTGTGAAAATAGCTTTCTTTCGTTTTGCATGTGTGTTTGCATTCTTTTGTGAATTTATTCTCAATAATTAGATGTTAATCTGCTCACCGGGGTTTTTTTTCACTGCACAGGGCCGGTCTGTCTCTCGCTGCTGGGTTGCCATGTTAGATTCAGGAACAAACTACCTGAACATGTATAACCTCATGAGAGGTGAGTGAGAGAATGGGATCCATGCATACAGCTCATGTGGAGTTGGATGAAAATCAGATATTTAAGCAAATTTGTGCTTAAAACAAGCAAAAAAGATCTGTCAATGGGGAAATAAAAATAATCCTGAATTAAGTGACTATGAAAAATGTAAACCTTAATTCATGATTGTGTTTCTTACCCCCTTTGACAGATTTATTTGCTTGTTTTAAGCACAAATTTGCTGAAATTTCATATATTTAGTCTAAAAACAAGATTTATTTTCTTAGGTTCATTTTGTTTCTCATCAAGACATTTTCAGTTATTTGTACTGGAAAACAAGATAAAAATACTAAGTAAGAAAGTCTTAGTATGCAGTGTGGTCAGCTTTAGTTTGTTTGTGTGTTCTGCACCGTCACCTCTAGTCAGACCACGTTAGCTGTTTTTTGGCCGTTTCTGCATGTCGAACGGCTGCGGACCTCGTCGGAGAGAAAGTGAACTCAATCTGGCTGTTCATCTTAGCGAATGAGCACACAAGAAACAAACAGAAGTGATGAATCCAAACGCAGCGTTATGCACAACCTCACCCATTTAGTGCGTTTTCTTCTTATCCGTTTCGTTCCCCTTTTGACAAGTAGAAGACCAATGTCTGATAATGCCATTGAAAACTGTTTAGTAAGTGTTTCAGTGTTGAAACATGTAGTTGCCATGACAGAAAACAACACAAATCTCTTCAATGAGCGAGGCTTGTGGAAACAATGGTGACGCTGCTTGCTTGTAAATCCAGAATTATCTTTTTTTTGAATGCCATCTGCTGGAAAAGTAATGTTCTCAGAGGCTAATCGCTAGTTGATTGTAGCCCGCACAGTGTGTTCAAGTGCCATTTTTGCCCCTACGCAGGCGATGCGAGGAGACGTCATGGTCAGGTTACCCCAGCGGTGGTTCTTTAGTGTCTGTTTGATGTGTCGCGGCCTTTAGAAACAAAACCTTTTTCCACTGAAGCCTATTAGAAAGCACCAGTCATGAAAATTTTCCGGCCATTTTGAATCGATTTTCATTTTCATTTGAATCCTTTTAATTAATTTGCTTCCTAAAAGATCCAAAGGTCCTTGTAGGACACAAGAACACCACGCTATACGTTTGTAAAACTTGCTTGTTTATTGACACTTGTCAATATTATTAGCATAACTTAAATTTGGTAATAGGTCAATAGGTAATAGGTCCGTTTTGGTAATATTGTTCAAGCTCATCTGCTTGTGTTTCTAATGCTTTTCCTGAAATGATCAGACATGTGCACATATATTTCCAATTGTGTCCTAGTTGGGCTTGACCCCATCACTGCTGTTTGCAGCTATATTCAAATTTGTAAATAGTTTTATTTTTGAGATAGAAATCTAAAATTAGAGTTTGATATCAAGATATCATTTTGCTGGCAATAAGCAATTTGGGCAAAATATTATGACTCGTCACATATTGACGTTTGTTCAGAAACTCTCTGTGTCGCTTTTTAACATGCAGGGTACCTGTGTTTGTTTATCAGTCTGGTTTGTGGCTAGTAATATAACAATTTATATTAACATTGGTTTATATTCATATTTGATATAATATAATAATTGTATTAAATGAAATTTAAACTACTCGACAGTTATTGGTTCTTTGCAGAGGTCTACCGGAGAATACGTTCGGACCACACAACGTTTGTTTATGTTGTTGCTGCTGAATCTGTCTTTATTAAGTATGTCAATTTAAGAAAATAACAAATCTTTGCTTCATGTTCAATTTTCATATGTTTTATAGCTTCTTAAAGCAAAGAATATTGCTTTATGTGGATGTATTTTGTAAAGAAAGCATAAAACCAGTACGTTATTATGAATTTCAGGATCATTTGAATAGATCTTCTAACAATTGTATGTCAGATTGAGTGGAAAATGTGAAACCATGTTTCTCTCTCATTTTCTTTTCTTTGTGTGTGTTTTACAGGCAGTGGTCTCTCCTCTTCTTCCAGTTTTACTGAGTCCACCAGTGACAGATTATGTACTCAGTTCTCCTCCACACGACAGAATCTTCCCCCATAAGACGTGTGCATACCTCTAGACCACCACATATTAAAGGGGTCATGAACTGAGAAATCAAACGTTCATTAATCTTGTGACATATAAAAGGTTATTGTACTAAAAACATTTTGAAAATGTCTCGTCTGACACATGCGTGTTGCCTTGGTTATGTGTCTGGCCTGAAGCTTGTTTATCGGTGTGGCTAGTTGCTAATATTTAATTTCAGGTGATGAATAGACTTGAATCTTGAATTAAGGTTGACCTTTTTGTTAGTCACTAAATTCAAGATAATTTTTCTTACTCCATTGGCAGATTTGTTTGCTTGTTTTAAGCACAAATTCACTGAAATTTCAAAAAGAAATTCTACAACAAGACAGATCATTTTGGTCATCATTTCTTTGCCATTTGTACTGGAAAACAAAACAAAAATACTAAGTAAGAAAATCATTTTTGCAGTGTAGACAAGTGTAAGATGTTTAGTCTGAGAGAAGTTCTTTTTGTTCTTTGTTTAAAATGGCAAAGTTTGTCAACCCATTTTGCATCCATGTAAATCTAGACCAGGGGTCGGCATCCTTTTTGAAGTGCTGTGCCATTTATTTTTTTCATGGCAACCACTGTGCCATTTTAACATCAATGTTTAGTATTACATGTAATTGTACCACAATAATTTTTTTTTAGATTGACACTATTTGTAAACCTATACTATATGGCTATAAAACAGAAAAAGAAAGATTTTGATTAGACTATCATCTTTATTTTTCGATAAAACAAAATTGCACAGATTTCTTACAAATCTATGCAAAATATTTTGCTCCTTTGAGAGGAAGACAGTAAGAGTATAAAACACAAATAGTATTGGAATCCAGTTCTAGAAAACTTGATGTAAAAGATGTTGAGTATAATTACAGATTACGACCAGACATTTTTTTATTTTTTTAATCTTCACAAACACTAGTTTTGTATTAAATACATCATTTATCTAAATGTGCTTGGCATGTCATTGATTTTCCCTTGGCGTGCCTTAGGTTGCCTACCCCAGATCTAGACCATGATTTAGTCTCTGTGCAACACTCTCTACACGTAACTTCAAATATGACAAAGCATGTTTTGTGCTTGATTGAAATGGTGTGGATGAATGACACCGAAGCACAGAGGCCATCCACACGGAGACGTGTTTAGCTGTATGTGTACAAACTGTGTATCGTATCGCCGTTTGGTCCAGACGGATCAGGTGTTATGGTTTATCTGGTGACCGTGTTTACTGGTGACCAAGTTTCATGTCCTCCGCCACATGAACGACCACAGCAGATTCGTGGATTCTGAAAGCACAAGCCAGCGGAATATTAAGATGTATAATAAGCACTAGACTTTCTTGTTATATGATTTTGGCATTCTTGTAAAGATAACAAATTATTAGTATGACCATCCGTAATGGCTAAAGCGAGGTGAGAAAAGAAATAAAGCTTCTAGACCATAGGTGACAACCACACTGCATCATTTCACTCCGATAGTTGCGGTCGATCTTTGCTTTAAAATCAGGATTCAATGCTTGGGTCATGTTTACATGATGAAAAGTTTTGCAACACATGCCAACAAAACGTTTCGTGTAAACGGCCTCTTAGTGTGACTAGGGTTGCCATATGTCCGGCTTTTAAGCCCCTGTCCGGACTCAAGCCGGACACTCATTTGTCCTCCTTTTCGGAGTTGCGCTGAATCGGCCTTTAAAAACGCGCTCTAAAACCTTTATTGGGACGCAGCAGCATAGCGTCTGACGCCGTAAGATCTCCGGTCAAACAAATGATTGGCTGAAAGATGTGTCAAATAAATATCTGATATATAATTGGTTAAAAACGTAAACAAGCCTCCACGACGTGGAGGTGGAGTCCACGTACTGGCTACGTCACATCATAACGTTGACATGCCGAAACGTCCGACATCATTTAATCCGGAATGGACAAAAGAGCACGAATTCATATAAAAAAGCAGTAGAGATGCTTTCCATGGATTTTGCTTACTAATTAGCTGTGAAGTGGACGTTAGTAGTAAAGGGAAAGCCGCCATTGACCGACATGTCAGCACTGAAAAACATCCGATAAGGTAACCGATGAGCTGCTGGTACGTCTTAATTTCGAGAGGCAACATCACCTCAGGATGACAAAATCTGCACTGCAGAGCTTTAAAGTCTATCATGCAGTCAAGCATCACCAGTCATACAGGAGTGTCTTGAATAAATACAAATACTGTGAACAAACACTTTTTTGCATCTTCTGGTACACATAGGTCTACATCAATGTTGTTGATCAAATTGTCTGGCAATGAATAGAGTAGACTGTTTCAGAATCACTGTATCATGATACCATAGATATGATAGACAAAATTGTATTGTATTTGCGAGTACACCAGATGCAGTTATTCTTGCCTCACTAAATGCTGCAAAGGTGTTATGGAAATGGCCACCCTAAGTGTGACACACATATGCAGCTGGAAGAAGCAAGGGCTGTGCCTGTGTTAATTTGTGACCTCTTTGTTTACTCTTATGAACTGGTCTTCTTTGAGTTAAAGTTTAGACGCGGTTGTCAGATGCGGGGCTGCAGGAAATATTGTGGAAATGCACCAACTGTATCACAGAATCACAAGTGATGATCGTCTTTAGAGGACGTGGCCACAGTGGTTCTGGCACTGTTTTATTTACTTTTACCAAAACTTTAATGTTTTTCTTATAGTCGATATGTTTCATGGACAGCTGGTTTGTAACAATGAAAATTGTAAAAGCGCTTTATAAATAAAGTTGACTTGACTGTGCTCAGAAAGAACGTCATCTAAAATAACAGCATAACAACATTGAACCGAGAGTGACAGAAAGAAAGTTAATGAAAAGCAAAAACGATTTTATTTAATAAAAACGATTTTTGTTAACACTTAACAATAAGGTTTCTCAATATAAGTTCATCATTGAAGATGCTAATGTTGTCTTCGCTTTACCAATCTAGTATTTGTGTGTAAATGTAACTGATTTTGTGCTTTGGACCCATAAATGGAAAATCTTCATAAAACTTTTGGACTTTCATGTAGTGATTGACACTTGTGTCACAATTTTCTTAAGTAGCTCACTATATGAACACCAAGATCAAGGTGAACATAACAACATAAGTGCGATTATTATAAACACAATCCGGTGGTGTGTTTTACACAAAGAACCTGAAAGAAATCCTTTAAAACAGAACTGTCAGAATGATTTGCAAAATTAGTTTTTCCTGTCATTTTAGCTGTCATCATATCTGAACACCTTCTTAGTACGCGTTTGTGAGAAAAATTATCCATATATTTCAAATGTTGCTCTAAGACACGTGTCTAATGTCATAGAAATGTGATTAATAGAGGAGTATATTTAGTAGGGATGTACCGATCCGATACTCTGGATCAGATTTGGCTCCGATCCATACCTTTTTGAATGGATCGGGTATCGATCATGCGCGAGTCAGCACAACCGATCCAAATCCGATACCAAATTACCAGCAATTGTTGAACGGGGAGCTGTATTTAAGTAAATAGAAAACGTTCGTTTATTTTGAGAAAAATGCATTTACTTAAAAATAATAATTAAATACTTTGAAATTTATTTTGCGTAATGGCCCGACAGGCGAGTTTAGTGGGGAGACCTTTCAGGACCCAACTTTATGCCTATATGGAAATTTCAGCGCGTTGAAGATGTTGCAGATGTGGAAATATTTCACGCTTGAAACAACAGAAAGCAGCACAGCTGCCAGTTTCGCGTTACAACACGACACATTTAATCAAACATCTTCAGAAGCATCACGGAAAAGATACCGAAGAGTTTGTACAAGCGAAACGCAAAAAGGACGAATTAAAGCACCAAACCTTGCAGGAATTATTTCAAAGGCAAGAAAAACTTCACAAAGACGACAAAAAAATCTGTAAAAATCACAGAAAAAGTTGTGGAATTTATTGTACTAGATAATCAGCCTCTCTCTGTTGTGGAAAATGTAGGCTTCCGTCGCCTGAACCGCGTTAGTTTACCATCGCGTAAATACATTTCTGAAACAGCTTTGCCCGAGTTATTTTATAGTGTCGTCGCATGTTGCGGATCAGTTAAAAGATGTCAAATCTTTGAGCTTCACTGCTAATATTTGGAGCTCCGACGTGTGTCCCATGTCCCTTTTGAGTTTAACCGCGCATAGGATGGATTCTGGTTACGCATTGCAGAGTGCTGTGCTACATGCTAAAGAGTTGCGAGGATCACACAGAAGCAGCGTGATTTCAGCGTCAATCAAAGAAATGCTGGATGGTTGGAAATGCAGATTGTCATTTGGATGACTCCATAGCTTGATAAAATGTAATTTATTCCAATTATAAGTTTAGCACAGTGTTCTTGATAAAGGTGTTCATCATACTGTGTATATTATTTATCTTAGTTTTGATGCATTTCATGAATATGCAAAGCTTGACTTTAAGCAGATAAATTTAATGACTGTGTGAGTTACAGACATTCTAAACCTTAAAAGGTCAACAATAACTGATATCGGATTTGGATCGGTATCGGCCGATATTTGAAAGTTCAGTATCGGAATCGGATCGGCAGAGAAAAACTGGTATCGGTGCATCCCTAATATTTAGCTGACAAAATCTAGACTAATCTGATTATGTTCAAGGTTTAAATGAGAACCAAATCTGTGTTCAACAACCTGTGGAACAAATGGAAATATATTTCATGCCAGACTGACCTGCGCACTGTTTCATCTCTTAGTTTTCATACATTTAAATCATTTTAATCATTAAAGTTTCGTCATTGGTCACCTGCACCAGACATTTGTTTGTTGTGTTGTGATTGGTCTGTGTCACTGTCACTCATCACACTCTTTTGTTATTGGTTGTGTGTCAGTTGAAGTAAGAGAGAGTCACAGTTCTATCTTCATCTTCAAACTCACAAAACCTCTTGACTGGGTAAAGATGAAGACTACACTCACTGTGCTCCTCATCATCCAGCTCTATGGACTCGCCTCATGTGTCATTAAACAACATTATTATATAGATCAGATGAAGACATGGGATAGAGCACAACAATACTGCAGAACCTTCTATCATGATCTGTCCACATTCACCGATGTGATTGAAGAACAGCAGTTTATACAAGATGCAGCCAGTCAAACCTCTCACGCCTGGGTTGGACTCTACAAGAGATTTGGAAACTGGACGTGGTCAGGAGGTGAAGTTACAGCACGAATCAGCTGGGAAACTGGAGAACCAAACAATGATGACTGTGGTTATTTATATAAAGCCAGTAAGAGACTGAATGACGGTCGATGCTCTTCTACTCTCACCTTCTTCTGTATGTATTTGTCTGAGATTGTGGTGGTTCAGCAGTCTGAGAGCTGGGAGGAAGCTCTAGATTACTGTAGACATCATCATGATGATCTGGCATCTCTGAGCTCAAGCAGAAGCATGACTGAAGCTCTCAGTAAGATCACAGGAGCTCAAACACAATACGTGTGGATTGGTCTGCGCTTTCTAGCAGGTGGATGGTTCTGGATCAGTGGAGATGATCTTCTCTTCAATGTCTGGTCTTCAGCTGGACAGCCTCAATGTCCTGACCAAAACCAACGCTGTGCAGCTCTGGACAAGAACACACGGACCTGGACACCCAGAGACTGTGAGGAGAAACTCAACTTTCTGTGTTTTTAGTCTGCTGTAGACGCTTCATCACCTGTCTGAAAGCCCAGACTGTAGCAGTAATGAATATAATAGTATATATATAATATAATAACAGTTGGGTATGGGGGTTGACATGTTGGGTTTTCAGTACATTATGAAATATTTCACATGTGTTGCATTTTTAAATGTATTTAATAGATAGAATATAAGATAATAAATAGTAAAGAATATGGGACCCTTAAATGACTTTCTAAGCACTATATTAAGTTTACTGTGTTATTGGTCATTTGATGTGTGATAATGAAATTAAACTTATTTTATTAAGATGACTAATATCGTATGTGAATACATTATCATTTTCATATTTCTGCATTTTATTCTTTTGAATGAACAACTTTTACTTTTACAATAAATTAATAAAAGCCTGCAAATGTCTGTTGCTTGTCTTTATCATTTCTAAACTTAAATCAGTAAATTGAATATATTTGTGGAAGACCATTAATGGAACTGATCATCACAAGTGTGTGTGAACCAAATTTGTTTGATTAAACAGCATGTGAAAGTTTTTGCATATTTATAAAAAAAGAATTAGACTAAAATGGTGCTTATTTTTCTTTATATAAAACGTTGCATATTTGTATAGTTTAAGTTATAATGTGTGTGTATGAAATCTTAACAGGCTCAACATACTGTAAATAAAATTGACATTAACATAGAGAACATTTACACTCACTCAGAATCCTTTAAAGAGTGTGTGGTTTGCCCTTCACAATGGATGCAATAAAACAACGTGAATGTGAGACTTGTTTATTAATGATGTCATAGACTAGTTTGACTAGTTGACTGATTTAACTACGGTTCTACATGCAAGAGAACTACTGCAGCACTGCAGGATGAGAAATCTGGCACGACGATGAGCAAACAGCATCTTCCAGATGTCTTGCAGATGAAAATGCAGATATCGTCCACTCAGGAAACCGCAGCTGTTACCTCTACACCTCTTAAGAAACAGGTAGATCATTTAAGTATGTTTGTCTTTCAGACTGTAATTTCAGAATGAGCGTACATCTCTCTCTCTCTCCGGATGAGTTCAGACTCTGTGTGAAGGGAATGGCGTGTGAATAAAGGGCCTTTTCATATCTTTGTAACGAGAGAGAAACACGCAGATTCAATTGCAGGGGTAACGAGAGGTTTATTGAGCTGCAACACAGATTGAGTGAGGGAAAGTCCAACAGAGATGGGGATGACCGACAAGCCGGACGTCCGGGCTGACTGCAAGGCCAACTGGGAGACCCAGTGTACGGCAGCACCAGCCAAGACGCGAAACGAACGTCCGACCAACTGCAGAAGAACCCAGTGAGCGCCGGAGACGGCAGCAGCGAGAGTGGAACCAACAGCCAGCGGCGTCGGCGATCCTCTCGATGGCAGGGAAGCCCGTTCTGGGTGACGCTGAGGTGGTGGGGATAATTCCAGCGGGAGTTATTTACTTAAATTAAATTGACATACTTAATAAAGACAGATTCAGCGGCAACAACAAAAACAAACATTGTGTGGTGCAAACGTATTCTACGGTAGACCTCTCCAATAATTGTAGAGTAGTTTAAATTTAATTTAATACAATTATTATATTATATCAAATATGAATATAAACCAATATTAATATAAATTGTTATATTACTAGCCACAAACCAGACTGATAAACAAACACAGGTACCCCGCATGTTAAAAAGCGACACAGAGTTTCTGAACAAACGTCAATATGTGACGAGTCATAATATTTTGCCCAAATTGCTTATTGCCAGCAAAATTATATCTTGATATCAAACTCTAATTTTAGATTTCTATCTCAAAAATAAAACTATTTACAAATTTGAATATAGCTGCAAACAGCAGTGTTGGGGTCAAGCCCAACTAGGACACAATTGGAAATATATGTGCACATGTCTGATCATTTCAGGAAAAGCATTAGAAACACAAGCAGATGAGCTTGAACAATATTACCAAAACGGACCTATTACCTATTGACCTATTACCAAATTTAAGTTATGCTAATAATATTGACAAGTGTCAATAAACAAGCAAGTTTTACAAACGTATAGCGTGGTGTTCTTGTGTCCTACAAGGACCTTTGGATCTTTTAGGAAGCAAATTAATTAAAAGGATTCAAATGAAAATGAAAATCCGATTCAAAATGGCCGGAAAATTTTCATGACTGGTGCTTTCTAATAGGCTTCAGTGGAAAAAGGTTTTGTTTCTAAAGGCCGCGACACATCAAACAGACACTAAAGAACCACCGCTGGGGTAACCTGACCATGACGTCTCCTCGCATCGCCTGCGTAGGGGCAAAAATGGCACTTGAACACACTGTGCGGGCTACAATCAACTAGCGATTAGCCTCTGAGAACATTACTTTTCCATTCCAGCAGATGGCATTAAAAAAAAAGATAATTCTGGATTTACAAGCAAGCAGCGTCACCATTGTTTCCACAAGCCTCGCTCATTGAAGAGATTTGTGTTGTTTTCTGTCATGGCAACTACATGTTTCAACACTGAAACACTTACTAAACAGTTTTCAATGGCATTATCAGACATTGGTCTTTTACTTGTCAAAAGAACAGGGCTTGACGCCGGCTGGAAGGCCGGCTGAGGAACAGGGCTTGACGCCGGCTGGAAGGCCGGCTGAGGAACAGGGCTTGACGCCGGCTGGAAGGCCGGCTGAGGAACAGGGCTTGACGCCGGCTGGAAGGCCGGCTGAGGAACAGGGCTTGACGCCGGCTGGAAGGCCGGCTGAGGAACAGGGCTTGACGCCGGCTGGAAGGCCGGCTGAGGAACAGGGCTTGACGCTGGCTGCAAGACCGGCTGAGGAACAGGGCTTGACGCCGGCTGGAAGACACGACCGGCCACTTGACTGGGCGCCTGCGGGACCACCGGACTCGACGGGACCACTGGACTCGACGGGACCACCGGAGTCCAGCTGAGCGATCGGGCCCTCCTGCCTGTATGGCACCACCCAAAAAAATATTTGGGCTGAGTCCCGGTGTTATCCTCCGGCTGGAGCTTCGAGCTGGATAATACACCCCTCCTCTGCTTCTTTCTCTTTGACCGGCTCAGGGTGGGTGTAGCCGGCTGCGGAGAAGCGGTGGGGAACTCGACTAGCCCCGTGCTGGAGTCGTCAAAGGGTGCAGAGAGTGAGGAGAGGCACACGGCCCCGATTTGCAAAACCCGACCCTCAGGGGCCGAGTCCAAGAGGGCCGTGGAGTTGAGTCCCGATCGTAAATCCAGCTGACCAGATCTGTGAAGCCCAGGGGTCTCAGCCTCCTCATCTCTGACTGGGAGAGCGGTTCTGCGAGGCAGCGGTTGAATATGCTCTTATACTCCTGCTCCGTGAAGCAGCCTCGCTTAGATGTTGACAAGAATTTGTCTGCAAAGTCCCAAATATAGGCGTCGCCCTGACGGAGGCCAAAGAGGAGGTGCGCCTCCTTTACCCGGTCTGCCGGGTCCATGTTGCCTGCTGGGTTCGGTTTTGGCTCGTTCATTCTGTCAGGAGCGAGAATGAAGAACCCAAGTGCAGGCAGACACGGGGATGAAGGGGTTAACACACAGACTTTAATAACAAAACAAACACCCAACGATGGGGTAAACACTAACAAAACTAAGATACAAAATTGAAAACAAAGATTTCCCACAAGGGGGGCAAAAATAAACTAAGAATAATTAAACAAGGAACTTGCCAAACTGCATACAGTGACCAAGAACATGACAGAGACCAAGAACATGACAGAGACCAAGAACATGACAGAGACCAAGAACATGACAGAGACCAAGAACATGACAGAGACCAAGAACATGACAGAGACCAAGAACATGACAGAGACCAAGAACATGACAGAGACCAAGAACATGACAGAGACCAAGAACATGACAGAGACCAAGAACATGACAGAGACCAAGAACATGACAGAGACCAAGAACATGACAGAGACCAAGAACATGACAGAGACCAAGAACATGACAGAGACCAAGAACATGACAGAGACCAAGAACATGACAGAGACCAAGAACATGACAGAGACCAAGAACATGACAGAGACCAAGAACATGACAGAGACCAAGAACATGACAGAGACCAAGAACATGACAGAGACCAAGAACATGACAGAGACCAAGAACATGACAGAGACCAAGAACATGACAGAGACCAAGAACATGACAGAGACCAAGAACATGACAGAGACCAAGAACATGACAGGAAACAAGTACAACGAACGAGCACAAAACAATAGACAAGAGGGCATTAAATAGGGAGACTAACAAAGGAGATAACAATGGGCAGGTGTGGGTAATGAGACACAGGAGGAGAGCTATACTAGGAACGAGAGGGGCGGGGCCAATGACGAGACTGGAGAGAACACATATTATGTCCTGATTGACCATAATATGTCTCTCTCCACATAAAACACGTGGGTCTGTCATGATTCTGCCCCTAGACCAGAAAACCAAGACAAGATTAGGCAGAATCATGACAGGATTGTTCTGCAACACAGATAAGCGGAAGAAAATATAGGAATTACACTTAATAAAACGACCTGCTTTTACAACAGAATGCATAAGACTCTACCTTTAATAGACTAGTCTTTGCACCATTAACTAGGTCAGTGATTTCATTGAAGCCTTAATAAAAACTACTGTTCAGGACAAAGAAAAATGTCCTAATACAGTGAAACTGAAAGTGTTCCTAGATGTTCTGCACCACAGACAAGAATGTAAAAAATGCAATGCAAATACATGTGATACAATAAAAGTGGAATATAAGTAAGTCAATTGAATTTCATGTGAGTGTAAGGGAAATCAGATTTTACCTATATAGTAAACAATATTTGATTTTATATTTGTAATATATATTTTTATATTAGTATTTTTATTTGATTAAACCGTATAAAAAATAACTAGCCATTCTAACACGCACTGTGAGTCAGTTACGTCACCTATATGTTTCTGTGCTCACAGCTGATTGGACAAACTTCAAGTCTGAGATCTCGAATCAAGAACATAATCTGCCCCGGAGCAGGTTAGCCGTGCAGCGTAAGACGAACGAACACTGAATAAAGCCGAGCTACTCTCATGGTACCTAAAACCCAAACTAAACTGAAACATAGCTGGCTGGCCACCTAAACCAGCTTCATGGTACAGACCCCTGGACTTCCATTGCATGAACACAAATCCACTGACACATTTCTCAAAATATCTTTATTTGTGTTCTTTTGGAGTTTTCAGTGACGTGTGAGTATTAATGTATTTCTATTTTATATCATTTTCATATTAACTATCCCAGAACTCCTGAGCAGTATATAATCCTCAAGAATACATAATAAAATGACTAGTTTGAAATAATCTTTTGAATTCAATATGCAGTAATTTTTCATCTATATTACACATACTAACTTAAGACATAATATTGTTTTATTTCACAATTAATGTGCAATTGTGTTACTGCATGATGTAATTCTATAGGGTTCACGTGTTTATGATGTCAATTCTTACTAAACACAAAGGTCACAAAAAACCTATTTCTGTTAAAAACGAGTTGAAAGAGAACCACAATGGTCAAGTCTGAGATGATCACTGAGATGATTCATGAGTAACTCTGTAAGAATGAAGTTTCTTTCTAAGTTTCGATTCTCCCAAAAGGGGCAGAAGACAGACGCGCTCAATGTTTGTTTGGATACGTTTATTTTCATGAAGGAAAATCGGCATCCCCTGCTTTGACGTCTCAGCACTTTTGGTAAACCAGATGAAAGAGTGGTCCACCGAAACATGTCCCGGGACGAGTCAGCGATGCCGTTATTCCGTGAGTGTGTGACTGTACAGAGCAGTTTCATGCACCTGCTTCAGTTGCTGTAGAATGAAACAGCAGCTCACACCACACACCATTAGAACTCACATTCCTGCCATCCCATAAATAAATGACTTTCTTTTTTTCAGTTGAACTAAAGCTTTGTAATGACATTCAATGTGGTCAAAGCTTGTGAAGCTCCACAAAGTGGATCCATCCATAATAAAAGTAATAAATGTCTTGTAAAGACAAATGTTTCTCAGAACCATATTCATATTTCAATCTTTTTAAACTAGGCCTCGTCCGAGCCATATGCATATGCTACTAAAGCTGAGTTCTGACTCGTGTTGTGGGAGAAAAAAATGTAAATTCTGTCTTATAAGCCCTTTGTAAACACTAGGACCTCTGTTTATCTCCAGAATACAATTTAGATAGTTGTGAAGAGGTCTGGGAGCTTTCTGACCTTCTGACGGCAACGTAACCAAAGAATCATTAAAATTGTCCACGTCACTCCTGTGGTTCAGCTTGAATTGTAGAGGGATCCGTTTTGTGCACAATGAAACAAAAATCCGTCTGTATTCAGCTATAATCTTGACTTCAGCGCCAGGGCGTATGGAGTTAGAGAACCAATATGTTTTATTGGTGTCAGTTTCCAACGCCTCGGAATCGGATGGACCACTCTTTCATCACTACTGTGAACGCACGTTGCAAACCGACACAGCCCCCCAATAAAACACAGTGGTCCTCTTACTCTGTACGCCCTGACCCTGTGTCACTGTGTGTATCCATGGAAACAGATGATGGTTCCTCATGAGGATATCAATTAGCCATGAGTAGGTTTGAGTATCACAAGACATTTGGTTCCAGATTCCTGGTTCCATTAACGATTTAAACTCATTTCCCTTCACTGACAGAATGAAGTGTGAGTGTAAAATAGTCATGTTGAGTAATGCTTGTCCATCCGTCACATGTATTTGAGCATCAGTAACATTCCAAATAATCACTTAAAACACTTTGTCATCTAAATAAATGAATGAAATATGGAATGAAATAAAACCCTAACAACAGCTATCAGTCTACGATGAAGTTAGTATGGACATTAACAGCAGTTATTGCATAATCTAACGTTTTTTGATTTTGGATTTTGAGTCTTCAAAGCCTAAAAGAAAAGTCATGAACTGCACAGGGTTTCAAATACAGAACCAGTTCTGGTGTTGGTCCCAACCTTGGCCCAGCCTGAGCCCAACCTAAGCCTCGAGACACATCAGAACCAAAGAGATTCCCATTTTAACTCAGCTCGCTGATCACTATTCCATTCCAAACTCTGACACACTTGAACATCAGTCAGATGCAGTGTACTGACTCATAATTCATCACGACCTGAAGCGTGTCATTATGATGTTGTTCTTGTGTGATGTTTTTAGCCTCTTTGGTAGCTGCACAGATTATAACTGTAAGTTATGTGTAGCTCTTGGATGTACTTACAGTGTGTTTCGTGTCATTAGCTGATATCAGTAAATGCAGATGACATCAGCGCCACACACACCACACCAGTGATGAGATTTGTGGATGACATCACCTTCAACCTCAGCAGTCCACACCCAGACACCTGTGATGTGCAGGTATTGTGAAAATAGCTTTCTTTCGTTTTGCATGTGTGTTTGCATTCTTTTGTGAATTTATTCTCAATAATTAGATGTTAATCTGCTCACCGGGGTTTTTTCACTGCACAGGGCCGGTCTGTCTCTCGCTGCTGGGTTGCCATGTTAGATTCAGGAACAAACTACCTGAACATGTATAACCTCATGAGAGGTGAGTGAGAGAATGGGATCCATGCATACAGCTCATGTGGAGTTGGATGAAAATCAGATATTTAAGCAAATTTGTCCTTAAAAAAAGCAAAAAAGATCTGTCAATGGGGAAATAAAAATAATCCTGAATTAAGTGACTATGAAAAATGTAAACCTTAATTCATGATTGTGTTTCTTACCCCCTTTGACAGATTTATTTGCTTGTTTTAAGCACAAATTTGCTGAAATTTCATATATTTAGTCTAAAAACAAGATTTATTTTCTTAGGTCATTTTGTTTCTCATCAAGACATTTTCAGTTATTTGTACTGGAAAACAAGATAAAAATACTAAGTAAGAAAGTCTTAGTATGCAGTGTGGTCAGCTTTAGTTTGTTTGTGTGTTCTGCACCGTCACCTCTAGTCAGACCACGTTAGCTGTTTTTTGGCCGTTTCTGCATGTCGAACGGCTGCGGACCTCGTCGGAGAGAAAGTGAACTCAATCTGGCTGTTCATCTTAGCGAATGAGCACACAAGAAACAAACAGAAGTGATGAATCCAAACGCAGCGTTATGCACAACCTCACCCATTTAGTGCGTTTTCTTCTTATCCGTTTCGTTCCCCTTTTGACAAGTAGAAGACCAATGTCTGATAATGCCATTGAAAACTGTTTAGTAAGTGTTTTAGTGTTGAAACATGTAGTTGCCATGACAGAAAACAACACAAATCTCTTCAATGAGCGAGGCTTGTGGAAACAATGGTGACGCTGCTTGCTTGTAAATCCAGAATTATCTTTTTTTTGAATGCCATCTGCTGGAAAAGTAATGTTCTCAGAGGCTAATCGCTAGTTGATTGTAGCCCGCACAGTGTGTTCAAGTGCCATTTTTGCCCCTACGCAGGCGATGCGAGGAGACGTCATGGTCAGGTTACCCCAGCGGTGGTTCTTTAGTGTCTGTTTGATGTGTCGCGGCCTTTAGAAACAAAACCTTTTTCCACTGAAGCCTATTAGAAAGCACCAGTCATGAAAATTTTCCGGCCATTTTGAATCGATTTTCATTTTCATTTGAATCCTTTTAATTAATTTGCTTCCTAAAAGATCCAAAGGTCCTTGTAGGACACAAGAACACCACGCTATACGTTTGTAAAACTTGCTTGTTTATTGACACTTGTCAATATTATTAGCATAACTTAAATTTGGTAATAGGTCAATAGGTAATAGGTCCGTTTTGGTAATATTGTTCAAGCTCATCTGCTTGTGTTTCTAATGCTTTTCCTGAAATGATCAGACATGTGCACATATATTTCCAATTGTGTCCTAGTTGGGCTTGACCCCAACACTGCTGTTTGCAGCTATATTCAAATTTGTAAATAGTTTTATTTTTGAGATAGAAATCTAAAATTAGAGTTTGATATCAAGATATCATTTTGCAGGCAATAAGCAATTTGGGCAAAATATTATGACTCGTCACATATTGACGTTTGTTCAGAAACTCTCTGTGTCGCTTTTTAACATGCGGGGTACCTGTGTTTGTTTATCAGTCTGGTTTGTGGCTAGTAATATAACAATTTATATTAACATTGGTTTATATTCATATTTGATATAATATAATAATTGTATTAAATGAAATTTAAACTACTCGACAGTTATTGGTTCTTTGCAGAGGTCTACCGGAGAATACGTTCGGACCACACAACGTTTGTTTATGTTGTTGCTGCTGAATCTGTCTTTATTAAGTATGTCAATTTAAGTAAATAACAAATCTTTGCTTCATGTTCAATTTTCATATGTTTTATAGCTTCTTAAAGCATAGAATATTGCTTTATGTGGATGTATTTTGTAAAGAAAGCATAAAACCAGTACGTTATTATGAATTTCAGGATCATTTGAATAGATCTTCTAACAATTGTATGTCAGATTGAGTGGAAAATGTGAAACCATGTTTCTCTCTCATTTTCTTTTCTTTTGTGTGTGTTTTACAGGCAGTGGTCTCTCCTCTTCTTCCAGTTTTACTGAGTCCACCAGTGACAGATTATGTACTCAGTTCTCCTCCACACGACAGAATCTTCCCCCATAAGACGTGTGCATACCTCTAGACCACCACATATTAAAGGGGTCATGAACTGAGAAATCAAACGTTCATTAATCTTGTGACATATAAAAGGTTATTGTACTAAAAACATTTTGAAAATGTCTCGTCTGACACATGCGTGTTGCCTTGGTTATGTGTCTGGCCTGAAGCTTGTTTATCGGTGTGGCTAGTTGCTAATATTTAATTTCAGGTGATGAATAGACTTGAATCTTGAATTAAGGTTGACCTTTTTGTTAGTCACTAAATTCAAGATAATTTTTCTTTCCCTTTCTGTCGGTCTCTCGACGTTGTGTCGAAGCCGACAGATGGGGTTCGCCCTTGAGAACCAATCGTCTCTGACTATTTTGAAAAGGCCAATGAAATTGGCGAATGAAATTTGCATGCCGGGCTCCGCCCCCGGATATCCGGGTATAAAAGGGGAGCCGGCGTGCTCATTCATTCACCTTTTGTTCTTCGGAGCCTTCGCATCTGATGACATTCTTCGAATTGCCGATTTCTACGACGCGGTGCAGCGGAGATTCCCCTGGGCGTCCTGGCAGTTCCTGAGGTATTTTTCTAAAAGAGCAATTTCCTCAGCGTGGCATTGCCCGCTGATCTCTTGGGTGCAGTACACTCATCGAGGACGGGGACGGACACGGTGGTTGCCGCAAGTGTTCGGGGGTCCGATCACTGTGGCAGCCTCGTGGATTCGTCCTGCCCGCACGGCGCGCGGATGGCTATTCAGACGTTGCGTCACTGCGCGCGGATGGCTAGTCAGACGTTGCGTCACTGCGGGCGGACGGCTATTCAGACGTTGCGTCACGTTGGCTACGTTCTGTCAAGAGCAAGCCACCACCTCGTTTGCTTCCCGTTCTGTGACCGCAGCGGCTACGGCCCTGCCGTCAGCGGCGGCGAGCAGCGAGGGTGATGTGGGGATTATCGTGAGCGTTAATCCGTCAGCCGGTCGGCTCGCGGACCGCTCGCGCCCCGTCTCGCTTGTTTAGCAGGTCCCCAAGGATGGTCCTAAGCCATCTTATTCCTCAGCCATGCGCTCGGACGCGAGCCGTGGAGATGAGGTGTCTCTTGCAACATCGGAGCGCGACCTGCTGGCATCAGACTCTGGCGATTCCCTGAAGCTCCCTCCCTCGGGAGGTCGAGCACAGGTGAGAGCAGACGTCAAGATGTCAGCCATGCTCGCTCGGACCGCCGTGAGCGTCGGGTTGCGGTGCAGCCCTGGTGCTCGCGGCTGGGTACTCGCACATTGGGCCCCGCTCAAGTGCCAAGTTTTACCGAGCTGCATAAGGAGTTCAGTAAGACCTGGAGCGTCCCTTTCGGCGCGCTTCCGTCTAGCTGACTCTATCGCCCTCTCTTCCCTCGGGGCGGGGAGGCAGCTAGGGACTATGTCAATGCACCCTGGGTGGAGCATGCAGTCGCGGGTATCCGCAGACGGCGGCCACCTGGGGGGCTTGACCTAGACTCACCGTCCAGGGCATGTAAGGTCTCAACATCTCTGGTGTTGAGGCTGGCAGTGCCGTGGACCAAGCTGCCTCCACTCTTACGCATGGCCTTCCTGCAGGCCAGGGCGCTAAAGAGAGCCCCACGGGGTAAGACCGACCCAAGTAGTGCCGCCGCCGACTGGCCCTCCGGGGACCGCGGTGGCAGCGCAGGCTGGGTCGGACGATGTCCACATCAGTGGCCCGGAAAGATGCCTCGGACCCAATCTTGCGCAGGGGGGCGATGTCGAGAAAGGCCACTTTCCCGACTCCCCTCTCGCAAGGTCGGCTGATTGGTGGCGCTGTCAAGGACTGCTCCAGCAGCCTTTTGACAGTGTAGAAACAGACCGGCCTGCTGTGACCCGGCCGCCTTTCGGCCGTCGAGGTCTCGCACGTGGTCTGCCCCCAGCAGCCCTGGCCTTCTCCAGCGTCGACTCCGGTTCTGGTGCCCCCGCAGGTGGCCCCCCGGAGGAGGACGTCAAGAGAAGGACCACCTAGAGAGATTGAACCATCGGGCCCGACCCAGCCTGGGTTGCTGGATGGTCGGACTGGGGCGGTCCCTGCCGCGTCCCAAACACCTTCTGGGCCCCTTCGGGGGCCTAGTGCCCGCCTTCTCACAAGGAGAGGTCTCTCTCTGGGTCCCACTTGCAGCCGCTCTCACCCTCTGAAAGATGGTGTTCGGCAACTCGACGTTGCGTCGTGGCGGCACGCAATGACGAGTATAAAGCAGCCCTCAGCACTCTCGCTTCGACGGTGCGTCGAGCTGCGCCATCGCCTGGCAGGTGATTTAGCGGAGCCGTTCCCCCCGGGGAGAACAGCACTGCTAGTCATTGAACCAACCCCCGCGGGTTGATGAAGTAGATCGCAGCCCCCCCTGTGAGGTCTCTGGGTGCTTGGTTAGCATTTCAAACCATCACGGTGGCTGGGAGTGTGGTCCGTCTCGGCATTCGATCCAGCTCGCCAGACCTCCGCCGGACTTCAGGCATCCTCTTACCTCAGCAGAGGCAGGGATGTTCCTGTGCTCCAGGCCGGGGCTGCCACCCCTCTGGCGAAGGCGATCGAACCGTCCCCTCGGCCGAGATGTCCAGTGGCTTCGACAGCCGCACTTCATCATCCCCAAAACCAGGGGTCGCTGCATACCTTGAGCAGCACCTTGCAAGGGTGCCGTTCGGGAGGCGCAGAAGCGCGTCCTGGTGTCTGTCAGACGCCAGGAGTGGTTCATGACAACTGACCGCATACTCTCATGTACAGTTCCCTCGGCACTGTCGAGGGGCTGGCATGTCAGTAAACGGGTCAGCCGGGAAAAAGAGAGCAGCTCTCCCTGGCGCGGAGCTCCCCCTTTTCCTGGTAGAGAACTCAACACTGTCTCCATGACGGCGTGCTCGCTCACGAGCACGCACAGTCAGTGCTGAGCTGCTTGAACTTTCAGGCAGCAGCCAGCGGTCCCCTGAAATCAGTTTCAGAGGCTCCTGGGCATGGTGTCCTCGGGGGTGGCCTGTCCCCCTCGGGTTGACGCACATGGGACCGCGACAGCACTGACTACAGAGATGAGTTCCCTGGAGAGCGTGGCGCACCGGCAGTAGGCGTATCGTCATTACACCTGCTGCCGTCGCATCCTAACCCCGAGCAGGTCTTGAGGCCGGTCGTGGAACGACAGACGCCTCCCCACGGGGTGCGGGTGCGGTGTGCAATGGGCGCGCAGTGTCGGGTCGCTGGACGGGCCCCCGCCTGCGTTGGCAGATCACTGCCTTCAAGTTGCTAGCTGTCCTGCTTGCACTGATGAGGCTCCGGCCTCTCGTGCAGAGCCAGCATACTGGCCCGGACAGCACGACCGGCGTAGCGTACTAAACCTCAGGGTGGCACTCGCTCGCTGCAGTCATCGCAACTCGCCCAAAACGCCTCCTCCCGTGGAGACAGCAGGTGGCAAAGCCCCTGCAGGTCACATGCCCACCGGGCGTCCTGAACCAGACAGCCAAGCGCTCTCTCGTCAGTTGACACCCCGTGGGAAGTGATGACTCCACCCCTGCGGGCTGGCCTGGGTGTGGTTTGGGCGGGCACAGGGGGACCTGTCGCCTCCCTGAACACCACCCAGTACCGCTGGGCATTCCTTGGACGAGGACCCCCTCGACACGGAGGCCCTAGCGCGCAGCCTCCAGTGGAGACAGCAGGTGGCAAAGCCCCTGCAGGTCACATGACCACCGGATGTCCTGAACCAGACAGCCAAGCGCTCTCTCGTCAGTTGACGCCTCGTGGGAAGTGACGACTCCACCCCTGGTGGAGACAGCAGGTGGCAAGGCCCCTGCAGGTCACACGCCACCGGGTGTCCTGAACCAGACAGCCAAGCGCTCTCTCGTCAGTTGACACCTCGTGCGAAGTGACGACTCCACCACTGCGGCCGGCTTGGGTGTGGTTTGGGCGGGCACAGGTGGACCTGTTGCCTCCCTGAACACCCCCCAGTGCCGCTGGGCACTCCCTGGTCGAGGCTCCCCCCTCGACACGGAGGCCCTAGCGCGCAGCTGGCCGCGGGACAAGCGGAACTACGCTTCCCCCCAGTGAGCTTCATTGCGCAGGTCCTGTGCAAGGTCTGGGAAGGGAGTATCAAGTGCTGCTAGTTGCGCCTTACGGGCCCAACTACACTTGGTCCTCGGAGCTAATACTCCTGACGACAACTCCCCCTGGCCAAATCCCCTGGCGAAGGGCCTACTCGCAGGGGATGGACACGTTGTGGCGTTCGAGCCGGACCTCTGGGTCTGGCTCCTGGATGGGACGAGGAGTTCCTGGATGACCTACCCCCCTCAGTGGTGGAGACTGTCACTCAGGCAAGGGCCATGCCCACAAGGCTGGATGCCTTTAAGTGGCGCCCCTTCTCGTCCTGGTGCTCTTCTCGAGGAGAAGACCCGCGGAATTGCTCGCTCAGGAACGTGCTGTCCTATTGCAGGAGAGGCTGGGGAGTAATCTCCCCTTCCACATTGGAACGTGGGTACCCGCTGTCGCGGTTATCACGTACCAGTTGCTGGTGAGCCTCTGGGGCGGCATGACCTGATTATTAGGTTCCTCTAGGGCGCGAGGGGCTAAGGCCTCGTCCGCGCCCCGTACCCTCTTGGGACCTTAAGGTGGACCTTTGGGTCCCCTTTTTTCGGGCCCTGCCGAGAGCCCCTTCCTCGTTCTGCGAGGGGGGTTGGCTCTCCTGCTGGGGCTCGAGTCCATCCAGAGGGTGAGGCACCTGCAAGCATTCCGTGTCCACCGATTGCCAAATTTCAGGCCCGGTGACTCTCACGTGATCCTGAGACCCCGGCCGACTTACGTGCCCAAAGTTCCGCCGCCCCCCTTTGGGACTAGGTGGTGAACTTGCAGGCGCTCCCACACCGGGAGAAAGACCCAACCTGTACGTGGGGTGTCCAGTAAGCGCATTGCGCCTCTACTCGAACCACACTGAGGGCTTCAAGGCCCTGAGCAGCTCTTGTCTGTTATGGAGGTCAGCAACGGGAGTGCTGTATCCGAGGAGAGTTGTAGCGCTGGGTCGCACACGCCGTCACTACGGCGTGCCGATCCTAGCCCGTGCCCATTTGAGTGACGGTACACTCCGCTCGGGGTGTGACCTCCTCGTGGGCATCGGCTTAGTGCGCCTCTCTGGCAGACATCTGTAGAGCTGCGGGTTGGGCTACGCTATACCTCGCAGAGGCTTACAACCTCCGTGGGGAGTCGGCAGCTCGAGTCTTGCCAGCAGGTGAGACCAGCAGTCGTGGGGCGTACGCCTGCGCATAGCGCCATTCCCCTTCTGAGGTGGACCAGTGCGCTATGGGCTGCCTCCCTTCTTTCCCCAAGGGTGAAGAATAGGCAGTCCGTCCATCCATCAATAGCACTCAGGGCGGCGGGCTCGGCGGAGCAGCCCTGCCGCCTATGGCCGGGTATCAAGCTGAGTTATTACATATAGCTCTAACCGGACCTAGTGCCCCACACGTAGTAACCCCCCACTAGGGTGGTTCCGTCTGAGATGTCGTCATGAGATGGTTCCCCGCGTGGCAACCCATGACCTCCCCAGGTGGACATCCACCTTGCGGCATTCCGCACATACCTCCCATGAGTTCTCCCCTATTGGTGAGACCATGTTGGTGTCTCCACTGTATTCCCCCCTAGGGTGGGAAGTGGTCTCCGTAGCGCACGTCCTCATTGAAGGAACAGCGCTTACCCAGTAGCCCTACGACTGGATGGCCCTCGCCAATGGGGCCGTCTGAGTTGGCAGAGGGCAGGGGCTACTCATCTTTGCCAAAAGCTCTGGGAGCCCCTGCCTGCCCACTGGAAGGTTACAAATTTCGCGATAGCGCTCACGTGTGGCTCGCCCAGGCCGGTCAACGTCGCTTCGCTAGAGATTGTGACGCGGCTAGTGCCGTGGCGTTTTCCATAGGAACCCCATCTGTCGGCTTCGACACAACGTCGAGAGACCGACAGAAAGGGAACGTCCCGGTTACGTATGTAACCTCTGTTCCCTGATGGAGGGAACAAGACGTTGTGTCCTTCTTGCCACGACAATAGCCGTCCGCTGCAGCAGTCACGAGATGCTCTCAGGCTCCTCAGCACAAAAGGTGAATGAATGAGCACGCCGGCTCCCCTTTTATACCCGGATATCCGGGGGCGGAGCCCGGCATGCAAATTTCATTCGCCAATTTCATTGGCCTTTTCAAAATAGTCAGAGACGATTGGTTCTCAAGGGCGAACCCCATCTGTCGGCTTCGACACAACGTCTTGTTCCCTCCATCAGGGAACAGAGGTTACATACGTAACCGGGACGTACTCCATTGGCAGATTTGTTTGCTTGTTTTAAGCACAAATTCACTGAAATTTCAAAAAGAAATTCTACAACAAGACAGATCATTTTGGTCATCATTTCTTTGCCATTTGTACTGGAAAACAAAACAAAAATACTAAGTAAGAAAATCATTTTTGCAGTGTAGACAAGTGTAAGGTGTTTAGTCTGAGAGAAGTTCTTTTTGTTCTTTGTTTAAAATGGCAAAGTTTGTCAACCCATTTTGCATCCATGTAAATCTAGACCAGGGGTCGGCATCCTTTTTGAAGTGCTGTGCCATTTATTTTTTTCATGGCAACCACTGTGCCATTTTAACATCAATGTTTAGTATTACATGTAATTGTACCACAATAATTTTTTTTTAGATTGACACTATTTGTAAACCTATACTATATGGCTATTAAACAGAAAAAGAAAGATTTTGATTAGACTATCATCTTTATTTTTCGATAAAACAAAATTGCACAGATATAATCTTAATATCTGATATATAATTGGTTAAAAACGTAAACAAGCCTCCACGCTGTGGAGGTGGAGTCCACGTACTGGCTACGTCACATCATAAAGTTAACATGCCGAAACGTCAGACATCATTTAATCCGGAATGGACAAAAGAGAACAAATTCATATAAAAAAGCAGTAGAGATGCTTTCCATGGATTTTGCTTACTAATTAGCTGTGAAGTGGACGTTAGTAGTAAAGGGAAAGCCGCCATTGACCGACATGTCAGCACTGAAAAACATCCGATAAGGTAACCGATGAGCTGCTGGTACGTCTTCCATTAGGTCATCATTTCGAGAGGCAACATCACCTCAGGATGACAAAATCTGCACTGCAGAGCTTTAAAGTCTATCATGCAGTCAAGCATCACCAGTCATACAGGAGTGTCTTGAATAAATACAAATACTGTGAACAAACACTTTTTTGCATCTTCTGGTACACATAGGTCTACATCAATGTTGTTGATCAAATTGTCTGGCAATGAATAGAGTAGACTGTTTCAGAATCACTGTATCATGATACCATAGATATGATAGACAAAATTGTATTGTATTTGCGAGTACACCAGATGCAGTTATTCTTGCCTCACTAAATGCTGCAAAGTGTCCTCCTTTTTGGTGTTATGGAAATGGCCACCCTAAGTGTGACACACATATGCTCAATAGGTTTCTCAATATAAGTTCATCATTGAAGATGCTAATGTTGTCTTCGCTTTACCAATCTAGTATTTGTGTGTAAATGTAACTGATTTTGTGCTTTGGACCCATAAATGGAAAATCTTCATAAAACTTTTGGACTTTAATGTAGTGATTGACACTTGTGTCACAATTTTCTTAAGTAGCTCACTATATGAACACCAAGATCAAGGGGAACATAACAACATAAGTGCGATCATTATAAACACAATCCGGTGGTGTGTTTTACACAAAGAACCTGAAAGAAATCCTTTTAAACAGAACTGTCAGAATGATTTGCAAAATTAGTTTTTCCTGTCATTTTAGCTGTCATCATATCTGAACACCTTCTTAGTACGCGTTTGTGAGAAAAATTATCCATATATTTCAAATGTTGCTCTAAGACACGTGTCTAATGTCATAGAAATGTGATTAATAGAGGAGTATATTTAGCAGACAAAATCTAGACTAATCTGATTATGTTCAAGGTTTAAATGAGAACCAAATCTGTGTTCAACAACCTGTGGAACAAATGGAAATATATTTTCATGCCAGACTGACCTGCGCACTGTTTCATCTCTTAGTTTTCATACATTTAAATCATTTTAATCATTAAAGTTTCGTCATTGGTCACCTGCACCAGACATTTGTTTGTTGTGTTGTGATTGGTCTGTGTCACTGTCACTCATCACACTCTTTTGTTATTGGTTGTGTGTCAGTTGAAGTAAGAGAGAGTCACAGTTCTATCTTCATCTTCAAACTCACAAAACCTCTTGACTGGGTAAAGATGAAGACTACACTCACTGTGCTCCTCATCATCCAGCTCTATGGACTCGCCTCATGTGCCATGAAACATCATTCCTATATAAATCAGATGAAGAACTGGGATGGAGCACTAAAGCACTGCAGAACCTTCTATCATGACCTGTCCACCTTCACCGATGAGACTGAAGAACAACAGTTTTTAAAAGAAGCAGTCAATCAAACCTCTGATGCCTTTGTTGGACTCTACAACAGATATGGAATCTGGACGTGGTTAGGAGGTGAAGTTACAGCACGAATCAGCTGGGATACTGGAGAACCAGGCAGTTATTACTGTGCTTATATAAACAAAGACAGTAAGAAACTGCATGACAGTGGATGCTCTTCTATTCGCACCTTCTTCTGTATGAATGTGTCTGAGATTGTGGTGGTTCAGCAGTCTGAGAGCTGGGAGGGAGCTCTAGATTACTGTAGACATCATCATGATGATCTGGCATCTCTGAGCTCAAACAGAAGCATGACTGAAGCTCTCAGTAAGATCACAGGAGCTCAAACACAATACGTGTGGATTGGTCTGCGCTTTCTAGCAGGTGGATGGTTCTGGATCAGTGGAGATGATCTTCTCTTCAATGTCTGGTCTTCAGCTGGACAGCCTCAATGTCCTGACCAAAACCAACGCTGTGCAGCTCTGGACAAGAACACACGGACCTGGACACCCAGAGACTGTGAGGAGAAACTCAACTTTCTGTGTTTTTAGTCTGCTGTAGACGCTTCATCACCTGTCTGAAAGCCCAGACTGTAGCAGTAATGAATATAATAGTATATATATAATATAATAACAGTTGGGTATGGGGGTTGACATGTTGGGTTTTCAGTACATTATGAAATATTTCACATGTGTTGCATTTTTAAATGTATTTAATAGATAGAATATAAGATAATAAATAGTAAAGAATATGGGACCCTTAAATGACTTTCTAAGCACTATATTAAGTTTACTGTTGTTTTTGGTGTTATTGGTCATTTGATGTGTGATAATGAAATTAAACTTATTTTATTAAGATGACTAATATCGTATGTGAATACATTATCATTTTCATATTTCTGCATTTTATTCTTTTGAATGAACAACTTTTACTTTTACAATAAATTAATAAAAGCCTGCAAATGTCTGTTGCTTGTCTTTATCATTTCTAAACTTAAATCAGTAAATTGAATATATTTGTGGAAGACCATTAATGGAACTGATCATCACAAGTGTGTGTGAACCAAATTTGTTTGATTAAACAGCATGTGAAAGTTTTTGACCAAATAATAAAGAATTTATAAGTCATTGCATATTTATAAAAAAAGAATTAGACTGTAGCGTCTGGTCGGATCAAAGGCCAACACATGGGGTCGTAAAATGTAAATGGCCGAGCTATCACCTATCTGGACTGACCAGGGGACATTCCGACACTCTCCCTGAGCTTCAAAGGCATTCTCGGGGGGGGTCCCCCGAATGCGTCCTAAGGTGACAAAAGCCATGTGGCACCAGGAACAGAGAGAGATTCAAAGTCTACCAAAGAATGTCTCTTTCTCCCCTCTTGCCACCTTAGAAAGGCTTAAAGTGTAAATAATTGTTTCTACCGTTTATGTTTGTTCCCATGATATGCTAGCCTAACCATAATATCAAAGGCATAGGTGTTACACCGTAACTAGGCTCATAATTGTGTTCTTATACAAATTATGGGTCAATGTTCTAATAACCCTATCATGTTTCATACATAAAGGTTCCCCTTTTCCTTCTTTAGATGATTGTGTATAGCACAGTGATGTATTGTATACCATACTCGTTTTATTTTCATCTAAGAATATTACAGCACCAAAACTTCCAGGTGACCATAAATGCAAATGAGCTGTTGAGCCGGACAAAGGAACATTTCCCGCTCAAAAATCAGCTCACTACATTGGATCGCCCACTCGGGAGGGGCGTGACGCTCTCAGGGTTAAAACATCTGTGCACGGAAGAAAATGCGCTCGTTGCTGTTCCTTCAATATCTCGAGACCTGTCTCCTCCCTGGAGACAGCCCTTTTTCAGCAGTTTGCTTCGGCTAAGTTCGTACTTCCTTCGGCAGCCAATCCGGTTCTCAGGGAGAACCCAACGGACTCACCGCTCGCTTTAAACGCATCAGGACTTCCATCAGCGCAGACCAGAACATGTCCCAGCACATCTAAAAGCCAATGCAAGTATCTGGTCTATTTATAAATAGCTGCGCATAAGTTTTACCCCTTTCAATAGGAGATTGTCCTTGATGGTTTATGCAGATGTGAATTGCTGATGTAATACTGCCACTCCTACTTTGTCTATTACTTTCATTCTTTACTGCTTTTACGTTCCATGTGTGTTTGTCAAATTGTTCATCATTGTTTAGTTAGTTGGTTTATTTCCCCTTTGTCTCGTAGTCAATAAAATCCCAAAAGTACACCTGAATTGAATCTGTTATTTGCTCATATAACTCGAAGTCAATGAAATAAGATTTTAAACGTTATTTAAGCTGTATATTGTATTACTATTACTTTTAGTAATACAAACTGTACGAACATAGGAAATATTTTATCCTGATCAGAAATTTAATGTTTCTTAAACGTTTGTAAAGCAGTAATCCTCTATTGAGAAGTGAGTTGGAAGTCTACAACTTTAGTTTGCAGGACAAACAAAGTCGTCAGATAACTTAAAGCAATTCTATAAAGGTTACTTGTACTTAATTAAACAATTCCCCTATCGGGACATTTATATTTGTTGTTAACGACAAGCAAATTATATTCATAAACTAATGAATATTCAATCCATTTGAGTTAATTATTCCCCAAAACTCATAGTCGCTACAGACTAAAATGGTGCTTATTTTTCTTTATATAAAACGTTGCATATTTGTATAGTTTAAGTTATAATGTGTGTGTATGAAATCTTAACAGGCTCAACATACTGTAAATAAAATTGACATTAACATAGAGAACATTTACACTCACTCAGAATCCTTTAAAGAGTGTGTGGTTTGCCCTTCACAATGGATGCAATAAAACAACGTGAATGTGAGACTTGTTTATTAATGATGTCATAGACTAGTTTGACTAGTTGACTGATTTAACTACGGTTCTACATGCAAGAGAACTACTGCAGCACTGCAGGATGAGAAATCTGGCACGACGATGAGCAAACAGCATCTTCCAGATGTCTTGTAGATGAAAATGCAGATATCGTCCACTCAGGAAACCGCAGCTGTTACCTCTACACCTCTTAAGAAACAGGAAGATCATTTAAGTATGTTTGTCTTTCAGACTGTAATTTCAGAATGAGCGTACATCTCTCTCTCTCTCCGGATGAGTTCAGACTCTGTGTGAAGGGAATGGCGTGTGAATAAAGGGCCTTTTCATATCTTTGTAACGAGAGAGAAACACGCAGATTCAATTGCAGGGGTAACGAGAGGTTTATTGAGCTGCAACACAGATTGAGTGAGGGAAAGTCCAACAGAGATGGGGATGACCGACAAGCCGGACGTCCGGGCTGACTGCAAGGCCAACTGGGAGACCCAGTGTACGGCAGCACCAGCCAAGACGCGAAACGAACGTCCGACCAACTGCAGAAGAACCCAGTGAGCGCCGGAGACGGCAGCAGCGAGAGTGGAACCAACAGCCAGCGGCGTCGGCGATCCTCTCGATGGCAGGGAAGCCCGCTCTGGGTGATGCTGAGGTGGTGGGGATAATTCCAGCGGGAGTTATTTACTTAAATTAAATTGACATACTTAATAAAGACAGATTCAGCGGCAACAACAAAAACAAACATTGTGTGGTGCAAACGTATTCTACGGTAGACCTCTCCAATAATTGTAGAGTAGTTTAAATTTAATTTAATACAATTATTATATTATATCAAATATGAATATAAACCAATATTAATATAAATTGTTATATTACTAGCCACAAACCAGACTGATAAACAAACACAGGTACCCCGCATGTTAAAAAGCGACACAGAGAGTTTCTGAACAAACGTCAATATGTGACGAGTCATAATATTTTGCCCAAATTGCTTATTGCCAGCAAAATGATATCTTGATATCAAACTCTAATTTCAGATTTCTATCTTAAAATAAAAGCCCAGGTGCATACAAACACTGACTGTTTACAAATTTTAATATAGCTGCAAACAACAGTGTTGGGGTCAAGCCCAACTAGGACACAATTGGAAATATATGTGCACATGTCTAATCATTTCAGGAAAAGCATTAGAAACACAAGCAGATGAGCTTGAAAACGTGTATTCATACATTTTGACCAATATTACCAAAACGGACCTATTACCTATTGACCTATTACCAAATTTAAGTTATGCTAATAATATTGACAAGTGTCAATAAACAAGCAAGTTTTACAAACGTATAGCGTGGTGTTCTTGTGTCCTACAAGGACCTTTGGATCTTTTAGGAAGCAAATTAATTAAAAGGATTCAAATGAAAATGAAAATCGATTCAAAATGGCCGGAAAATTTTCATGACTGGTGCTTTCTAATAGGCTTCAGTGGAAAAAGGTTTTGTTTCTAAAGGCCGCGACACATCAAACAGACACTAAAGAACCACCGCTGGGGTAACCTGACCATGACGTCTCCTCGCATCGCCTGCGTAGGGGCAAAAATGGCACTTGAACACACTGTGCGGGCTACAATCAACTAGCGATTAGCCTCTGAGAACATTACTTTTCCATAGATGGCATTCAAAAAAAAGATAATTCTGGATTTACAAGCAAGCAGCGTCACCATTGTTTCCACAAGCCTCGCTCATTGAAGAGATTTGTGTTGTTTTCTGTCTTGGCAACTACATGTTTCAACACTAAAACACTTACTAAACAGTTTTCAATGGCATTATCAGACATTGGTCTTTTACTTGTCAAAAGGGGAACGAAACGGATAAGAAGAAAACGCACTAAATGGGTGAGGTTGTGCATAACGCTGCGTTTGGATTCATCACTTCTGTTTGTTTCTTGTGTGCTCATTCGCTAAGATGAACAGCCAGATTGAGTTCACTTTCTCTCCGACGAGGTCCGCAGCCGTTCGACATGCAGAAACGGCCAAAAAACAGCTAACGTGGTCTGACTAGAGGTGACGGTGCAGAACACACAAACAAACTAAAGCTGACCACACTGCATACTAAGACTTTCTTACTTAGTATTTTTATCTTGTTTTCCAGTACAAATAACTGAAAATGTCTTGATGAGAAACAAAATGACCTAAGAAAATAAATCTTGTTTTTAGACTAAATATATGAAATTTCAGCAAATTTGTGCTTAAAACAAGCAAATAAATCTGTCAAAGGGGGTAAGAAACACAATCATGAATTAAGGTTTACATTTTTCATAGTCACTTAATTCAGGATTATTTTTATTTCCCCATTGACAGATCTTTTTTGCTTGTTTTAAGCACAAATTTGCTTAAATATCTGATTTTCATCCAACTCCACATGAGCTGTATGCATGGATCCCATTCTCTCACTCACCTCTCATGAGGTTATACATGTTCAGGTAGTTTGTTCCTGAATCTAACATGGCAACCCAGCAGCGAGAGACAGACCGGCCCTGTGCAGTGAAAAAAACCCCGGTGAGCAGATTAACATCTAATTATTGAGAATAAATTCACAAAAGAATGCAAACACACATGCAAAACGAAAGAAAGCTATTTTCACAATACCTGCACATCACAGGTGTCTGGGTGTGGACTGCTGAGGTTGAAGGTGATGTCATCCACAAATCTCATCACTGGTGTGGTGTGTGTGGCGCTGATGTCATCTGCATTTACTGATATCAGCTAATGACACGAAACACACTGTAAGTACATCCAAGAGCTACACATAACTTACAGTTATAATCTGTGCAGCTACCAAAGAGGCTAAAAACATCACACAAGAACAACATCATAATGACACGCTTCAGGTCGTGATGAATTATGAGTCAGTGCACTTGTGATGCCCACTAAAGGGTTATCACATTTGTGGTTGTTTTTGTAATTTTTATAATTAATGTTTTGAAAGTAAAATCCAGGGTCACCAAACTGTTTCTACCATCCTTGCACTCAAGTGTTTTATTTAAATGTCAGGAGTAATTGTGGGGTCGGCAGCAGGGAGCAGTGTGGCGATAATTGTGTTCCGCTAGGGCTTTACGTCAGTTTGGTCTGCTTTGCGTTTTTTCTCTTTCTGCTGAGCGAGATGAAAAACGGACGTATAGTTTACTTTGTCTCACTTCTTTCTCCTGCTTTCAGTGAGAGCATATAAGCTGTTTACGTGGTGCCAGCCGGTACCTGTAACACACTGCATCTGACTAATTTGTGTGTGGGCCCACTTTAATTGTATTATTTGGAATGCCTCTGTAAATTGACAGTTTACCGTTGTTACTCAAGTAAAAAGTGTTCATTCATTGAGGACTTGTGACATTGTTCGGTACATTCATTGTCACAAGGGTGTATCTCTCACTGTGTGTTGTATCCATTTACACTTACATTTATTCATTTGGCAGACGCTTTTATCCAAAGCGACTTACAAGTAGTTTTTTTACAGTGTCACATTACTGCAGAGCAATCAGGGGTAAGGTGTCTTGCTCAAGGGCCCTTCAGTCATGACCTGCTGACACTGAGATTAGAACCTTCTGATCACAAACCCAACGCTCTAACCATTAGGCCACAGCTGACCCCCACATGTTATATCTGCTAAGTGAAAAGACGTAAAGTGTATTGAAAATATCAGATTTTTGGGTTTAACATTCCCTAGGGGATATATATTGTTTATTTTTCTTTAGATTGGTTATTTCCAGCTGTAAATCTCTCTATTTGAGTCTAAAAAAGTCATTGTGTTGTCTTTTTTAGGGATTATTCATACCTGAAATATATATATATAACCATCTTAATTTTTTATTTCATTTCTATTTTATAAATAAATCTCTTTACTTTAAATTTCTCTAGGCCATTTATTCATTATCCAAGTTAACAGAGAAGGGGATTTAATACATTTGTCGAGAGACAATAATAACAACAAGAATCCGGTGCTCAACCCTATAGAGTTTAGGTCAGGCCAGCCTAGGAGGGCAGGGGGCGCTACAGTAGCAATGCATGTGGCTCGGACGAGGCCTAGTTTAAAAAGATTGAAATATGAATATGGTTCTGAGAAACATTTGTCTTTACAAGACATTTATTACTTTTATTATGGATGGATCCACTTTGTGGAGCTTCACAAGCTTTGACCACATTGAATGTCATTACAAAGCTTTAGTTCAACTGAAAAAAAGAAAGTCGTTTATTTATGGGATGGCAGGAATGTGAGTTCTAATGGTGTGAGCTGCCGTTTCATTCTACAGCAACTGAAGCAGGTGCATGAAACTGCTCTGTACAGTCACACACTCACGGAATAACGGCATCGCTGACTCGTCCCGGGACATGTTTCGGTGGACCACTCTTTCATCTGGTTTACCAAAAGTGCGGAGACGTCAAAGCAGGGGATGCCGATTTTCCTTCATGAAAATAAACGTATCCAAACAAACATTGAGCGCGTCTGTCTTCTGCCCCTTTTGGGAGAATCGAAACTTAGAAAGAAACTTCATTCTTACAGAGTTACTCATGAATCATCTCAGTGATCATCTCAGACTTGACCATTGTGGTTCTCTTTCAACTCGTTTTTAACAGAAATAGGTTTTTTGTGACCTTTGTGTTTAGTAAGAATTGACATCATAAACACGTGAACCCTATAGAATTACATCATGCAGTAACACAATTGCACATTAATTGTGAAATAAAACAATATTATGTCTTAAGTTAGTATGTGTAGTATAGATGAGAAATTACTGCATATTGAATTCAAAAGATTATTTCAAACTAGTCATTTTATTATGTATTCTTGAGGATTATATACTGCTCAGGAGTTCTGGGATAGTTAATATGAAAATGATATAAAATAGAAATACATTAATACTGACACGTCACTGAAAACTCCAAAAGAACACAAATAAAGATATTTTGAGAAATGTTTCAGTGGATTTGTGTTCATGCAATGGAAGTCCAGGGGTTTAATGTTTATTAGTTGTCAACATTATTCTTTAATCTTCTATTGTGTTTTGCAGAAGAAAGAAACTCAGACAGGTTTGGAATGACATTGTAACCAGGTTCAATAAAAGGAAGGAAGGAGACTGGAACCGGCGAATATAAAATAACTTTTAATTAATAAACTCAAACGTAAACAGACACAAACCATAACATAAAATCCTCTGTGATACGAGACCGGTGCGTGCACAGCTGACGCTCGTAAACACTCATGCACCGGCCTCGAAACCCGGCTCTCGTCCCGCCTACCTGTAGATAAACTGGCAGCTAGCAAGGTCTACTTCATTAGTTTGGACTCATACATGAGTTAAACAGTAAATGATGTTTAATAAACAAAGTTCGGGAGAAGCCCTGGTAAATTACTGCACACCGAGCACATAATCGCCAATCAGACCAATTATCCAACCAGCGTCACCAGAACACGTATAAATATAAAGAAGCTCTTCCCGCCACCACCCCGACTCCTCTCCTTTTTCTGTCCCTGCCTCTGGCAGCCGGGGGATGGGCGCTCAGGGCTCGGTCCCGGTCCGGGGTCCCTTCCCGATAAAAGGGGGAGCGCTCCATGCTCGGACGGGAGCTCAGAGCCCGGAGCCCTCTCCCCGGACAGTACACCAAATACGTATAAATCCTAATTATCCGCAGCCAGTATTTGCGGGGGCGAACTCGTGAATATACATTTATTTTTTGAATGTTGTTCAAACTTCAGAATTACTCAACTGTATGGTAAGGACACACAATAAATACTGACAAAGGTAAGATGATGTTTACCTAATAGTACATTTTGGAAAAAATCACAACATTGATCAGTAAATAATACAAAGAATGTAAGATTCTGTAAATTAATATGTATATTAAAAATTCCTTTCAAAATAAGGTCAAATTGTAATTATTTTAACATTGTGACCTGAGTTGTGGGACATGAACAAAAATTGTGGTTGGACCTATAAATGTTTCATAGTTGTATATTAAATCACATTAATCAATTAATTAATTAAAGGTGTGTAATGACTATATTTATAAGGCGTCATATGACAACTTTTGACAGAAATAAAAAATGTCACTGCTGGGACTTAAAGGAGCCCATAGTTGCAGAAACACCCATAAGTCAATATAGCAGCACTGTGCATGTGTCATGATCCTGCCTCTCCTTGTCTTGGTTTTCGAGTCTTGTGGCAGGATCATGACAGTCCCATGTGTTTTGTGTGGAGAAGGAGCATTGTTTTGGTTTGTCACGCCATGCTCTCTCTCCTTTAGCCCCACCCCCTTGTTTCCCTGTTAGCGGCCCATTAGTGTTAGTCTTGTCACCAGCCCTGTACAATCTTTCCCTTAGTGTTTCATTCCCCTCACCTGCCTCCTGCAATCCTCCTGTTTGCTTTCCTTTAGTGTTTCATTCATGTCTCCTGCTGCCACTCTCCCTGTGTCATCAGTCCTTGTTAGTGTTCCCCTTTATCAAGCCCCAGTTTCCCCTCTGTCTCTTATCGGTTCATTTAGCTCATTTACTCTTCCTAGTCTGTCTTGTTTACCCTGCCTTGTATTGGATTACCCGTGTTCCTGTTTCCTGGGACCCGTTTCAATAAGGAGGTTCAAGCAACACTGAGTTAAAATATGAACTCTGAGTTGATTTACTCAGATAATCGCTACTCTGAGTTTTCTGATTCAGAACAGCTGGTTTCAATGAGTTCAATCCACTCTGAGTAAGTTTACACGAGGTTACGCGCGTGCACCGCGGCTTTAAAAAGACATCATCAATTGAGCGAAGATAACACGATTCACCATGGCAACGCCACGTGACAAAAAGCGCTCCGTTTATTTCTCGCCAGTCGAATTGGAGGCAGTATATATAAACATATATACCTACGATTTTTGTCATGTAGGTGCAATCCTTCTGCAATAAAAAGAACAAGGCAGCAGCTGAAAATGAAATATAAAAACATCCTTCAGTCCGGTGAGTTTAAATGCTCTTGCTAGTAGGATGGGAAATGTTTGATATATTTAATAAACTGGCCATGAAAGTTATGAGGACATGAGAACCGAGCACTGTGGCTGTAGAAGACAGAAAACTGGCCATGCTTGCCCCTGCTCCAGCTGTGTGTAACGGAGGCCAGCTAGTGAAGAGCTGTGCAGTGTGTAAGCCTCACTCTCTTTAGCCTCCTCGTTGGAGCGCCCGTCTCTCATTCGGACCGACGGCAGTTCGAAGCCCGCGCAGAACGGGGCGAGTGGGACCTTTTAAATGTGCACCCAATCACAATGGGAAATCCTAAAGGGTATTTGAATTATTAGAGGTGGCAGCAAGACCACATTTATTTGATCAGCCTAATTCAGAAAGACGTTCACCATTCACCTGCAGTCCTATGAAACTCCTCTTTGATGGCTCTCACAGGAAATTTAACAAAAATGTATAAAAAGTGCTTGAGAGCGATGCAAGAGTTAACTTACTCTTCATACAGTTGCCTTGCTAACGTGTTCTGCATCCCCGGTGTTATATAGAAAGCTTCCATTAGCAAAGAAACGTAAGGCCATACAAAGAATCTGCTCAGATGTAAGAGCGCAACCTCGACGAGTGAGGTTTGTGATGTTAGGATGAAGCAGATTGTGAATATATTTAATGGACTGTAAAGAAAAACTGTATCGCTCAGATAAAGAATCCTCCGGATATGAAAAAACAGCCAAATGGGGCTTCACCATATTCTCTCCCGACGTAAATTTAACTCTCTCCGAATGAATGCAGCTTCATCATCTACGGGTTCCTGAATAAACGGACATGCCATTTAAATGTCTGTGTTACGAACTTGTGCGATTAAGGAAAACGAATGAAAAAACAAATGGCGAAGGCAATTTCAACACCGCTCGCGCTTCTAAAAGGGGCGGAGATTGAAACAAACCTCGGGTTAGTGAAATAAAACCTGCTCCAGACCAGGTTAGGTTCACAGAGTAGGTTACTATGGTTACTCACTCTAAGTATAATATACCTTGATTTCTGAAACGGGCTTGACTTACCCCGCGGTCACGGGTTTAATATACCTCGCCTTCTGAAACTGAAAACCCAGAGTATCCTGTTTTCTGGGGTTAACTTATACTGAGTTTGCACTTACCCTGCTTTCTGAAACGGGTCCCTGGATTCAAGTTTGTGGACTTATAGTTTATTTATTGTTCTTAGCACCTCGTTTGTTTTGTCCCTCTTGTGGGAAGTTTTAGTTTTCAGTCTTGTCTTGTTTTTGTT
Organism: Barbatula barbatula; assembly: GCF_947034865.1. NCBI lineage: Eukaryota > Metazoa > Chordata > Actinopteri > Cypriniformes > Nemacheilidae > Barbatula > Barbatula barbatula. Next base: position 24,400,416 of record NC_136772.1, read on the forward strand.
CATGTTTTCCCCATCAAGGGTCTTTGTTTAAATAAAGTTTCATTATTTAGCAAACCGCTGCCTGCGCTTGGGTTCTGTCCATTCCTCATGACAGCATGTGCTGAGTATTCTTAATACGATTGACAAAATATTTGTTTTCCTCTTGATCCGATTGCTCTCGGTCTACAGTACATCTCCCCTTTTAATCCGCTTGATTGAGGTGCGACATGAAGGCTTTTCAGTCTGATTGAGCCATCAAACCGATTAAAAGTGGATTATTTGGTTGCATGTAAACGTGGCTTGTGTTATACAACCTGAAATTAGTCTGGCGACCCAAAAGCTCACCAGCGCCATATTTGTGCAACCAGCGAATAAATGATCTGCATATAGATCCAGTTTCCTCTTTGTTCTTGAAAAGCACATTACAGCTGTGAGTATTTGAAATCATTGAAAGAAGTTGATATAATCAATGCCAGGGTTGACTTGACATTAACATTTTCATTTACATAAATGTAAATGTCAATTTACATACATTAAAAATGACACAATATGCTTTAATGTACATTAAATGTAATTCTATTTCTAGACTTTTGACAATGAACACTGTTGCAAGGCAGCTGTATATTGCAGTGAGTGATGTTAATGTGTAAATGTCCTCGTTTATCATTTGCATTACTTTTACATTTATTTATTCATTAAATGCTTAATCCAAACAGACTTTTACATGAGAAACATCATAAACTGTTTAACAATTTGTATTGCTCAATTCAACGTGTAAAGTATAACCAATACAAACTACAGCAGTAACCAAACAGAGAGAGCGAGAGACTTATTTCTGATTAAGTGGAGGGTCACAGAATGATTCACCAAGAAAAAAACAACAGACATTTTAAAGAGAGATGTACCAAATGTTTATATTATGTTGAAATGTATGTGTCTGAACCGTTATTTAATCTATTCCTCCCAGAATCTTTGGAGCTAATTTTAAAGTCTAACCTGATGTGGTTCTACCGAGAAAACTGCATTCGGCTATACATTCAACATCTGACTTTTAAGCAAAAGAACTTTAAAGGAATATGAATCCAATATGTATTAAATGTTCCTTTCCTGGTCCTAAATACTAAATGTATAAAATACAGAACTGACCTGACAAACGCAAACAAACACCAATCTTCATTCATTCATTGAATTACAACTATCATAACTTCAGGCTTTTATGTTAAAATATTATATGTCATATTGCAGGGTTCCTCAAATCCGGGTCTGGAGGGCCAGTGCCCTGAGAGTTGAGCTCAAACCCTGATCAATCTCACTCACGGATGACTCACTTGATTAACTTGCTCAGTTGGGTTTGATTTGAGGAACTTTGTCATAATGCTTGAAACCCACCACGGCCAACTTTATACCAACCCCAGTCCTAATTAATATCTATTCTAGCAATCCAGAATTCTGTGATGTAGCATTTACTGATCGCTAAACACACAGAAAGTTGAGTTTCTCCTCACAGTCTCTGGGTGTCCAGATCCGTGTGTTCTTGTCCAGAGCTGCACAGCGTTGGTTTTGGTCAGGACATTGAGGCTGTCCAGCTGAAGACCAGACATTGAAGAGAAGATCATCTCCACTGATCCAGAACCATCCACCTGCTAGAAAGCGCAGACCAATCCACACGTATTGTGTTTGAGCTCCTGTGATCTTACTGAGAGCATCATCCATCCGTCTGCTTGAGCTCAGAGATGCCAGATCATCATGATGATGTCTACAGTAATCTAGAGCTTCCTCCCAGCTCTCAGACTGCTGAACCAAGACAAACTCAAATGTCATACAGAAGAAAGGCAATACATCTGTACATTGAGAAAAGTGTAGCTTATGACAATCAGAAAGAAAGGCACAGGTGCCATCATTTGGTGGAATATCATGCCATATACTTGGTGTGTTGTCTTTTTCTCCATCCCACTTCCGGATTATAGTTTCTTTACCGAGTCCAACCCAGCCGTAAGAGCCTTGATTGACTGCATATTCTAAAAAATGCTGTTCCTCAGTCTCATTGATGAAGGTGGACAGGTCATGATAGAAGGTTCTGCAGTGATTTAGTGCTTCATCCCATGTCTTCGTCTGATTTATATAATAATGTTGTTTGATGGCACATGAGGGGAGTCCATAGAGCTGGATGATGAGGAGCACAGTGAGTGTAGTCTTCATCTTTACCCAGTCAAGAGGTTTTGTGAGTTTGAAGATGAAGATAGAACTGTGACTCTCTCTTACTTCAACTGACACACAACCAATAACAAAAGAGTGTGATGAGTGACAGTGACACAGACCAATCACACCTCAACAAATGTAAGGTGCACGTGACCAATGATTTAAATGATTTAAATGTATGAAAACTAAGAGAAGAAACAGTGGGCAGGTCAGTCTGGCATGAAAATATCTTTTGCATTTGTTCCACAGGTTGTTTAACACAGATTTCGTTCTCATTTAAACCTTAAAGGGGTCTTTTTGACGCAGCTAAAACAAATATTATTGTTTGCTTTAGATGTAATACAATGTGTAAGCATGATTTACGGTTTAAAAACGCTGTATTTTCAACATATCATGCATGTTTGTATTTCCTCTTTGCTCCTTCTCTCTGAAACGCGCTGATATTTTACAAAGCTCATCGTTCTTAAAAGCGAGGTGTGATGTGATTGGCCAGTTCACTAGTGAGTAGTGAAAGGTCGAATACTGCAGGGAAATGTAACGCTTCTAACCATATTCAGAACATCAGGTTCCAAAACTACTGACAGGTGACAAAATGGCATCGATCCTTGCTTATCATTTCAAGCCCGAATCTGATCCGGAAAATTAAGATCAAGCCGATACAACTTTGCCAGCGTGACTCCAGCAGGATGTTAAGGATTGGTTAAGAGTAATTGACTATAATCAAACAACCATTTATTTATTTAGTTATTTATATAGCGCTTTTCACAATTTGCATTGTTCCAAGGCAACTTTACAGGGGAAAAACAAAAAACCCAAGAAAGTGTAAAACACACTACATGGTGTTTTATATAATAAATCCAATTATTCTAGTAAATAATATCTAATGTCAGCATCTCCCGGTGGTTTATTTATCATATTTAGCATTAAGTGAATGCTTGGCTGAAAAGATGTTTTTAATCTAGATTTAAATTGGGTGAGTGTGTCTGATCCTAGAATAATATCAGGAAGGTTATTCCTGTCATGATCCTGCCTCTCCTTGTCTTGGTTTTCGAGTCTTGTGGCAGGATCATGTCAGTCCCATGTGTTTTGTGTGGAGAAAGAGCATTGTTTTGGTTTGAGAAGCCATGCTCTCTCTCCGGTGTCACGTCCTTTAGCCCCGCCCCCTTGTTTCCCTGTTAGCAGTCCATTAGTGTTAGTCTTGTCTCCAGCCCTGGTCCATCTTTCCCTTAGTGTTTCAGTCCCCTCACCTGCCTCGTGCAATCCTCCTGTTAGCTTTCCCTTTGTGTTTTATCCATGTCACCTGCCGCCACTCTCCCTGTGTCATCAGCCCTTGTTAGTGTTTCCCCTTATCAAGCCCCAGTTTCCCTCTGTCTCTTGTCGGTTCATTTTGGATTTTGGATTTTGCACATTTACCCTTGTCTGTATTGGATTACCCTGTTTCCTGGACTCTAGTTTGTGGACTTCTAGTTTATTTCTTATTCTTATTACCCTGTTGTTTTGTTCCCCTTGTGGGAGGTTTTGGTTTACATTCTTGTCTTGTTTTAGTTAATGTTTTCCCCATCGAGGGTCTTTGTTTTAATAAAGCTTTCTTGTTTCTCAAATCGCTGCCTGCGCTTGGGTTCTGTCCACACACCGTAACAATTCCAGAGTTTAGGTGCTACGTATGAGAAAGCTCGACCCCCTTTGGTGGATTTAGTTATTCTAGGTGTTATCAAAAGTCGTGAGTTTTGAGATCTTAGAGAGCGTGATGGGTTGTAGTGTGATAGAAGCTCTGTTAGGTAGGTAGGGGCTAAACCCTTTAAGGCTTTATAAGTGATTAAAAGAACTTTAAAGTCAATACGATACTTAATGTGTATCCAGTGAAGGGTTGATAACATTGGGGTTATGTGATGGTATTTTCTGGACCTGGTTAGAACTCTGGCAGCTACGTTCTGAACTAACTGTAGTTTGTTTATTAACAACCACTAAGTAGCGCATTACAGTAGTCAAGTCTTGAGGTCATAAATGCATGAATAAGCTTCTCCGCGTCAGCAACACACATATTTCGTAACTTGGCAACATTTCTTAGGTGGAAAAAGGCTGTTTTTTGACATTTGAGATGTGATTTCGAAATGACAGGTTGATGTCTAATATAACGCCTAAATCTTTTACTGTATTTGTTGGAGTAACAGTACATTTACAGACGCTTTTATCCAATGCGACTTACAAGTAGTTTTTTTTACAGTGGCACATTACTGCAGAGCAATCAAGGGTAAGGTGTCTTGCTCAAGGGCTCTTCAGTCATGACCTGCTGTTACTGAGATTCAGCAACCTTCTGATCACAAGCCCAACTCTCTAACCACCAGGCCACAGCTTGTTTTTTAATAATGTTTCCGAGGGGTAATCCATAATTTACTTGCGTTAGATTGGATGAGTCCCCATGTAAATGGACAAATTGATGTCTGTCTGACAAGTAAGATCTAAACCATTGTAGTGCCTGTCCCTCAATACCGGTATAATTGTGTAAGCGATCTAGAAGTATGTTACGGCCTACGGTATGGAACGCAGCACTAAGGTCAAGCAGGACCAGGAGTGAGATGTTACCTTTATCTGATGCTATAAGCAGGTCGTTTGTAATTTTAATGAGCGCAGTTTCAGGGCTATGATGCGGTCTAAAGCCTGACTGAAACTTTTCGTGCATGTGGTTATTTTGAGAGAAAGAGCACAACAGAGTGCACACTACGTTTTCTAGTATTTTAGACAGGTATGGGAGATTTGAAATCGGTCTATAGTTTCCAAGTTCATTTGGAACTAAGTTTGGTTTCAACCATGTATATCATACAGAGTTTGTGTGAGATAGAAACAAGCTCGCATTACAGCATAATAAATACCGCGAGTGCTTCGGCCCTTCTTGATCAACCAGTGTTACGCCATGTCTCGTCCTGACTCAACAAAGACAATACGCCTGATTATACAGACAACATTTGTTGCCTTTAGTGGGAACAGAATTACTGATAATTAGGATATTTATTATATCTCCTAGAGGTAACATGTATAATGCGAAGAGCATAGGCCCTAAGACTGAGCCCTGTGGTACACCATACTGGACTTGTGATTTGCGTGATACCTCATTGTTTATTGCTACATATTGAAAACGGTCACATAAATAAGATCTAAGCCATTTCAAAGCTATTTACTTAATACCGACATAATTTGCGAGTCTATGTAGGAGCATGCTGTGGTCAATGGTGTCGAATGCAGCACTAAGATCTAGCAGCACCAATAAGGAGATACAACCTCGGTCAGACTCCATGAGCAGATCAGTGTACTGTGATGTGCTCTAAATCCAGACTGGAAATCTTCATTGATTTCATTCCTTTGGAGGAAGGAACATATTTGAGTAGAGACTACTTTTTCCAGAACTTTACATAAGAAAGGTAGATTTGAAACTAGTTCTCCAGGGTCAAGATGGGTCTTTTTGACAAAGGACCTTATAACAGCCACCTTATATGCTTTAGGCACATGTCTTAGCATTACTAACTCATCTCTGACACTAAGTAGAGGATCTATAATTTCTGGAAAATGCATTTCAGGCAGGTCTGGGTGAGCATTCGCTTCTAGATAAAATACATCTTTTGTTCCGGCAAATTTTGGCAATTTTAAGTGTCTAATACATGCATGGGCAACTTATAACACACCAAAGACAAAGAAAAACACGTATTACCGGCGAATCACCCCTTTAAACAAATGCAGATTTGTCTACTTCTGGCAGACCTGTCACAGGATGCAATTTTGGAGGCAGCGAGAGAAGTGAGCGGTGAAGTGGTGAGGTGAGGGAGATGTGGGTGATTGTCTGGACAATTTAGTGGTTTGTCTTTAGATATTCACCCACTAAAATGTGTAGATAATGCTTGTCTGTCCAGTCAGTGAAATGAGCTCTGTTGAAAAATACAGCATTTGCTGGTTGTGTAGGTTTTGAAGCATGATAGCTGGCTGGTTCTTAGCTGGTTTAATCTGGTCCTACACCATCTCATGACCAGCTTAAACCAGCAAATGACCAGCCACCATGCTTCAAAAGCTACCTAACCAGTATATGCTGTTTTTTTCAACAAGGAGGTGAATCATTAATTTCCCATGCAAACCGTTTTTTGCATGCAATCCTGAATGTGTTTTACAGCAAAAGGCCTGAATTAGTTTTTTAAGTGAGTCAATGAAAATTGTATTTTAGAAAGCCCTGAAACCTTTACAGACACACACAGAATGTTTGTGTGTCATACTGAAGGTCTGGGAACATTTGCCACATTGAATGGCAAGGGCCTGCCTAAAAGGCCATACTATTGAAAGATAAAGCAACCAATACTGTGTCATTTTGTGCCGCATCATATTTAGGGGCGTGGAAGTGTCCTCACAGTAAATAAAACTGATGTACATTCACAAACGTGTCAAAAGTTAACAACAATGTTTAAGAGTTTTTTTGAACCTTTCTACCCTTTAAGAATGAATCGTTTAGTTGATCGTGATGAATTCTCATTGTTACCCATGTAAACACGACAGCTTCTTCCATCAGATGGATTTGTGTTTTTTCCAAGCTGACTGGATTGGATTGTGTGGTTTATTGTCCTTTCGAAAAATCTCTTGGTATCTGTGGCACCCTACAGTCATCAACAACAATTGTCAACTACAGGCAAACATATAACATCAACATACTGTATAATGACACATAATAAATATAACCAACAATAAACACCAAACATTCTATTCCCAACAGCAAAATCATCACACACTGTAAAAAAATGTACATTGAAAATGTAGCTCTGATACAAAGAGAAATTAATAGATCAGTATTGGTATTTAGCAGACAAAATCTAGACTAATATATAAAATTATTTTAATGCCAGACTAACAAGGTCACTCATTAAACTCTTTTGTTATTGGTTGTGTGTCAGTTGAAGTAAGAGAGAGTCACAGTTCTATATTCATCTTCAAACTCACAAAACCTCTTGACTGGGTAAAGATGAAGACTACACTCACTGTGCTCCTCATCATCCATAGCTCTGCCATGAAACAACATTACTATATAAATCAGATTAATACATGGGATGAAGCACAACAATACTGCAGAACCTCTTATCATTATCACGAGGGACACCTGGGCTTAGTGAAGTTCAAACAGCATTGCCGATACAGGGTTTGGTGGCCGGGCATCGGCAGATAAATTGATCTTTTAGTTAAAGAGAGGTAAACCATGCTCCCCTATTCTTCAACCCCTGGCCCAACCGTCCTTGGCAATATCTGCATCTGGGTATCTGCGGGGAGACTTATAGTGTTCACCATACCGCGCGTTACCTAGTGGCAGGTTGTTGTGGACTTTCTGGACTCTCTGTTCTCCCATTGGGGCCTCCCACTAACTATCACGATGGATAATGGCCCTCAGTTTGTGTCAGCTGACTTTTGGTCTTAGCTGAGTAGGAGAGGCACCACTCTCTAACTTCCCCAAGCTAATGGTGGTGTGGAACGCTTCCACCAGTCTCTGAAAAATGGCCTTAGAGCACACCTGGCCCAAGGATTCACTTTCAACCAAGACATTCGCCTTACTTTGCTGCACTATCGGGCCTCACAGCACAGCACCACTGGAGTATCTCCTGCTTCCTTTATGCTGGGCAGAGAACTCAGTTTGCCGCTGGACAGACTTCACACAGTTATACGCTCCAGAAACTTCCCCGGGGGTTAAGACACGTATCACACACCAACAGCAGCAGATGACAAGCTTAGACGTGCCACGGAGCCGAAGATTGTCGTACATGACTGGGTAAGAGCCCGCAAACCGCCAAACTGTCTTCGTTCGGGTCCACTCCACTGGTGGTTACTGGTCCGATAGACAGGGCGTCTAGCCGCCTTAAGAAAGTAGCTGCACCGACTCCAGTCTGTCTTCAAAGCAGAGAGGACCTGCCACAAACATTCTCCTCAACTGACCAGGAACTTGTAACAGCCTGTGATGTCATGTTGTGGACTCTTTGTCATAAACCCCTGTTTCTCCTACCTCAACCTGGCTTGGGGAGACTCCAAAGTTTTCAGGCCCCTTGGTTCCAGGTCAGGACTCTTTTTCCCCACGGCCGGTGTGGGACAGATCTCGGCCTGCTTACTTGAAAGACTTTATCACCGCCTTCCATGTTTAGCAAACAGTGTTATGGTGTGTTCTGGGTTATACACGGTGTGACAAGTCACCCCTTGCGCAATCAACGTCGCCATAGGAATGAAGGAAATCGGAGTGCCACACCCACCAGTCATTAACTCCTGCACCGCTTTCCAACAGCTATAAAAGCCGAGGACATAGAGGATAGGGTGAGCTACAACTCCTCCTTGCATGACGCGACTCACACCTACTCTTTTGTGTTTTCCTGGGCTTCGACGACTAACGACTGGCAGGACCGCCAGCCCAACGAGTCGTCCACCAGGAGCTTCGGAACCCAGGACCTTGCCCCTGTGGCTAGCTGGAAATAATTCCCCTTACCTTCCTCTGCTCCCATGGGGCTTTTCAATAAAGTCACCCTCCTGGGTGTATTGTCACTTTCGTGTACGTGTCGTTACTCTGCTCCCGAAACATCCCGAAACCGGATCCAGGAAATGATCTGCTGACTCGTCTTGGACACCTCTAGCTGCTGACCGGGGAGCCCTCAGCCCAAGTCACCGGAAAGGGTCGTCATCAACTGGCTCCTGCGCGCGTTTCCCCGGCGCTATAGAACTGCCATCAGCATGTAAGGCCCAACCACCCTCCACAAACTTGTGGAGGCAGTAGAACTGGCCGAAGCTTCGGCAGCCTGGGATGCCGGATAGAGAGCACTAGCGCTGCCCTGGAGGGTGAACCCTAGATGGCAACCCCAGGAGGGCACCTCGAGGCCGGTAAACAGACCCGTAGCCTCCACTCCCCTAGACAAGCTGATGCCCAATGAGCCCATGTCCACCGGACCCCGCGCATGACTGGCGGGCTGTTCAGTACACCAGACCGTACCTTCATGAGCACCACGGCAAACGGGGTGGGTGGACGGTGTTGGACTTTTCATTCAGTCCTGCATGTTCAAAAATTTGAGGTATTGAAGAGACAATTTTTAACAAAAATAAGTGAAGTTTATTATCAGATTTAAAAGTTTAACAGCGCGCTGGGTTGTTAGCTCCACAATGAGCTGAACCAACAACCCCGAAAGTTTACCAGAAAAACATTTAAATACAGAATGTGACGTCGATTTCTCTTCTGGTTTCTTTGTTCCCTCCTAGCCAATCTGTGACCTCCTCCTTAAATTCTGGGCGGTTCTTCTTTCTTTCGGCAGCCAATCAGTGCCGCCACCTCGAACTGACTCCATTTTCAAAATCTGTAAAACAACACGTTCCACAAAATACATTGTGTGTGTGCTTCCCTTTTCGTGTGCACATTCCTTCCCCCAAAAAGAAGAGGCTTCTTGTTACACACACACATAAACAGAACATGCTTTTCCCTTCAGTTCTGGGTCGGTCTGGGCTACCATCCCCCATCTCCAGGTAGCCTCTTCTCGTGACAACCCCCACATACTGACCACATTCCGATCTCTGAAAACACATTCTTACAACTGGGGGAACTTTTGAAACCAGCCTTTGTCTGCAACTATGTCACATAGGAAAATACATTTCATTAAAACAAAATGAATCATCCATTTATATATTGATCTATATTGATCTTAATTCCCACAACGGCCGTCCTGTTACCGCCACATTGTACTCGGGCAGTTCCGTGAAGCTGGTCCAGCCCTGGACGACCTACCGGGATGGGACTGGGCCATGGGGCTCGTCAGCGGAGACGATCCTAACCTCTTTTCCGACCTTTTTCACCAGGTGACCGTGGAGGTTAATTCAGCAGCAGGAGGATGGACGGTTGCGAAACTGCTGGGCCCAAGTAAGAGTGGTCAACGAAAATCACCAGTCCACTCATGCACTCCGTTGTCAAGCTCATGGGTCTGCATTGAGTCCTATACTCTTTAGCATTAACATGCTTCAGCAGGTTATTAGGAAACATGGGGGGAGGGTCCTTTTTTTGCTCATAATACCCAAAGATATATTCAGTGTCAGTGTTGCTGTGGGCTCAGGCTCTCCGTCTACAGTGACATCAGGTGAGCGCTCCGTGCAAAGGGGTGGTGGCTGGCTGGTCTCTGGTTCGGGCGGTATTCATCGGCGCTGGACTGCGGAGGATGGAGGCGTGCATCTCGGGTACAACCCTGCCATTTACATATAACAACCCTGGGTTCATGTGCATTATGGAGGATGGAAACGCATTTACAGGATAAATTCCTCCAAAAACACATGTTACTACGTAACCAGACTAACCAGAGTACTGATCTTGTTACACAGCATCTATAATATTGTTATGGTCATTCTTAAATCCTGAGCAGTCACCAAAGTATTTCTTTCATTGCCTTCCAGAACAGTCACGACTGCATTTCCAAAACAGCAGGCATCCACAAAAGCATCACACTTATTGCGTTTCATCTGCTTGCGGAAGTATTTATTAAATATGAAAAGTATTATATTCTGTGGCATCTCTTACTGATATTTAGCGCCGGATTATTAAGTGAGGTTGACTAGTTGGATGGAAACGGTGCTTATTTGCAAATGTTTTATGTGTTATTCCAATTTTGGGCATAAGCTAAATTTGAAACTTTGGATGGAAACAAGGCTACTGACATCTAGCCGTTGAGCTTGGTATCGTAGTCTAAATATTCAAAATATTCAAGAGAAGGTTACTCGAAGTACATTGGAGTTGCCAGACCCAGGTGTGTAATTAATAGCATTGACTGAAGTGTATCTGCTAATTTATACGTTTGCAATGGTTTTGTTGTTTGCATGTATAACTCAATCAACAGCTTGTCTCATTTAAACATAATAATAAAATTGGAAAAGATTAAGTTTCACAAGCTGAGGTCTCACAATAAGTGTACAATAGTTGAGCAGAATGCACACAGTCTTTGGCTGCTATTAAAGGTAAACTTTTACTTTAAAATCCTAAAATTTTAGCAGATCCACATCATCATTTTAAATGTTATTTTTTTAAAGGCTTCCAACTCTCACACATTCTCTATGGATTTCTCTATGGCCAATCAAATGAAAGAAGGTGGGAGTTACTGTTTACAAAGCCGAGCAGTGACCAATAAAAGATGATCGTTTTATTAGGGTTCAGCCCTGGCAAAACGTTGAAAAATGTTTTTTAAACGGTGATGCGGTTGGACACCCTGTTGTAAGGTGCAACTATGGCAGATGAGAAGTCCATTCTTTGTGTTCTTTTTGAAGACTTTTCGAGGTCTGATGAAATCGGCATAAATACGTGTTTAATACTGCAAAATACATCTCTTCTAATATCTTCAATTGTTGCGTATACCGAGGTGCAGTGTACACATTTGTAAACATATTTTACCTGGTGCGAGCTGTCTCTTTAATACTGCGTGAGTTAAATACATTTATTGCTGCTGATTGGGCTGACATTCTTAACACACCCACCAAACAAGAGAAAACGGATCTCAATGCCCGTAGCGAACCTTTTCCAAGAAACATGTAGTTCAAGCCGGAAAACGTCTCGGTTACGTATGTAACCTCCGTTCCCTGATGGAGGGAACGAGACGTTGTGTCGACAGAATGGGGTTTGACTTGAGAACCTACTTTCTCTGACTGACTTGAACAGGCCAATGAAAATTGGCGAATGAAATTTGCATGCCGGACTCCGCCCCCGGATATCCGGGTATAAAAGGGAGCCGGCATGCCGCATTCATTCACCTTTTGTGCTGAGGAGCCTGAGGATCTTGCCCCGACTGCTGCAGCGGGCGGCCAGCGTTGTGGCATGAAGGACACAACGTCTCGTTCCTCCATCAGGGAACGGAGGTTACATACATAACCGAGACGTTCCCTTTCTGTCGGTCTCTCGACGTTGTGTCGACAGAATGGGGTTCCTCGGAAAACGCCACAGCGCTGTGCCGCGTCACAATTCCTCGCGAAGCGACGTTGACTGGCCTGGGCGTGTCAGATGGGAGCCCCTTCCACCGGCCGTCACGGACGGCGGCCTAGTTCTCTTAACAGCGAGAAGCCGCCCGGCACCGTAAGGCCACTGGGAAGCGTCATTCCCCCCTGAGGGAACGCGCTACGGAGACCACTTCCTACCGCAGGGAGGAGTTTAGTGGAGATCCACACACGGTCTCACCGGATAGGGGAGAGCACGTGGGAACATGCAGACACGAGAGGGTGTCGCGAGCAGGCGAAGTACACCTGGGAGAGGTCATGGGCCATCGATTGAGAGCCATTCATGAGAAGACAACAGACGGAACCGCCCTGTGGGGGGGTTACTACGTGTGGAGCACTAGGCCTCGTTTGAGTCACTGCTAGAGCTCAGAAACAGGCCAAGGGAGGCAGGGCTGCTCCGCCGAGCCCGCCGCCGAGGAGTGCTTAGTGATGGATGGAATGCCTACTCTTCGCCCACGTGGGGGGAAGAGGGGAGGCTGGATAGCACCACGTCTCACCTATGGAGGGGTGCTATCGCAGGCGTACGCCCACCGGCTGCCGGACTTACCTGGCGGTGTCTCGTAAGACTCTGGCAGATACCGGTTCCACGCGGAGGCTGTAGAACCTCGCGAAGGTGCTGGGCGTAGCCCAACCCGCAGCTCTACATATGTCTGCCAGAGGGGCGCCCTGCGCCAGTGCCCACGAGGAGGCCACACCCCTGGTGGAGTGTGCCCTCACTGCAAGCGGGCACGGGAGATCCTGCGATCGGTAAGCCATAGTGATGGCGTCCACGATCCAGTGCGCCAACCTCTGTTTGGAGACAGCCCTCCCCTTGTGCTGACCTCCAAAACAGACAAAGAGCTGGTCAGAACTCCTGAAGCTCTGCGTGCGGCCCAAGTAGAGGCGCAGCGCGCGTACTGGACACAACACGGAAGGGGTTGGGTCTTCCTCCCCAGAAGGGAGCGCCTGCAGGTTCACCACCTGGTCCCGGAAGGGAGTGGTGGGAACTTTGGGCACGTAGCCAGGCCGGGGTCTCAGGATAACGTGAGATTGACCAGGCCCGAACTCTAGGCAATCCGTGGCCACGGAAAATGCTTGTAGGTCCCCTACCCTCTTGATGGAAGCGAGCGCCACTAGGAGAGCCGTCTTCATCGAGAGATGAGAAAGAGCGGCATCTCCGAGGGGCTCGAAGGGGGGCCTCTGGAGGCCCGCCAGGACCACATTGAGGTCCCAAGAGGGAACGGAGCGCGGACGGGCCGGATTCAGCCTTCTCGCGCCCCTCAGGAACCTAATGACCAGGTCGTGCTGTCCCAGAGACTTCCCACTAACTGGTTCGTGATGAGCGGCAATTGCGGCTACATACACTTTCAGCGTGGAAGGGGAGAGATTGTTCTCGGGTCTCGACTGCAGGAAGGACAGCACGCTCCCGATCGAGCATATCCGTGGGTCTTCTCCACGAGAAGAACACCAGGACGAGAAGAGGCGCCACTTAAAAGCGTATAACCGCCTCGTGGCCGGGGCCCTAGCCTGAACAATGGTTTCTACCACCGCTGGGGGTAGACCACTCAGGATCTCGTCGTCCCGTCCAGGGGCCAGACATGGAGGTTCCAGAGGTCTGGTCTCGGATGCCACAACGCGCCCTTCCCCTGAGAAAGAAGGTCCATCGTCAGGGGAATCGGCCAGGGGGGAGTTGTCGTCAGGAGCATTAGCTCCGAGAACCAAGTCCGGTTGGGCCAGAGGGGCACTTGTAGCACTTGATGCTCCTCTTCCCTGACCTTGCACAAGACGTGTGCAATGAGGCTCACTGGGGGGGAAGGCGTACTTCCGCTTGTCCCGCGGCCAGCTGTGCGCCAAGGCATCCGTGCCGAGGGGGGCCTCGGTCAGGGAGTACCAAAGCGGGCAATGTGTGGTGTCCAGGGAGGCGAACAGGTCCACCTGTGCCTGCCCGAACTGCACCCAAATGAGCTGGACTGCGCGGGGGTGGAGCCGCCACTCTCCACGGGGCGTCGACTGACGAGAGAGCGCATCGGCTGTCTGGTTCAGGTCGCCCGGGATGTGAGTGGCTAACAGAGACTTCGTCACCTGCTGGCTCCACAGGAGGAGGCGTCGGGCGAGTTGCGATAGCTACTGTGAACGAATACCACCCTGTCGGTTGATATACGCCACAGCAGTCGTGCTGTCCGACCGGACCAGCACGTGCTTGTCCTGCACGAGGGGAAGGAACCTCCTCAGTGCAAGCAGCACCGCCAACAACTCTAGGCGATTGATATGCCAGTGCAGGCGGGGGCCCGCCCAGAGACCCGACACTGCGTGCCCGTTGCACACAGCACCCCAACCCTGCAGGGAGGCGTCTGTCGTCACCACGACGTGCCTCGAAACCTGCCCAAGAGGGACCCCTGTCCGCAGAAAGGTCATTGAAGACCATGGGGTTAGGGTGCGCTGGCAGAAGGGCGTGATCGGGACGCGCCTGTTGCCGGTGTGCCACGCACTCCAAGGAACTCTGCTCTGTAGCAAGTGCTGTAGCGGTCTCATGTGCATCAACCCGAGGGGGACCACCCCCGCCGAGGACGCCATATGTCCCAGGAGCCTCTAAAAAAGTTTCAGCGGGACCGCTGGCTGCTGCCTGAAGCTCCTCAGGCAGGTCAGCACCGACTGGGCACGCTCGGAAGAAAGACGTGCAGTCATGGAGACAGAGTAGAGTTCCATACCGAGGAAGAGGATGCTCTGCACAGGGGAGAGCTTGCTCTTCTCTCGGTTGACCTGCAACCCCAAATGGTCTAGGTGCCGGAGCACCAGGTCCCTGTGTGTACACAACAGATCTCGCGAGTGCGCCAAGATGAGCCAGTCGTCGAGATAGTTGAGTATGCGCACCCCCTGCTCCCTGAGGGGAGTGAGGGCGGCCTCCACGACCTTCGCAAAGACTCGAGGAGACAGGGACAGACCAAATGGGAGGACGCGGTACTGATATGCCTGTCCCTCGAAAGCGAACCGTAGGAACGGCCGGTGACGAGGGAGGATGGACACATGGAAGTACGCGTCCTTCAGGTCGATTGCCATGAACCAATCCTGACGCCTGACGGACGTCAGAATGCGCTTCTGCGTTAGCATCCTGAACGGCAGCTTGTGTAGGTGCTTGTTCAGGGTACGCAGGTCCAAGATGGGGCGCAACCCGCCACTTTTCTTGGGGACAATGAAATACGGGCTGTAAAACCCGGAGTACATCTCGGCCAGAGGGACGAGCTCGATCGCCCCCTTCGCCAGAAGGGTAGCGACCTCGGCCCGAAGCACGGGAGCATCTACTCCCACTGATGTGAAGATGATGCCCCGAAACTTGGGTGGGCGCTTGGCGAACTGAATCGCATAGCCGAGACGGATCGTTCTCTCTAACCACCGTGCTGGTCTGGGAAGAGCCGACCAGGCTCCCAGGGACCGAGACAGGGGGACCAAAGGTTCGATCTGATTTATTGCCCCCGTGAGGGGTGGTTCGATGGCTGGCAGTACGGCTCCCTCACCGTGGGGGGGACCCCGGAGGTTGGTGACGGGATGGTGCTCTCCTCGACGACGTCCTTCTCCGGGAGGCCGCCTGTGCAGGGGGCGCTGGAGCCGGAGTCTGAGTCGGCGAGGGGTGGGGCTGCTGGGGAGCAGACGCCGCGCGGGACCTCGACGGACGACAGGCGGCCGGGTCGCGGCGGGGCAGGATGTGTTTTAACGCCTCCGTCTGCTTCTTTACAGTCGAGAACTGCTGGGAGAAGTCCTCGACCGTATCACCAAACAGCCCACCCTGCGCGATGGGAGCGTCGAGAAAGCGAACCTTCTCAGCGTCCCGCATCTGCGCAAGGTACAACCAGAGGTGTCTCTCCTGGACGACTAATGTGGACATCGTACGACCCAGGGCTCGCGCCGTCACCTTCGTCGCCCGAAGAGCGAGGTCAGTGGCAGTGCGGAGTTCCTGCATAATCCCTGGGTCGGACTTTCCCTCGTGCAACTCCTTCAACGCCTTGGCCTGATGGACCTGCAGGATGGCCATAGCGTGAAGAGCCGAGGCAGCTTGACCCACAGCGTTGTAAGCCTTCGACACCAGCGATGCCGAAAACTTACAAGCCTTGGAAGGGAGCCTTGGTCGATCTCTCCAGGTGGCAGCTGTCTGTGGGCACAGGTGCACCGCGACTGCACGTTCCACCTGAGGGATGTCGACGTAGCCCTTAGCTGCCCCGTCATCGAGGGAAGTCAGGGCGACCGAGCTAGTCTGACGTGCACGCGCTGAGAAGGGGGCGTTCCAGGTCCGACTGAGCTCCTCATGCACTTCTGGGAAGAATGGTACCGGCGCCGACCGTGGCTTAGAGTCACGGCCGGTCCCCAGATACCACGTGTCCAACCGCGAGCGTTGGGGAAGAGGCGGTGCGGTGCACTGCAGCCCAATACTCGCGGCGGCCCGGGAAAGCATGGTTGACATCCCGGAGGGGGAAGCTCTAAGGAATCGTCGGGGTCGGATGCCAAGAGGTCGCCCTCCGTTGCTGCGAGCGACATCTCATCGTCGTCACGCCCCGTGTCCGAGTACGTGACGGAGGAACAAGGCGGCGTACCGCCTTTTCCGGGACGGTCAGACGAGCGAGGCGGGGCGTGAACGGTCCGCGAGCCGATGGCTGACGGATTGAGGCTCACGGTAATTCCCCGATCACCATCGGTGCTCGCCGAAGCGGACGGCAGGGCTGATGCCACTGCTGCCGCAGAACGGGAAGCACTCGAGGTGGCGGCTGATTCTCCGAAGAACGCAGCTACCCGTGACCCCAACGTCTGAATTACCATCCGCCCGCAGTGCGGGCAAGATGTATCCACAAACGCTGCCTCAGCGTGCTGGAGTCCCAGACACACGAGGCAGACATTGTGTCCGTCCCCTTCCTCGATGAGTGCACCGCACCCACGAGCACAGCGGGACATGCCGCGCTGAAGAAACACTAAGCCCTGAAAAGGGCTCGCTCTTTAGAGAGACGCCTTGGAAGTTGCCGAGACGCCCAGGGGAAGTCACAGGAAATGGGACAGTCCGCTGCACCACGTCGTAAGACCAGCAACACGTAGATAGTATCTGCAGAGTCGTCAGCATCAGGATGCGAAGGCTCCGAAGAACAAAAGGTGAATGAATGCGGCACGCCGGCTCCCTTTTATACCCGGATATCCGGGGGCGGAGTCCGGCATGCAAATTTCATTCGCCAATTTTCATTGGCCTGTTCAAGTCAGTCAGAGAAGGTAGGTTCTCAAGTCAAACCCCATTCTGTCGACACAACGTCGAGAGACCGACAGAAAGGGAACCTAGTTCACATCTTCAGCAGGACGCTCCGTTGTGAAAGAGTGTAAGTTAGTATAATATTGTAAAGTATAATGCAATGTAAGTCGCTATGGATAAAAGAGTCTGCCAAATGCATAAATGTTAACAACAATGTAAGTGGCTAAACATCACATATTGTTCAACTGGACAGTTAATCTAACTGAAAGTAATGAAATCATGTTATAAAATGCTTCGACTATCACAATGAACATTTAATGGAAGGTTGTTGTTTTTCCCACAAGTTTTGTACAAGTTATATTAAACAATTAACAAACAGTTTGTGTTAAGTCACTAATGTTGAAGTAATGATTCATGTGAAGAGGTACTTCAGAATCAACAAAAACTACATTTACATGGACTCATTAGAAAACCAAACACAAACTATTTACTCAAATCAAGGGATGCATGAAAAATCGTTTGCATCGCAAATGATCTTTTTACACACACTGGAAGACATGAATATAGGTGCGTTTACACGTATACAAGTGCCAAATCTACTGCATCCTCTCTGTGGATACCTCCATGGCATCTCAAATTGAGTGTTGAAGACTTTGGCAGTTTTCTTTCCATCTTGGAGTTAACTTGGTTTCTTGAGATGTATTTGAAATTTGCCCACTTGTCCTAGCACATGCACCTTAACGTTAAATTTTAAGCCAATTTGCAATGAAGTTGTTTGCTCAAGTAAGACCTCTTACAGTATGTTTTTTATTTTAGTCATTATTATGTAGTAGTTATTTGTAATTACAAATTGTTTGTATTAATTAAAGAACCAGTTTTTATTACAAAGTTGCTGTTTTTTAAGTATACAGTTAACTAATAATTCTTTATTGCTTCTGCACACGTATGTATACTGTAGAAAAAAGTGCTTTGTTTTACTGTAGGTAAAGCATACATTAAGATTTTATTTCCATTGTTGTAATTGCTGGGGGAATTTAGTCAGCTTGCAATATCATGATCGCGGTGGGTGTGGACCCAGGACAGAGGACCCGGGTGCAGACAGCGGATAAGGGGTTAACAAGACATGAGGGGGGTAACGGGGCACGGGAACTCACCCAACAACCACAGTGAACCAGCACAAGACAGAAGACACAAGGGCATTAAATAAGGGACCAAATCAAGAGGGGAACAGGTACAGGGCATGAAATAACTAACAAGCAATAACGAGGATGAGAGGGCGGGGACAGACACAAGACCGGAGAGAGCGTATGGCAAGCCAAATAAACAATAACTGCCTCTCTCCACATTAAACATGAGGTTCTGTCATGATCCAGCCACTGGAATCATGACATGCAAGTCATTTTTCAGTTTTTTTAAAAGATATAATTGCCTTTTCCCCTTTTTATAATTTATATACTAAATTAGTGAAATTCTTTTTTTATTGTAGGTATACCAAAAAAAAACCCTGAAAATGTCCACTGTTCAACTATAGGTATACCATTAAAACACAAAAAATAACAGTTTTTTCAATATATATTACATTTTAAATAATAGAACATGTTTTGTTTTTAACAGTAGTTATACCATTAAAAACACAGTTTTTTTACTGTGGGCACACTGTCAATTAAATGACATTTTGTAATATGTTACAATGTCTGTGTAATAAGCTGCCAGTACTTTTTCAGTTTTTTACAGAATTATTTTACAATGTACCTATAAATAATAAATTCTGAAAAAACTAAAATGGTCTTCAAAATTGTCTCTTAATTCTTTTTTTTACTTGGCTGTACGTGTCTTACTTGACCAAAGTTTTGACAAGGCAAGCAGGATTGTGTACAAGAGGACATACAAACACCTTCTGTCCCTGTGTATTTACAGTATATACCTGCTCTTATGTTTAACGTCTCATTTTTTTCTTATATATATTTACATCTATGGAAAACATGTGGGCCGTAGCCTTCATTATAAAACATACAATTTCTTTATAAACAGATTTTTGATATTTTGTTACTTCATGTGTAAATGATAGTAAATACTAAATGAACTTTTTACTATTTTACTCTTACTATTAAAACAACACCCCATTTCAATGTGTATTAATTTCTTATTTTTCTAACTGTAATTATCTCTTCTGGTACCCTGTTGCTTTACAGATTCCATGTTTTACGGTCTATGTTTCCTTATTTCTCCATAACTGTCCTGTTTTTAACAGTTTCTCTCCGTTGTGTCTGATTATCTCAGGCAAGGAAACCAAGCCTAGCGCCCTTCCTACAAAACCTATAATAAGCCATCCTTATTTCTTTCTAAATAGCAACATTAATCTACTTTATTATATCATTATATCAAGCTTTCCTGTAGCTCAGTGGTAAGAGCATTGAGTTAAAAACTCAAGGTTGTGTGTTGGATCCCAGGGGATTGCACATACCTATGTATAAATGTAGAGGATAATGTAATTAAAGTCGCTTTGGATAAAAGAGTCTGCCAAATGCCTAAATGTAAATTTTGATTGAAATGGAAACCCCTTCAATAATTTGATTGGATGCTTAATTTTTCTCTTTAAAGCAGATTGTCACAATTTAAAGAACTTTGAGAGATGCTTTGAGACAGAATAGAAGTCTAAACTCATCCAAACTTTGCAAATATGTCATCCCTTTACAAAGATAAAGCAGACCAAAGAATAAAAAATAGCATTTGTTTAAGGATAAATGAGAACTAAATCAGTGCTAAGGAAAAGGTTGAACACAATTCAACGTCAAATATCTTCATGCCAGATTTACCTGCTATTTCTTTCACAAAACATTTAAAAATTTAAATCAAAGGCATAAATCATTTAAAGCTTTCTGATTGGTTAAACACACCTGACAATTTTTTGTTTGTGTCCTGAAAGGTGTGTTGTGATTGGTCGGTGTCACTGTCACTCATCACACTCTTTTGTTATTGGTTGTGTGTCAGTTGAAGTAAGAGAGAGTCACAGTTCTATCTTCATCTTCAAACTCACAAAACCTCTTGACTGGGTAAAGATGAAGACTACACTCACTGTGCTCCTCATCATCCAGCTCTATGGACTCGCCTCATGTGTCATTAAACAACATTATTATATAGATCAGACGAAGACATGGGATGGAGCACAACAATACTGCCGAACCTTCTATCATGATCTGTCCACCTTCACCGATGAGATTGAAGAACAGCAGTTTTTAGAAGATGCAGACAGTCAGACAACTTTGGCCTGGGTTGGACTGTACAAAGAATCTGAAATCTGGACGTGGGCGACTGGTGAAGTTACAACACGAGTCAATGAGTCAAAGTTTGGTCAACCAAACAATAATGACTGTGCTATGTTATACATAGCCAGTAAGAAACTGTATGATTTTTCTTGCTCTTCTACTCTCACCTTCTTCTGTATGAAGATATTTGAGATTGTGGTGGTTCAGCAGTCTGAGAGCTGGGAGGGAGCTCTAGATTACTGTAGACATCATCATGTTGATCTGGCATCTCTGAGCTCAAACAGAAGCATGACTGAAGCTCTCAGTAAGATCACAGGAGCTCAAACACAATACGTGTGGATTGGTCTGCGCTTTCTAGCAGGTGGATGGTTCTGGATCAGTGGAGATGATCTTCTCTTCAATGTCTGGTCTTCAGCTGGACAGCCTCAATGTCCTGACCAAAACCAACGCTGTGCAGCTCTGGACAAGAACACACGGACCTGGACACCCAGAGACTGTGAGGAAAAACTCAACTTTCTGTGTTTTTAGTCTTCCATAGATGATTGATCACCTGTACAGCGGTCTGGAAGGCCAGATTGTAGCAGTAATGAATATAATAACAGTTGGTGATGGGAATGGTGTTGGTGAAAGCAGTTCTTGACATTTGTCTTATTTCAAAATTTGTCTTACATTTCTTTAATAATAATGTTGCCTGTTGTAAGTATTTGTGATTCTCTTTAGTGAATAGATCTCATTAAATGTTTAATACAAAACAAATATTATTTGATATTTCTTTCGTCCAGAACTCTTGTCACAATGGGAACCACTGTTTTTATTTACTATTTTGTAATGAACGTATTCTCAGTAAGTTTTGTCTTCACAATGTTCACATTTATCTAGTTTAAGTGTTTTGGACTCTCCAATAAAACCCTTTGTGTGGATGAATAAGATTTATTTACACAACATCATAATTGTATGTCTTTTTTCTCAAACTACACACATTCATTTACATGTATTTGCAAAAGTCTCATCAACTTTGCATGTTGTTTGTGCTGGAACATGGCAAATAAAACAACAGTGAGTCCTTCTCTCAAATTAGTCTTTTCATTCACAAAGGAAATACTTCATCGGCTTACTATTATAGGTTCTATCTGACATTTCGTCAAACTCTAGGCAGTCACATACTCATTCACATTATGTGATGCTTTTCCAAGTTTCTGTACTTTTGTTACTTTGTTTTAAGGTTCTACAAAGTAAAATTTTCTTCTAAAGGTTTTAATTGTGAGCTCTTCAAATAGTCAACATGGGTTTTTATTACAACAATAAACATCATCAAACATGATCGTCATCAATATCTCCAGAGAGAAAACCAGTTTACCTGTAACAGTTTTTATAACATAAAGTCCAGGTTCCTTTTTAGGTCGAATCCTAAAATATCAAAGGAATGTCAAAGAAATCATTAAATGCAACCTATATGTCAACACATTATTGCAACAGTAATTTGAGGTTTTAAAACATATTTTAAGTAAATTACTGCTTCAGATCATGTTTTACCAGATAGAGCCTTTTCTAACGAATTATTCGAAGCAGAATCAGAAGGTTCTATCTACGTTGACTTGTTTTAAAAAATCCCCATTTTCAAGCATTGTGATATTTTACATTTAGTATACATTTAGGGTCTCTGTCTTTTTCCTTTGTGAAAGACTTTTTCAATAACGCTAAATTTAGAATTAAAATTAGTGATGCATTATATTTCTTTTTGCAGATGTCCGATATGCCAGGGTGATTCACCAGACTAATCTGGTGCCCATTGCACGTCAAACCAAGATTGCTATGGGGGCAAAAAGCAAGACTGTTAAGTTAGCACTTTTAAACATCTGCTCACTTAAAAACAAATCACTTCTAGTCGACCACTTAATAACCACATACAACCTGGATTTTATGTTTCTAAATGAAACCTGCTAGAAGACAGCTGCAGTGCAACAGTCCTCAATGAAGCATCACCTCCTAACTTTACTTTTATGAGTGTCTGCAGATCAGTTAGGAGAGGTGGGGAGTAGCTGCTCTTTTTAAAGATGTCTATCAATGTAAGCAAATATCATTTGGAAATTACACGTCTTTTGAATATCTGGGTATTGTGTTAAAAAGATGCTCCTCGCATTTTACTAATCACTATTTACAGGCCTCCAAAATACTCTTCATCCTTTGCTGAGGACTTTACAGAACTGTTATCAACAATTTCCTCAGAGTTTGACTGTTTCTCTATTGCCGGAGATTTTAACATTCACATAGATAATGCAGCAAACAATATGGCAAAAGAAATCAAAACTGTTTTAAAAACATTTGACCTGACTCAGCATGTACATGGACCCACACACAATCGTGGACACACTCTAGATTTACTTATCAGTAAGGGTCTAAACATTTCATCTATTGTTATTAAGGATGTAGCACTATCTGATCATTTCTGTATTTTTTTATTTATTAATGTTCTCCCCTGCCATTGAACTTAGATCTGTGTCTGTCAAGAAGAGATTCTTAAATGAGAACACTAGTGTACTATTTATGAAGGCCATATCTTTAACACCAAGCATATGTGCTGACTCTGTTGATTCTCTCCTTGATTCTTTTAACTCGAAGGTTAAAAGTGTAATTGATGATATTGCTCCTGTGAAAGTCAGGAAGAGTGGTAGACAAAAAGCACCTTGGAGAAACTCAACAGCGGTGCAAAATATGAAAAGACAATGCAGAAAAGCAGAGCGCTTGTGGCGGAAGACAAAACTTGTAGTTCATTATAACATCTACAAAGACACCATCCATGCTTTCAATATGGAACAAAAATTTGGAAGAAACCGTTCAACACCTTAAAACATCAACCTGCGCCCTTGACGCACTTCCCACATCTTTTTTCAAAAGTGTGTTAAACTGTTTAGAAGCAGATCTCCTAGATGTGGTAAATGCCTCGCTTCTCTCTGGTAGTTTCCCAAACTCCCTGAAAACTGTTGTTGTCAAACCCCTCCTGAAAAAGAGCACTCTGGATAAGACCATATTAAACAACTATAGACCGATCTCAAATCTTTCCTTCATAGGTAAGATCATTGAAAAAGTTGTCTTCAACCAGCTGAACAAATCCTTAAGCTCAAACGGATACTTTGACAATTTTCAATCTGGGTTCCGCCCACATCACAGCACAGAGACAGCGCTCATTAAGATAGTAAACGACATTCGCTTAAGTACTGATTCAGGCAAATTATCAGTGCTGGTCCTACTCAACCTCAGTGCTGCATTTGACAAGGTCGATCACAACATACTTATAGACAGGCTGGAAAACTGGGTGGGGCTTTTTGGGATAGTCCTAAAATGGTTCAGGTCATATCTAGAAGCAAGAGGTTATTATGTGAGTATAGGTGACCATAAGTCTGAGTGGACATCCATGACATGCGGAGTCCCTCAAGGCTCAATTCTTGCGCCTCTCCTATTTAACCTGTACATGCTCCCAATGAGCCAAATAATGAGAAATAACCAAATTGCTTACCACAGCTATGCAGACGACACACATATATACTTAGCCCTATCGCCTAACGATTACAGCCCCATTGACTCCCTGCTCAAATGCATTGATGAAATAAATAGTTGGATGTGCCAAAACTTTCTTCGGTTAAACAAAGACAAAACTGAAGTCATTGCGTTTGAAAATAAAGATGAAGTTCTCAAGGTGAACGCGTACCTTCACTCTAAAGGTCAAACAACAAAAAATCAAGTCAGGAATCTCGGTGTGTCTCTAGAGTCAGACCTTAGCTTCAGTAGTCATGTCAAAGCAATAACTAAATCAGCATACTATCATCTGAAAAATATTGCAAGAATTAGATGCTTTGTTTCCAGTCAAGACTTAGAGAAACTAGTGCATGCTTTCATCACCAGCAGGGTGGATTATCGTAATGGACTCCTAACTGGCCTCCCCAAAAAGACCATAAGACAGATGCAGCTCATACAGAACGCTGCGGCAGAACCAGAAAATATGATCATATCACACCAGTCCTCAGGTCTTTACACTGGCTACCAGTTACATATAGGATAGATTTTAAAGTGTTATTACTGGTATATAAAGGGTTCAATGGCCTAGGACCTCAATACATTGCAGATATGCTCATTGAATACAGACCCAAAAGAACACTCAGGTCATTAGGATCGCATCAGCTAGAAATACCAAGGGTTCTCTCCAAGCAAGGAGAGTCTGCATTTAGCTATTATGCGAGCCGCAGCTGGAACCAGCTTCCAGAAGAGATCAGATGTGCTCCCACAGTAGTCACATTCAAATCCAGACTCAAAACACATCTGTTTTTTGGAGTGCTTCTGACACTGTCTTACACAAGCATGTTTATGCATACATTTATATTTATTCTGCATTCTATAATGATATTATAGCATTCGGGTAGAATTTCAGGCCCTTTTTACAGTGCAATATAGAATAGTTTGTGGGAACTGTTACGGCTGAGTAACTTGATAAAACAGACTGTTTCTTGTATAACAAGTTTGTGTTGACAAGTTTTTAATTTGAAAGCAATACAAAAACAAAGTCTTCCCATTATTACTAATACATAAGAATTAGAAGACAATCGTAAACATAATTGAATCCATTTGTGAGGCAGGTAAAGATTCTAGTCGTAAACGGTTTAGTCTGTTGGCACGTACTATGTGGTCTACAAACAAAATATGACAGAAATTCACATATATCCACATGTCAGGATGTGATATGTTTTTTTATTGTAATTATTGATACGATATTCAACACAAAATGAACGTGAGTTTTAAACTGCCTTAAACCTGTAATGTTCCTCTCATGGAGGTTTCACACTCCAATTATCTTCAGTAGGACTGAAGCAGAGCTTACTGGTGTAAAGGGATATAGCAGACCAAAGAAAACAAAGTTCAAATGAGAAGCAAATCTGTGTTTAAGAATCTCTTGTACAAATGCAAAAATATTTTCATGGCAAATTTACCCACCCACTCTTTCTTTCCTAAGATCAGTTCTACGCTTCACTCGAATGCACACAATTCTTGGTTGGTTTAACACACTTGACATTTGTAATGTTGTCAAGAGTGTTTCTACAAAGGTTTGTTGTGATTGGTCTGTGTCACTGTCACTCATCACACTCTTTTGTTATTGGTTGTGTGTCAGTTGAAGTAAGAGAGAGTCACAGTTCTATCTTCATCTTCAAACTCACAAAACCTCTTGACTGGGTAAAGATGAAGACTACACTCACTGTGCTCCTCATCATCCAGCTCTATGGACTCGCCTCATGTGCCATGAAACAACATTATTATATAAATAAGATGAAGACATGGGATGGAGCACAACAATACTGCAGAACCTTCTATCATGATCTGTCCACCTTCATCAATGAGACTGAAGAACAGCAGTTTATACAAGATGCAGTCAATCAAACCTCTTACGCCTGGGTGGGACTCTACAAGATATCTGGAATTTGGACGTGGACAACAGGGGAAATTGCAGCACAAATCAGCTGGGCCTACAGACAACCAGACAATGATGACTGTGTTTATTTACACCAAGTTAGTAAGAAACTGCATGATAGAGTTTGCACTGATATTCGCACCTTCTTCTGTATGAATGTGTTTGAGATTGTCTTGGTTCAGCAGTCTGAGAGTTGGGAGGAAGCTCTAGATTACTGTAGACATCATCATGTTGATCTGGCATCTCTGAGCTCAAACAGAAGCATGACTGAAGCTCTCAGTAAGATCACAGGAGCTCAAACACAATACGTGTGGATTGGTCTGCGCTTTCTAGCAGGTGGATGGTTCTGGATCAGTGGAGATGATCTTCTCTTCAATGTCTGGTCTTCAGCTGGACAGCCTCAATGTCCTGACCAAAACCAACGCTGTGCAGCTCTGGACAAGAACACACGGACCTGGACACCCAGAGACTGTGAGGAGAAACTCAACTTTCTGTGTTTTTAGTATTTTGTAGACGCTACATCACCTGTACATCATTATGAAAGCCCAGACAATAGCAGTAATGAATATAATAACGGTCGGGTATGGGGGTTGACATGGCTGGTTTCAGAACATTATGAAATATTTGACATTTGTTGCTTATTTTCTAAATGTATTTAAATACTCATATAGTAAAAGATAGAATATAAGATAATAAATAGTAAAGAATATGTGACCCTTAAATGACTTTCTAAGCACTATATTAAGTTTACTGTTGTTTTTGGTGTTATTGGTCATTGGATGTGTGATAATGAAATGAAACTTAATTTATTAAAATGACTAATAGCTTATGTGAATACATTATCATTTTCATATTTCTTCAAATGTCTGGTGCTTGTCTTTATCATTTCTAAATGATTCAAAACGTATATTTGTATAGTTCAAAACGTATATTTGTATAAATCTAACACTTGGTAAGGGATGCTGACATATTTGTTGACATATACTTATTTCACTCTTGAATTGGAATATAATAATATTTTTTCTCATCAGTGAATATATCACATTGAATGTTTGTTAAAAAATTGATTTTACTTTTCTGTTGTCTGGAACTCTTTAACATGAGATGTTCACAGACGTGTGAATAACTGGTCAGAAATAAGAAAGCTAGTAGTGGTTTTACGGAAACCTTAAAAGTTAGTTTGCTCCTTTCATCTACCGTATTTTGTGATTGTTACTTGTACTGCTTGGATTGCTTGTTCTGTTAAGAGATTTTTTTTATGTTTGTGTTTTGTGAATTATTACATACCCAAAGGCAAATAAAGTCAAATATATTCTGTTTGAATTGTCTTGTGGATCATATGTTTATCGTACACAATTTTCTGCTCGGACAGGCTTACAGCAAACTCAACACTGAAGTCTTCAAGGTACATTTTTTAAAATTGAGATTTTTCCATCATATGAAAGCAGAATAAAAGAGCTTTCCATTGATCTATGGTTTGTTAGGATCTGACAGTATTTGTCAGACATACGACTAATAAGAACTCTGAGGGAGCAAAGAAAACCATCTTTAAAGTTTTCCATCAGAGCTGCTGTAGCAGGCCGTTGCTAAGAAGAAACATGTTTGTTTAAACGCTCTCTATGTTCTTAATGCTGTAATGACGTTGTGGAGAGTTGATGAACCCAAAAGCTGAAATTGTAAACGTTTACCAGACTTCAGTGGGTTATTCTTAAAGTGCGGGCAGCAGCGAGTGAAGTTTGCAGGCGTGTTTCTGGCCATTTTTGATTGCGATTTTGCGATCCACTCACAATGTATTTGATATATTTACAGTAGGAAATGTACTAAATATCTTCATGCAACATGATTGTAGGAAAGTGAAAACCCTTTCATCCATGTTTCATCTTTGCCCACTAGATGGCTCATGTGCATAAATGAAGAAATACCACACACACACCAACACGCTGTCACCTATATACCCAACTATTCATTATACGTTTTGGTTGATATAACTCTCTGAGCCTTTACTCTCTTAAGTGTTCAGGGACTATCACAGCATTCCAAAGGACCCGCCTCAATATAATGATCTTTACTTAATATTCTAATGATTTTTGGCTTAAAAGAAAAATCCTCATTTTTAACCATTCAATGTATTTTGGGCAATTATTCCAAACGTTTGCGTGCTACTTAAATCTGGTTTTGTTATCCAGGGTCACACATCAGTGGACCGATTTGCTTCTGTAAAGTAAATCAAAAGTATGTTTTTACAGAGCGATTTCTTTCAAATACTGCAGCATTGACCAAAGCGTTTTACAGAGATGAAATTACAAACAAATAAATGAAATACTCAGCATAAAATAACATTTAAAACCTGTTCAGGAGCACAACATTCACACGTGGGTAAGTTATGTCAGAAGTGTGAAGATCTTTGTGGTGAGGAAGGCGGGACGAGAGCCGTGAGGCGGGGCCGTTGGCACACTGCTGATTCCAACTATCACTCACGCAACCGGCCCCGCCTCACGGCTCTTGTCCCGCCTTCCTCACCACAATCTTGTTGTCATTTTTTATTTGTTACATTACTTCAGTTCTTTCTGATAGCTGTCCTCAATATTAGACCAGGAGAACGGCAAAGGAAAAGGCAAGAATGCAAATAATAAACACTTGTTAGACATTTATATTAGTTTTAAATGTTTAAAATACTGTAGAAACAGAACTTGTAGAATCAGTGCATGGACCTGATGGGCTAGCACCAACTGAGAATGGCCACCAATACATGTGTGATGGTGGACTATTGTAAAAATGTGGATGACCAGGAGCCTCTGTTCTCCCTATACCATACCCAGACACGTGACTTTCAAATGTACTTTATATATAACGTATATTTTTATACCAATGGCAGTGCCATGTTAAACTTGCAAATGCCATATTTAGAAACCTGATATAAGGTCTACTTACATCTGAATGAAATACAGTTTGCTCTCTTAACCAAACAAAACAAAACAAAACCCCAAATCACCACAAAGTTTTCCCCATACTACCTGGTGTTCAGAAAAGAGGCAAGGTATCCGTGTGAGGTGCCAAAAGATTACGAGGTTAGTAAATGTGTGCTGAACTGTTTTTTACATTTATTGAATTTAAGGGGGTGTCAAATTAACCATGATTGTGATAAGGTCTTGCTTAGGTCAGTCATGAAAAAGTTGAAGCCATGGTTGACAATGAGCAATGCTCATAAGAGCCGAGTAAGAGAGAGACATTGGAAGCTGTTAAATACAACAAGGAAAAAGCCATGAAGGGGTTCTCAAAAGGAAAATGGGTTTATGTAAATCATGTAAAGCAGCAGTTCTTAATCCTGGTCCTCTTGACCCCTGCTCTGCATATTTAGCATCTTTCTCTCTTGTTTAACACTCCTGATTCAATGACCAGCTCATTAGAACAGGTGTTCCCAAAGTGGGGGTGGCGACCCCCCGAGGGCAGAGTCGCAAGATTAAGAAATCCTTTTTATTATTAGAAATAGTGTTTGTAACGTTAACCAATAAATCTAACAAAATATACAAATATTGGTCGAGTTAAATAAAACCAGGCACAGAAAAAGCCATCATCCTCAGGACCCCTGAGGTGACGTAACAACATTAGCAAACACATTAAGTCCATTTACGGTTTTACGTTAAACAGTCACATGTGAACGCACATTATTTTCAGGCTTTACGTTGAGGATATTCTTATTTTTTGCGTTGATTAATATCGACCAAAGACAACGCAGGGAGGCCAGCGGAGGAGCGCCGCAGTCAGAGGGCCCATCATCCTCCGGTACGAAAAGAGGCACATCCGTAAGCACTCCGATTAGTTTGACCATCCGTTGTAATAGTTCATCGTTTATGCAAAACAACAAGTAAAGTAATGAGTAAATAATATTATGTTAGACTGTGCTCTTTTGTGTTGTCATTATACACATTTGGGTAGAATATGTGCAACGTTAGTATGCTTTAACCACCTCTGAGGATAGTGGGGGTCTCGAGTCACTGGCTATTGGTTATTTTGGTGGTGGCAGGCTGAAAACCCCCTGCATTAGAAGAGCGCTCCATGAATGAACTGTGTTTCGATTGACATTGTTCACTGCTGACTACGCCCAGCACACATAAAATCAGCTGAAGTTTAAGAGCATGGATTTGCGCTACATGACTGCCTGCAGCATGTTCACACTCTGGCAAAACTTACTACAAAAATATCAAAGGTTATTTAACCGTAATCATGAGATTTGTGTACGTTTCGTGCTTTCGAATCTTACATACGCTCATTTCAAAGTTGAATCATGGCAGAATATTCAGTGATGTTCCCTTTGCAGGGCATGTATGGTCGTATCGAACAAGTCTCTTTTGAGAAACATACAAAATGTGCAGAGAGACGGGTCGCGAGGAACAGGATGGAAACCAAAGGTGCCTCTTAAACAAATTGAGGAACATATGCAAACATGTTTTTTATTTGACTGGCCAATGGTACAATTTGAGATCGAGGTATCTAGATTAGTTCATAGATCAGTGATTACTGCTTTAAAGACCACTAGTCCGTTTTCAGATGGTCTGCAGACATCTTGGCCTTGTTGTCTTGAGCAATGAAGTCAAAGCTTTGTAAATAAATATGAAGTGTTAAGCAACTAGCCATGGCATTTTTGTATAGTTAGAGCATAAAAGATCTTCATCTGTTTTAAACTTCCCCCACCAGACTTTATTTGCATACACAGGAATCAAATCCAGTGTGGTTGGACGTGTTATTCTGCAGTGGAAGCCATTTTTTAACTATACAGGTTTGCCCAGAAAAAGCAAGCTATACAGTAATGGTCGGTATGGATGTTCAAAAATCTTTTTTTCTATAAATGTCAGCGTTCCGCAAACAGATTGTGTTAGCATCTGTTTGTGAATGTGTGATGTTTGATACATCAGGGGCTCCATTCAACATTCATCTCTTTACGTTACTGGATATTTTATAGAAAAGCTAAGGCTTCCAACTTCAGGTTTTTTCCTGCCTTGCCTGCAATGCCATTCACCACATGGCTGCGCATCTTTGATAACTATCTGCGTGTTATCGACGCTACAGGGGATGCTTGGCCGGACGACAGACGGAGAGCTGTACTACTTCATTGCCTGGGCACAGAGGGACAGCGGATTTTCTACGCATTGCCTAACATAGGTACGACATACAAGAATGCCGAGACTGCACTGAAAGCTTATTTTGTGCCAAAAGCTAACATGGTAGCTGAACGCCATGCTTTTCGTAAACGCTGCCAGGCACCTCACGAGACAGTCATACAGTACATTGCTGCTCTACGTGAACTTGTTGTTACATGTGAATTCGGTGCCTGTGCTGACGATATGATTCGTGATCAGTTAGTGGAAAATGTGCTTAGCCCACGAATTCGCGAGAGACTTTTACTCGAACTTGACCTTACACTGGATAGAGCTGTTACGATTGCGAGTCAGATTGAATCTGCTGCTGATCAGGCTAAACTTATTTCAAATGGCCGTCAAGTCACCGCCCCAGTACAAGCGGTACAGCACGTGAAGCGCAGGAGAGCGAAAACATTCCGCGCACCTCCTACTTCTGTTACCACAGGAAAAAAGTCTTGCTTTCGCTGTGGCTCGGAGGCTCACTTGGCTAATGCTGCGAACTGCCCTGCAGCAACTGCAACTTGCAGACAGTGTAAGAAGGCGGGACATTTCGCTAAAGTTTGCCGATCGACACAACCAACTACGCGCGAAGTTCATGAAATTGAATTACGTGAAGTTACTGTTCTGTACACGGAATGCCCAGCTCGTTCCCCCAGCATCACAAGTTCAGTGACAATATCTACCTCTGCAGATCAGGCTTGTGTGGTAAATTTAGTGGTCGACACTGGGTCTTCTGTTTCTATCTTACCCCACAGCACTTGCCATACATGCCATTTTAGTGATGTTGCATTGTCACAACCATCTGCCAGGCTTGTGACGTACTCAAAAGCTCAAATTCCGGTCCTTGGGTGTTTGTCAGAAAATGTGTCATTGCATGATCACAAAGTTCCTGCTACCTTTTTCATTGTTGACAAAGGCACACCACTGATGGGGAGGGACCTTATGTCTGCATTACATGTAAGGATTGAGAACAACCAAGTACTGCCTCCTCATGGCCTTTCTGAGTTTGCTCCTATGCCAGTGTTACAGTGCACTACTGCTGATCTAACTGAGTTTGGACACGTTACAAATTTCGTACACCGCGTGAAGCTGGATGAAACTGTCACACCGGTACGCCAAAAACTACGCCGCCTGCCACTTTCAGTACGAAGCGCTGTGTCGGCGGAATTACAGTGCTTACAAGCAGCTGGAGTAATAGAACACATTGATGCTTCTGCCTGGGTTTCACCGATTGTTGTCACACAGAAAAGGTCGGGAAAAATCAGGATGTGTGTTGACCTCAGAGAGCCAAACAAAGCTGTCATCGTGGACTCTTTTCCATTACCGCACATGGATGAATTACTCGCTGCTCTAAACGGGTCTAGTGTTTTCAGTACCATTGACCTGTCTAATGCCTACTACCAGGTACCGCTGCACGAGGACAGTCGTGACCTAACAGCTTTTATTACTCATGATGGACTGTACCGATTCTGCCGTGTTCCTTATGGATTAGCCTCAGCACCTGCAGCTTTTCAGAAAATGATGTCCATTGTCCTTGCTGGCTTGTCAGGAGTTGAAAACTTGGACGACATCATCATCCACGGACGCGACATGTCTTCACACGACAAAACACTTAAAGTGGTCCTACAGCGTCTAGAAGCGGCCGGCTTACAACTCAACAAAGACAAGTGTCGTTTTCGTCAATCCAGCCTGCTGTTCTTAGGACATACAGTGTCAGCAGATGGCCTTAGGTCCGATGAGTCGCGCGTACAGGCCATGCTCAATGCCCCTGCACCTTCGGACGAATCTACCTTGCGTTCCTTACTTGGTGGTACAGTAAGTTCATTCCTGATTTTGCCACTGTGGTAGCTCCAGTACGTGCTTGCCTACAAGATCCAGATGGATTCAGCTGGTCAGAGGTGGCTGACCAAAGCTTAAACAAAGTGAAACAACTGTTTGCAAACAGCCCTTCTCAGGCGTTATTTGACCCCACGATGCATACCATTGTCTCCACAGATGCTTCTGATTATGGTCTGGGTGGCCTGCTCTCCCAGGTCGGTCCGGATGGCATCGAACGTACTGTTGCTTTTGCGTCACGCACACTCTCCGCTGCAGAGCGTAAATACGCCACAGTGGAAAAAGAAGCGCTGGCGTGCGTGTGGGCCGTTGAGAAGTGGCGCACTTACCTGTGGGGCCGCCGGTTCACTCTGCGGACAGATCACCTGGCCCTGACAACCCTTCTCACCACAAAAGGCGTTGGTCGTGCTGGACTTCGTGTAGCTAGATGGTCTGCACGCTTACTGTCATTTAATTATGATTTAATATATCGTCCAGGTTCCCAAAATGCTCCTGCTGATTATCTGTCACGTCTGCCCTTGCCTGCTTCACCAGACAATGCTGTCGCTTTAGCTCATGATGATGATGTGGAAGAGGAGTTTGTTGCTTACCTGTCTGCCAGCTGCAATCCTCTGTCTGTTGCTGATGTTGATGCGGCTTGTTCTACTTGCCCTGCACTAACCCAGCTTCGTTCACAGATTTCCATTGGTTGGCCTCCTTCTCCCAAAGGACTGAATGCTGAGTTGTTGTCGTACTATCGTGTGCGACTGGAACTATCTGTTAAGGACAACTTCGTCTTTCGAGGCACACGGCTGATTGTACCTGCTGCTCTTCGCCATACGCTGGTAGCCATTGCGCATGAAGGACACCAAGGGGAGGTGAGAACAAAACAACGCCTTTGCGAGGTTTATTGGTGGCCTGGGATGGACGCTCAGGTTCACGATAGTGTCCATTCTTGCAATGTCTGTCAACTTAATGATAAAACCGTGAAGTCACACCCTGCTCCCCTGCAGCCAGTGCCGCTGCCGGACGGACCATGGCAGAAAGTTGCTGTGGACATAGTCAGACCATTTGACACTGCAGCTTCTGATTGCAGGTTTGCTATTACTTTGACTGATTATTACAGCAAATGGCCTGAGGTCTCCTTTACCCATACCGTCACTGCTGACTCCGTGATTTCATTTCTGTCTTCGGTATTCAGTCGCCATGGCAACCCCTTGAGCATAGTCACTGATAATGGGGTTCAGTTTGCATCTGCTGCCTTTTCTGATTTTCTAAACAAACTGAACATTCGTCACCATCGTTCCTCTCTCTACTACCCAGCAGCTAATGGTGCTGTTGAGGGGTTTAACCGTGTACTCAAAAATACTGTCCAACTGGCCATCCAACAACATCAACCTTGGAAACCTTTCGTAACTGACTTTTTGCAAGTGTACCGTGCCACTCCGCATGCTGCAACTGGTTCTTCACCTTTTCAGCTCCTCTATGGACGGAAAATGCATACTAGGCTGTCTTTTCTGCCATCTCCTCCTGTTCCCGTTTCCACTATTGTGACTGTTCGCAAGAGGGTTACGCGGTTGCAGCCCAGAATTAAACTGTATACGGATGCGAAGCGGGGTGCGCGCACTCCCTGCTTTCAGGTGGGGGATAAAGTCAGAGTACGGAACCATCTGCATGTTCCTAAGGGGCACAGGAAATTCACAGACCCTCTCACACTTCACAAACAACTGGGGGTGGGTACATATGTTCTTAGTGATGGGAAAACGTGGAATGCTTCCAAACTCACTGCATTTCCATGTACAACCACAGCCCCTGTTGAGAACACTGGTAACTGTGCAAATAGTCCTACGTAATGTTCACAAACCCAGTTGGCTAAATGACTATGTCACTTAGATTCAATAAACTGCTACATATCTGATTGCATGCACTTTGTTTGTTATGGTACCATGTTGTTCTTCTTGAACCAATAAGTTCTATTAACAGTATTATTGCAGTCGGTCTACTGTTGTTACATGTTGCACTGGGTTAACGATTGCTGAAATTATCAAAATGCCTGTATTTATACTGGGTTAATAAGTGTATAGGTGTAGTGGTTACTTTTGCTGCCAAATTACTCCATCCACCTTGTATTCTTAAAAAAAGGGAAAATGTTGTGTTCATGAGTAATGTGCAATATTACTATTTGTGTATACTGTTGTAAATAGTAATACTTGCTGTTGTCACGTGATGAGACGTGACTTACGTACGTAATGACGTACGAAAGAAGAAGAAAGTTGAGTAAAGAAAGTTACGGATTCACTACTCTCGTGTGGCCTGGTTTATTCTTAAATCATTTATACATTCTTTACAATACCACAGAAAGCATGGTAGCTGGTTTAAGCTGGTCCTGAGCTGGTTTAAGCTGGTCCTGAGCTGGTTTAAGTTGGTCCTGAGCTGGTTTAAGCTGGTCCTGAGCTGGTCCTGAGGAGGAGTTTAATGTTAAGGACCAGCACATGTTAGTTTAAACCAGCTTAAATCAGCCACCATGCTTCAACCAGCATATGCAGTTTTTTTTAACTGGGAATATATATATTGGTATGACATAAGTCTTATAATATATAGTATAAAATACTCCTGCGACACCTCCGGTGTAGTGCAATCTCAGTCCTTCATGTCGCAGTCTTTCACAGTAACACAGAGTGTTATTTTATCAGATTTATTCACATGATGTAGTTTACACAGTTTAACGGAATGAATTTAAAAAGCCCAATGTGCCCAAAAGGTTTATTTCTTCAGGCTTCAGACGGGAAGCAAATCAGAGTCCAATGTGGTCAACTGGGCAAGACATGCAAAAAAAGCTTTATATGCCAGATTTGTCTTTCTAGGAAGCATTATCAAATTTATTTGACTGGTCACCTGCACCAGACATTTGTTTGTTGTGTTGTGATTGGTCTGTGTCACTGTCACTCATCACACTCTTTTGTTATTGGTTGTGTGTCAGTTGAAGTAAGAGAGAGTCACAGTTCTATCTTCATCTTCAAACTCACAAAACCTCTTGACTGGGTAAAGATGAAGACTACACTCACTGTGCTCCTCATCATCCAGCTCTATGGACTCGCCTCATGTGCCATGAAACATCATTACTATATAAATCAGACGAAGAACTGGGATGAAGCACAACAATACTGCAAAACCTTCTATCATGACCTGTCAACCTTCATCAATGAGATTGAAGAACAGCAGTTTATACAAGATGCAGTTAGTCAAACCTCTTACTCCTGGGTGGGACTCTACAAAGAATCTGGAAACTGGAGGTGGTCAGGAGGTGAAGTTACAACACAAATCAACTGGGCCTCTGGACAACCAGACCATGATAACTGTGCTTTTATAAACAAAGCCAGTAAGAAACTGCATGACGGTGGATGCTCTTCTACTCTCACCTTCTTCTGTATGAATGTGTTTGAGATTGTCTTGGTTCAGCAGTCTGAGAGCTGGGAGGAAGCTCTAGATTACTGTAGACATCATCATGTTGATCTGGCATCTCTGAGCTCAAACAGAAGCATGACTGAAGCTCTCAGTAAGATCACAGGAGCTCAAACACAATACGTGTGGATTGGTCTGCGCTTTCTAGCAGGTGGATGGTTCTGGATCAGTGGAGATGATCTTCTCTTTAATGTCTGGTCTTCAGCTAGACGTCCTCAATGTCCTGACCAAAACCAACGCTGTGCAGCTCTGGACAAGAACACACGGACCTGGACACCCAGAGACTGTGAGGAGAAACTCAACTTTCTGTGTTTAAGTCTTCTGTAGACGCTTCATCACCTGTACTGCGGTCTGAAAGCCCAGATTGTGGCTGTAATGAATATAATAACGGTCGGGTATGGGGGTTGACATGGTTTCAGTACATTATGAAATATTTGACATTTGTTGCTTATTTTCTAAATGTATTTAAATACTCATATAGTAAAAGATAGAATAAAAGATAATAAATAGTAAAGAATATGTGACCCTTAAATGACTTTCTAAGCACTATATACTGTTGTTTTTGGTGTTATTGGTCATTGGATGTGTGATAATGAAATGAAACTTAATTTATTAAAATGACTAATATCTTATGTGAATACATTATCATTTTCATATTTCTTCAAATGTCTGGTGCTTGTCTTTATCATTTCTAAATGATTCAAAACGTATATTTGTATAGTTTAAGTAATAATGTGTGTGTGTGTAAACGTAACAAAATTCTTAACCAGATACTGATATATTACCCACACAAATGTTTGCATGACATTCAGAGTAAGAGAGATGCAT
Organism: Barbatula barbatula; assembly: GCF_947034865.1. NCBI lineage: Eukaryota > Metazoa > Chordata > Actinopteri > Cypriniformes > Nemacheilidae > Barbatula > Barbatula barbatula. The sequence continues at coordinate 24,437,769 of NC_136772.1, forward strand.
TCTCAAGGTAAGTGTAAAGCATTGTGTAAAGAAAGATAAAAACACTTCTAAAACTTCTACAGCATTTATCAGTTTTAGTTCAAGTTCATTTCACCATTGACTAATAGTTTATAGAATCAAACATCCTATCTGTTAATATTAATTTGTGCATCATTGACATTAATGACACTAACATGAATGAATCTGCATGCTGAAAACGAACTAAATAACTCAGTATGAATTATTTCCAATATTTCCATATTTTGAAAATTCCAAACAGTGAAACAGGCAACATCTTTAGCATCAGGCAATCGGTCTGTAGTTGCAGTTGCAGCAATTGGGTGTTAAATATTTGCACTTGACCTTCCCTTCAGTCAAACTTTATGTTTAGCTGCTGTCTTCTTCACCAGTTTGCAGGTCTGATTAATACATATTTGCATTTTAGTCAAATTTGCCACAAAGACAATTACAGCACAACAGAGCGCTGCCGTTGGTGAAATCACAGAAACAGAGAATACTACATTCACCAGAGTCATAGCATTTTAATGTGTGTATTTTCTTTAATCAAAAGCAAGAAGTATAATCCTACTTGGATTGTATGACTGTGTGTCACATATAAATACAGGAACCCTAGCCTTACAAAATGTGGAAGACATGCAACAGCAACTTGGCAACACAAAGTTTGAGGTATAAAGAGATAAAGCCACAATTAAAGTTGTGTTTGCATACATCAGGGAAAAGAAGGAAAAAAATTCTGCCTTTTCTAAATATGGAAAATAATGGAAATAATTCATAATAAGCTATTTATTTGGAAGCCGAACACTTCAAACTTTAAAACAATTTGTATTGTTAACATTAGTATATGCATGAACTTAAAAAAAGCTTAATATTTACAAAGTAAAATTCTAAATCATCTCAAGGAACTGTACATCATATAAGTATGTTGGTTTTTCAGACTATAATTTCAGAATAAGCACACGTCTCTCTCGCTCTCCGGATGAGTATTGGTACCACAATGGTATTTTAATTGAAACCATTTATTTCTGCGATGGTTTATTTTGGGTTTCTTTGGTTTTTATCAGCAGGATTGTAACATTTATAATCTGGGCCGTATGCACAAATCATTTGATCTTAACACTTACAGTTTTTCTTGATTGTTTACACACAAATATTGGTCCTTGAGACACAATGAGCTCAACATGTAACTCATTGACCAACCCCCTGAACCAATTCTGCTAAACTACAAGCACAATTCCTGCTTTACACTCACATTGTAGATCTAAAACACACGTTTTTCAAAACACTACACACAATTCTCAGCATTTGGTACAATTTTCGGGCAGAAAAATCTCTTGTTTTCACAAGAAACACACTCAAATATCCAGACTGACTCATCACATGTGTAAACACCTGTCACAAACACCTATAGCCCTTCTCCAAGCTATAGAAGACACATGTGGAGATATAGCAGCTGATGCTTTTCATGACTGGACTGAGAAACATTGCTTGTGATGTGGATGAGGTGCTGTGGTCAGACCCAAACCCAAGAGAAGATGCAGCATAGTTTTTTACTGTAACTCTATACAGTCAATTCTTCTGTTGTTTTGTATGTACACCACTGTATGTGCTACTTTGCGTTGGTTGGGATGTACACTGTACATTCTCTTTGTTGGAAAAATTAAATATATTTGTTATTGTGTATTTGTGTGTTCTGACTATAAAAAATATTTTTATATATATATACTACAAATATTTAACAACACACTTATACATGTATTGACTGTAGTAACCAAATAAAGAGCAAAGTCATTATGATGAACGGAGAAGTGTTTTACATTCATCATAGTGTTTTATAAAGAGCACATCAGTGTTCAACTGGTTCTTATAAATGTTTATTCATATGATGGTTTGTGTTTGTCATTTGAAAACAAAATACCATTTTGAGATTAAAGAACATTGTTTTGAATGTGAACATTTACTTTTGGTGTGGCCCCAGCATAAGGAACAGCGAAAAACCTTAAGCTAAGATAACCCCTCGGTTGATCTTGTTGATATAGATGATGTCAGCAAGTTTACTGACCATGACCACAGTGATTGGCTGATAGAGGATAAGGGTCTCTATCAGTCATTTAATCATAGAAATATTATAGAATGAGTATAAGTAACAATAAGAAGTAACAATGACTTTAAAAATGTTTAGTTTGTGTAAGAATTCAAGCTGCTGCGTTTTGAACTAGCTGTGGAGTTTTTGTAACAGGCCCACAGGGCAACAACCTAATAGTGTGTTACAATAATCTAGTCTTGATGTCATGAATGCATGAATGAGCTTCTCTTCATCTGATTGTGACAGCGTATGACGTAGGTTAGATATATTCTTAAGATGGAAAAACTTGGTTTTACAGGTGTTGGCGACATAGCTTTCAAATGACAGAGTACTGAATAAAACGGCAAGCTTCTTTGCAAATAAAAACTGACCTCTGTGGTACACCGTACTGGACTTGTCATTTGCTTGACATCTCATTGTTTATTGCTACAAATTGAGAACGGACGGATAAGTAAGATTTAAACCATTTCAAAGCTATTCCATTCATGCCGATGTCATTTTCAAGTCTATGTAAGAGTGTGCTGTGGTCAATGGTGTCGAATGCAACACCAATAACAAGATACAGCCACGGCCAGGTGCCAAAGCAGATCATTTATAACTCTGATCAAAGCTGTCTGTGTATTGTGATGTGCACTTAATCCGAACTGGAATTCCAGTGTAAACGATTCACGGTGTGTGTGAGATCATATCAGAGGCTGAATACATACAGTTTATGTCTCCTCTGACACAGCCATGAAAAAGTTCTTATTCAAATCACACACAACTGACTAAAGCAGCAAATTAATGTGCAAGCACAAAACAAAAACTAAAATCAAGCTCAAGACTCAAGGTAACTCAATAATATTTATTCTATAAACTGGTGATGGGAAATGCAATGATGAATGAACACACAGGCATTAGGAAGCCCTTCATGGGCTAAGGTCTTTAAAGAAAGACAACAAAAGTCTTAAACCTGCAAGAATCACAGAGTCCCGTGGTGACAATTGATGATGACATTAGTGCTCGGACTTCTTTGGAGGGAAGAATGCATACTCCACTGCCAGCGCTACAGCGAATGCTGCAAAACCCGTCTTAAATCCACGCATGAGCACATCCCTGAAGGTAACTGGTATGCCGAAGCTGCCTGTGTATCTCCATGCCTCATTCCTGCAAAAACACAAACATTGTTGCTTCTGTGTAGCTTTTTCATTCCTAAAGTCATTCTGTGATTGGTGATACAGCATTTTTGAGCATTTTTACATAGTAACTACATTTTCTAACCCGGTTCATTAGCATCAGCCTTAAAACATTTGAAGAGTTTTCATTGTGTTAGTTAGCTGTATTTTTGGAGTTATTACGGTTTAAATAGAAAAAGCCTACTGCAGTTTGATTGATATTAATTAAAACAAACACAATAAAAAACATGATTTTGGAAAAAACATGGAGTTCTCATTTTGAAACCCAAAACCTTGTTATCTGTTTGTGCAAATAAACTCCTCGTTTTATCTTACCGTGCCCATGGGTCTCTGAGTCCTCGTCGAGCGAGCCTTTGCTGGGTCATTTCCAGCGGTGTTCCTTCCCATTTCCACACCTTGTAGTCGGGAATGGATAACTTTCCGTGTCCGTGATCTCCACCCATGACTGCTGCAGAAGACATCACACAAAGTTCAAATACCAAATACAAAACTTGCCTTAGAAAATACGATCTATTCATGAACGACTTTACTAACGAGGGGACACATTGAATGAGATCTGGGAGAAACACGTCGCTGAAGCTCACGGACAAGAGCAGAGGATGCAGCTGTTATCTTTGTAAACAGTGTTTAGTTCAATTCCGTTTCAGTCATTTAAGAATGTGTTGTGTTGTGTGTGTGCGTGTTGTGTGCGTGCGAGACAGACGTCAGAAACACAAACAGACATCTCCGTGACATCAGACCTCAAACAAACAATACATTCATTCAGTCAGTAGCGAAAATAAATCCTTGTTCAAATCAAACCGGCGTAAAATACAGCATTATTCTGCGCAATACTGTGACAGCGTGTTCAATTGCGACATATTTACCCGTTTTAAGCAAAGTGACCTCCAATACGAACGCGCAAACCACTGCCGGAAGTCCGAGTTCCACTTCCTGTGGGAAATGCGGCGTCACTTCAGATAAATAAACACAAAGGGATAAGAATAGAGAAAGTGCCGCTAGCAATTGTAAAACTTTGAAATCTACTTCACTGTGCATTTTCCAATATAATATATTAAAAGAATCTAAAATAGCATCTTTGAACATGTACATCCTCTTATTTTGAAATCTCCTCCGACCTGTCGTCACGTGAGTGTCTGACGGCTTTAAATCAATGGACGCAGCGTGAGGAGAAATGACAGAAAGAACATCCTCATCTTTGTAATACTTCTACTTTCTCGAAGGAGTTATGACCCTCTGACCAGTCTGTAAGACGCGTTTAATACAGTCAGCTCGTGGAGCGCTACAGAACGTCTCCTCAGATGTCAATATTTAGTGTTGTATGATGGGCGTAGTAGTGAGGAATCTACAGAGTGTGGTGTCTCTGAGACGCGCGAGACTCAGAGCAGATGTCGAAACACTGAGACTGATCTTCGGTGTCCAGAGGTTTGACATGAGCGTCATATGCGTGGACAACCGCAAGATTCAGAGAATAAATCACGCGTACAGGAGACAGAACCAACCCACAGACGTGCTTTCATTCTCTTTCCACGAGGTACTAACAACGATGCACGACTTCATGACACCGAAGTATCGCGACAGGTTTGATGGCACACGCTGATCGGTCTGCGCTCTCACATCTAATGACTGTTCGTTTCATTTCTCAAGGACCTGAGGCCCGGCAAACTGCCTTATGCCCTCCACAGAGACGAGTATACTTTAGGGGACATCTTCTTAGGGGTAGAATATATAATGCAACAGTGTAAAGAGACGTCACAGGACCTTCACGACACCCTTACAGTAAGATTGACTTGGTTTTCTTAACAGAACCAACGTTTGATACAATCATTGACTCCTGAATAGTTGTACTCCAATAACACCCTACTTTAAATATTTAAATTAAAGTACGAGGGTAAATGTCTGTTTCCAGATAGATTGATTTATAATTGTACATCCTGGCTTCTCATGACACAGGTGGTCACAGCACATGGAATCTGCCACTTACTTGGATACAGACATGAGACGGAGGAAGAGTGGAGTGAGGTAAGAATGTTTTTACCACATTACACTGAAAAAGTGTAAGTGCAAGAGAACTGAGCACATTTCCCTTGTGTCCACAGATGCTACAGAAGGAAAGTTACATTCTCAGAGAGTTCAACAGGATAACAGGCAGCCGACTGGAACCCGTCACAAAGAGATGCACGTAACACACACACGATGCGCTACTGGAAACATACGATTCTTGTACACTGAAATGAAGCAATCCAGGTGTTTTTCTAAATAAATTTTATTTTAAAATGTGTGTTTAAGGAAGTCAAAGATTGAATACTAAGCAGTAAATTAGAGCTTATAGCACTGTTTCAGAGAATAACATACACACAGTTTCCACACTTCCATCCACCTTCATCACATGAACAGAAACATGACAACAAATGAACAAAGTGGTTATCAAAAACAAGACGGTACAGTTTTAATCAGACAGAATGATGATGAACAAGGTCCTTAAATAAATAATCCTATCGACCGACATGAAGCTTTCTACGCGACGGTTGTGCAATTTCACAATGACAGACGGAAAACAAAAGGAGTGCACGGTCTCTGTAGATATTGGAGGCATAAAGAATCGTGGAGTGAGATCTTTAAAAAAGACAAGCTACATCGATAACAGCGAGCTTGTTAGAGGAACGTTTATAAAACAAGAGTAAAAGAAACAGTCTCATCAGTAAAGTCTGGAATATAAAGCGCAAGCGTTCGCCCTCCTCATCGCTATAGGACAGTCATATAAAAGCCAAATGGCAAAGCAAGTATTGCACCACATCTTCAGCTGCATATCAAACACGAAACAGATGCCCCATAATCCCCATTTCACTCATTAACACATACAAGAATAGAGTTCTCTCTGCAATATATCATAAAGAAAATGTAAAAGTCGAAAACAGGTCAACAGCAAACGAGCTTTCTCTGTCTTTATAGATTTCTTAATGCATAAGTTTACCAGAGGGAATTCTTCAAATCAAAGAAAAACTAAGCGCAACTTCTCATGAGGTTGAAGTTACAGCTTGTAAGGAACTCAAAATGCTTTCAATATATATTTATATTTATTTTTTCTGCTTTTCTCCATTTTGTACCTATATGGGCTTCTACGACACGTACCCATTGAGACTTTAATTTACACAAGTTTGGTTTGACACAGAACTGGGACAGGAGAATCAGAGGAACAGGTGTTCTCGGAATGAGAGGTGTGCTGTTACCCACGGCTCACTTCAGCTCTTCATCAGTAGAATGATCCGCATTGACGCACGTGTGTGTCTCTTATAACGGCTGCAGTACCGTTCGGCCGGCATCTCCTCCTGCTCTCTCCTGTTCAGACAGCTCCTCAAACACATCTCTGTGGAAACAAATCAAACTCAAAACACACTCCTTTACCTCTTCACAACATTCTGTATGTGTTGAGAGATGTGATTGTTTCTAGATTCTTCAGCACAGCTAAACTGTATTACACCTGCAGAGCTTGAGTGCTCCTATTGGTTTATGTCACAGATGTGACCAGAACCTGTTGTTAATGTTTGGTGTATGAAATAAATCGATGATTACATATAAAAGTTCACTGTCATTTATGATTTACCACAACACCCTCAGGCTGAACTTGTGTAGTCTGAAGCCAACATGAAAGACAAGTAACAGAACAAGCTGTAATGACAAACAAAAAAATGACTGACTTGTGCATGTAAAAGAAGATGTATCCGCTTCGGTCACGATCTCTCTGAACGCTTGACTCTTGTGTGCGGGACACGTCCAGATCATTGAATGTGAGCCACGACTGTTTCTTCATGTCATAGACATCACTGATGTAATGTCCTGCACATCAAACACCTGCCTTTAAAAATGACTGTCCGGCAACAGCTAAATTAATAAATCAAGTCCGGACAAAAGGTTATTACCTGATGAAGAACTGCTGCCGATGTGACTGACCACGCTGATGAGTCTGAAAGAGTTGGAAAGATCTCCAGTCTACAGAGCAAAGCAAGTAAGCATGGTCACAACGTGAAAAAAACTGCATGTGCTGAAAGCAAGGCTTTTCGGACTCACCTCAGCGTTCTTCTTAAGTTCTTCAGCCTCTGCATCGCTGTACTCCATATCCAGACCATCTTCATTTCCAGAGTCATCATCAGAGCACAGCAGCTCGGGCAGAGAGTTATTAAACTCTACAAGAATACAAACCTTCAAGTTAACACACAGCACACCATCATCATTATCATTCATACAGCAGCAGATTCAGGTCTGACCTTGTAGACTAAGCTCAGTAGCTCTCTTCAGATCATCATCTTCTCGCATCTCTCTCGCCTCCTGTGGTGTTAACACAAGACTTTAATGTTTCTCTAAATCATCGTTTGAAAGGAGTCTGAGATGATGATGTTCTTACATGTTCCTGCAGGCTCTGGGCGAGGGCCTGCTGAAGTTCCTGCTCCTCACGCTCCTGATCCAAGCTGTATTGCTGAACCCAGTCCAGTTCTCCCTGCACCCCCTCTGGGGTCTGGTTCTCCTTGTTCTCATCCATGGTCAGATCCAGAGACTCGAGACCATCTGGACATCAGATTCAGTTCAACTTAATGTCATGCTGTGAACGGTGTGTGAAAACACTACAAGCCTGTGATCATAACCAAACGCTTAGTGTCGAGTCACGCACCTGCGGGCTGTTTCTCTCCATCCGGCAGATCTAAATGATGTGTCAGATCGTGACTGTCAGTGTCTCCAAACCCTGTGTCAGGACTGCTGGTGGGCTCGTCGTCAGGGCATGCGGACATACTGGTGCCCTCACACGTCATCTCCAGAACAGCTGCCAGCATTTCATCATCATTGATACCTTTAAAATCGGAGTGCTCCTCCTGTGGGGGGAGAGAGAGAGAGAGAGAGAGAGAGAGAGAGAGAGAGAGAGAGAGAGAGAGAGAGAGAGAGAGAGAGAGAGAGAGAGAGAGAGAGAGAGGTTGATTCTGATTCATGACACCAATGCTGTTCATTCAGATATTAAAGGAACAGTTCACCCAAAAATGAAAATCTGTCATCATTTACTCACCCTCTGATTGTTCCAATCCTGTATAAATGTCTGTTCTGATAAACACAAAGGATGATATTTGAAAATGTCAAAAACGGAGCAGATCTCGAGCAACAAGTCCAAATCTGCTCGGTTAATGACATTCTTGCAAACACAAAGGATTGTGTTTAGCAGAACAAAGACATCTAATACAGGATTGGAACAATCTGAGGGCGAGTAAATGAGAGAATTTTCATTTTTGGTGAACCATCACTTTAAGAGATCTCACCTCTTCCGTCCGGTCATCTTCCGACTGATGCTTGCGAGCAACTTTTCTGACGAGTTCCTCCTCACTGTCAGAGTCGCATAACATAACTCCTGAGGTTTCCGGCTTCTGAGAACCCTTCCTGTAAAACAACAAAACAAATGAGTAACTGACTCCTGTGAATGTAGGCTTGTGTTCACATCTAAGCACCGTTCTCACCGTAGTGTGGAAGAGTTGACAGACTGTGATGTCTTAAGTGTCCTGGAGCTGAAAAAAAAGAGCAATACTCTTAAATATAGCTACAAGCAGCTACAGAACACCGGTGGCATAAACTGACAATAACTACATGAGAAAACTACTCTAATGAGCACTTGCTATCATTTAGCAAACCGATGATGCAATCAACATTATAAAGCAATTCCTTGCTACTATGGTAGTCAATGGTGGGCAAGAGTTGTTTGATTACAAGCATTCTTCAAATATATTTTTCTGTGTTCATCAGAACAAAAACGATAAAGAGGGTGAGTACATGACAATTTTTGGGGTGAACTGTTCCTTTAACGTGATGGAAGACTGTGGAAATGGTAAAGCAGCTAGTCAAAATGATTTGTAAACAGTAGATCTGCATGGAGACTGGATTTATTTGATCCGTGTTTGTGAGTCTTACAGCGTGCTCGGTGCGCTCCAGCCGAGGCTGAGAGGAGGCCGTGTGGCATCTGTACAGTGGGACAGCAGTGTGAGATATTTAGGGATAAGGACCTGCTGGCCCAGCTTGCTGTTCAAAGACAGCTGGGTGTTATAACTGTAGCGTTTCAGATGAAGGATCAAAACCCTGCAGAGACAAAACATACATTTACACCTGTGCTTCTGAACTCAAGACATCACTTGATCAAGGAAGTTTCTCCAACCTGGGAAGTCTGCTGAATTTATGAGACACGGTCGCTGATTTTCCAGTGCACTTTTCACATGAATACTCGATCTCCTCCATCTACAGTGAGTGATAGACAGTAGATCATTCAAACTGAGCTACTAAAGCTTGAATCACAGATCACCGGTGTCAGATGCATCCCTCACCCTGAAGAAGAGATCCAGAGAATCCTGTATGGACCTCATAGGCAGCGTTTTCCTTTTGCGAGGCAGGTCAATGGACAGATCATTGAACTGTTCACGCTTCATCACCACTTCTCCACAGCTGTTCAGCACAAAAACAAGAGCATTTCATTAAAACGACATTTAAGTCAGAAAAAGCTACACTAATACTACTTTTACAGTGACACAGCATGTCTGCCTGCATCGCTGTGAACTCACCTCTTACACGTAATGGTGTGCTGCACCTCAAACTCCATGTTGACTGTGACGGGGCAGGTGTAGATCCGTGAAGTATCCACCTCATCTGCCAAGCGTGCGTTCTGAGGCTCCTCCCAGACGGACGGCTCATTCTTCATGCTCTTATTGATCTTCTCCACATCCTCCTTCAGCTGATCCAGACACTGACTCAGAAACTCATGGGCATCCTGAATAAAGACACATGCTTGGAACGTGCATCATGGGAGTTAACGGCACCAAACAGAGAAGTCATCTCGCTTACATTCTGCATATATCCTGAGAAACGCTCAGCTGTGGAGGAAATAGCATTCTTCACTCGCCGCAAGAGGTCCTTCTTCACTTCTGGAGACGAGATGTCTTTCTTAGCCAGTAGGTGAGCAAAACGCCTTCCCAGGAAAACAAAGCAAAATCAAACAATTGAACAAATTCAGAGACGACACACCTCATCACGCTGCGTGTGAAGTAGCTTGAAATGTTTTGTAATGAAAACACGAAAACTGTGTGACATCTTGAATTTCATCACAGGCTATGTGTCATGCCATGACAATCAAAGAAATGTGATTAATCTACGTTAGCAGTACCTCAAAAGGGCATTGGTGGGCACTCTCTTCCATGTAATCCCCTGCTTCAGCAGATCGTTTGAGAATGAAGGCAGGCTAAAAAGCGACTGGAGGATGGCGTTCATGTAACACGTATTCCCAAGGTTGGAGAACCTATGTTTTATACAAACAAACTTAATAAAATGGACAAACAGACACCCAAAGTTTTTGAATAATAAAGCACTAACCCTTGCAGTGGAGGTTGTGATTGCGCCAGCGTGGACGGACGTGGTTTATTCCAACCACCGTAATCCAGCGTTGGACGCACCTTTTTAAAAGGAGTTGAGTGATTGGGCAACATCAGGCTTCTCTTGGCAGAGGGACACGGGCCTGTACTGCTGGACCTGTACAAGAAACACAGTTGAAGAACATTGAATACAGCTTTGATTGACCATCACCGTTTATCATCAAATATACAGTTCTGACTTAAGTATTGTGTTAAGTGATCACCACTATAGTATGTAAGTCTACAGCACGTCACCTTTTAGGAGGAATAAGGAATATGAATACAATCGTTGTACCAAGTAACATAGGCCACAGATGCGTCACAAATATTGTTTTTTGTTTACTTATAACTCGAAACCTTCTCTCATTTAGTTTTCACGTCATGTAATATTCTGATTTGGTGATGTACAATTAACAGCAGTGATGCTGTAGGAAACTATGTTAATGAAACTTCATGAAAAAAATGACAAGCAACATGACCCAAAAGATCTTTACCTATCCAGAAATGAATGTGTTTGTGTGTAGTCTTTAGTTCCTGATCTACTCCCATAAAAGGATGTTGGCTGGAGGGGAGCAGAAACGTGTGGAGCTGAGGAAAAAAAATCAAACGCACGTGTCAGAGCTGAGCAGGAGGTGTCTGGAGATAAAAGATGATCGACCACTAACCTGTGGCCCGGTTCTCCTCTGCCTGCTTCAGCTTGTCTTTGCAGCTCAGGAGGAACTTTCTGGATGTGTCTGTGATGGCCTTGTTGTTGCTAAACAAAGGCAAAATGAGAAAATCATTAACTTGAATTATCTGAAGCTGACTTCTAAACCAAGAGTGAAGTGAGAGTTCTGTACCTAGAGGAGTCGTTTTCTTTGGGATAGTCTTCAGTCATGTCACCATCAGAGTTCATGAGTCTTTTCCGCTTCTCACTCCTAATGAACAGCAACAGGTGTAAATCAGAAACTACATCTAAAACTGATGTTAAACAGTCTACAGAAACACCCAGAAAAACAATTACATCTCTTTATATAGGACTGAAGCAAGTAAAAACTATTGTGACACACTAAAGAGACATTAGTATGCTATTAATGAATCATGCACTAACCTAATCTCCGAGAGTCCATTGCGACAGGGTGTTGAAGTCATTCGACTGGGGCTCCCTAGAGGCTTTCGGGGTGTGCTGTCCTCTCTGTTATCCACACTAGGACGTCTTGGAGTGGTCTGAAATGAAAAACAGCAAGTCAGCTCATAATATTTCATCGAGAACTTGCATGTGTTCCTGAGCATATTTCGCTTGAGAATTTACGGGACCTGTGACGGAGAGAGGCCAGTGTCATTCTGTGATGTGCGATTCCCAAGCACCAATCCAAAACTGGCACTTCCCTGGTTTGTCTTTAAAGCTAAAAAGATCACAAATGAAAAACAATGTGTGTGACATGTGAATAAGAACAGACAGCGCTATAACAACACGAAAAGAAAAACACTCAATGTCATACCTGTTGGTTTACTATGCTTCATCGTTTCAAAATATTCCTTCATTCTTTTCTCAACCAATACGGGCAGTTTTTCCAAAATGACAACACATTCTTTCAATGTTATAGACACACGGTGCGTGCCGGGCGACAGAGACCACAAAACCTTCACACTGGGATTCAGCTGTTCAGAAATGAGCAGAAGAGCATTCGATTAAATACAACGCTAGCCTACAAGAAACACAAAGAAAAGAGCAAAGACGACATCCAACCTGAAAGCTTCTGGGAGCACCGCCGCTGTTAAATTTCAACAACAGATTGGTCTTGTTGTCTCTTTCGTGGATTTCAAAGACCCCTTCTTTCCATTTGCTGGTCCCGAACTCACTGGAGTGAATACGGATGTGGACTGGACCACCGCTGGTCAGTTTGGGGCCTGCGACTGCCATGAATGAATGAAGCTCGGGACACAGCTGATTGTGAACAGATGAGGCCGTCTATCTTCAACAAGATGAGCTTTAGAGACAAACACACACATATTGCACTTTACAAATCCCTAAAAAACTTGTTTAACAGCGAGACAACTTTTCAAACAGCGCACGTGCCGGAAATGAACATGACTTTGTAAAGGCGAAGATAAATAACAAGACTTTCGCTCAGATTCGATCAGTTATGGGTGGAATACACTACAAGACTTTCGAAACCTGAACAGATTTTGTTTACCTCGACATCGCACACTTGCAGACTTTCAGATAGAAACACACTAACTGATCAAATCCGCAGACTGGCACAGACTGAAAATCTGAGCAGAAGTCCTGTAGTGTATTTGTTTCTATCTGAAAGTGTTTGACGTCTAGTTAAAAGGTCTTGTTGTGTATTCCAACTTTACAGTCTGTCTAACAGAACGACAACATTTAAAAGAATGAAACGAACACAACTAAATAATAAAAACAGTTAATAACATATAAACTAGAGCAAAAGGCGAACCATAACTTTATTACACAACGATAACCCTATTGCAGTCTATAAGCTCGGAAAAGACAAACTTTTGTCACTTTACACTCCACTAACAGCAGTCACGCGTGAAAACAACACGTATGACATTCATTTGACGTTAATGTGTTCTTGGTCGTATGAACACATGCACTAACACGCGCTGAAGACTAAAGTAAACAGAGTTCACGCGCGCTTTAAATGAATCAGCTTGACTCGCGTGCGCGGACACCTCGCGTTATTTCATGCATTCACACCGCTACTTTAACGGAGAGACGCAGTTTACTGTTCAACCGCGCATTTATGTGTACAGTATTTACACGCTGCAAACAGACGCACAGCTAATCAGCTAGCATTAGCAGCTCAGGCCGTGTGACAGGCTCGGTTCGGCTAACGTAACTGAACATTCTGATGAAATGTGGTCAAATGTTCCTCAATAACAACATACCGTGTACCTGCGGAAGTCGAGCTCCTGCGGAAAGCGCGGAAGAACCGTTAAATCCTGTCAGTGCGGCGCGGGGTCAGTGTGTGAGTTTTGCCGGGTGTGATGTTTTCTGCGCTGATTGCGCTCGAGCCCCACGAGCGGTCGATGATGGCGGGAATGTGAATTCAGAACGGAAATGGGAGGCGAGAAGAGGCGAATGAAGTCGCGCGAGATTTCTGTGTGCGTCGAGATGTCTGAATTGAAATGCCGCGTTGTTTTGTCTACGTGCCTTTAATCTCGAGCACTTTTTGTACCTTCAATAAAATATAAAAACGGATGAGGCTGGTGGTCATAGAATGCTAATAGGGTTCTGTTATCTTTTAATTATCTTACATTTACACTTTATTTACTTATCGAATGCAGAGTATACTAAACGTAGCCTATAATAACTCACACTGAAAAGTCCACTTCGTGTTTAATTGTTATTTTTTATTTTAAATGCTTTATTGAACATTTTGTTATAACAAAACAATGTTACAACAGAAACTTAACAAAGAAACACTTAGATTAATGAAAAGAAAGCAAATAAAACATTTCCATGGCTCGAAACAGACAAGACAAACATTTTTATAAGAATAATAAAACAAATCAAGAACAAATACAGGACACTTCGTGTTGATTAGGCTCGTGAACCGCTTTTATGACGTTACGTGCTTGCTCCTCTGATTGGTTGCTGACAGGTCTGCGTCACCCGCGTGATCAGCGGGGCGGAAGTAAAGTGTTTTATCCTCACGTAACAGTGTCCCGTTCGTTCAGGACTTTATTATTTAGTTCACGGAGAAACAAGGTCCCTTAAAACACCGCAACGGTAAGTGACGTTAATCTTTGCGACGAGCCTTTAGACGGTTGCCCCGCACTGGGTCAATGTGTTATGATGGTCGACCTGTTTCAGCGTGATCTTTATTTCTTACACGATACAGTTTTCATTATAACTGTTAATCCTCTGTCTCATCGTCACTGTCATGATAACCGAGTACCTGAGGTGAGCGCTGTAACGGCCTGCTGCTGGTGTGGCCTTCGACCCCTCTCTGACGTATTTAAGCACACGTGCTGAACGTGAAATGATTAGTGTTTACTTCACATACGTGCTGGAATTCAAACCATATGCGATATATGTCAAGAATAAGATAATGTCACTTGATAAAGGGTCATGAAACACTCACTAACAGTAACAGGTAGTATAGGATGGACAATGTTACTTGGGATCCATCCAAACACAATTTTCAATCATTTTTCCCTCCAATGTTTTCGTTTCTTGGGTTACATTTTCATTTGTGCATGTTGAATATTCATGTCAATGAGAAGACACTGTTTCTGAATGACTCATGACACTGATTCACACAAACCAGTTATTGAGCTGGAGAATGTGTATTTGTTTTCGAGTAGATTTCCAGAGAAATGGACATGAATTGATGCTGATGTCATGCGTGATGTGATCTGACAGCAGCAGATGAAGGATCTCGTGTGTCATGTCGGAGATTTCTGCAGCGAGCGGTGTAGTTTCAGTGCCACGGGGTCCTTACGTCAGCATGATCACCAACCGCACCGTAAACCTGCTGATCCGTGCTGCCGCCCTCTTCACGGTGGGCGTCTTCTTAGCGCTGGTGCTCAACCTGTTACAGGTGCAGCGCAACGTCACTCTCTTCCCTCCTGATGTCATCAGCAGCATCTTCTCATCCGCCTGGTGGGTCCCGCCCTGCTGTGGAACGGCCGCAGGTACACAAACACAATGCTTGTGTGTTAAAGATCCATCCGGTGAGGAGTTTGATCGAAAGCGTCTGCTGTGGTTTGTTCAGCGTTGATAGGTTTGCTGTACCCGTGTATGGACAGTCATCTGGGAGAGCCGCACAAGCTGAAGAGGGAGTGGTCCAACGTCATGCGCTGCGTGGCCGTCTTCGTGGGCATAAATCACGCCAGCGCTGTATCCTTCCATCTCGTTCTTCTCTATAGACAAGGTCACACAACACAACCTTTGTTCCGATTTTGGTGTCACAGACAGATTTCCAAGGTCTATGAACAAACCAGTTAGAAAGTTAGCCTACCAGCTACAGTAAGCTTCACGGTATGTCAGTCGCTCCGACATTACAAGTAGCTTGTCATTAAAGTCGGTTTTGAAATCGAAATTACGGGAAGTGTTGTTTTTAACACTCCTTCACTCATAGCGGTCACAACAGTGGTTGTCTTATCGAGAACACTCATCCTGACTGTCTTCAGATCTGTTGTGACATGTGACGGAATAAAGATTTGTGATCTTTAACGTTGTTGCTAACAGAAGGTGGATTTTGCCAATAACGTGCAGCTCTCGTTGACGCTGGCCGCTCTTTCTGTGGGTCTATGGTGGACGTTCGATCGGTCTCGCAGCGGGTTTGGACTGGGGGTCATCATCACCATACTGGCCACACTGACCACACAGCTGCTGGTTTACAACGGCGTGTTTCAGTGAGCGTCTCTGATAATCTCATTCATTGAAGACACGTGTGCATGCCTGTGTTTTCTTCATGTGTTGTTTTGTGTGCGCGTGCAGATACACCTCGCCTGACTTCCTGTACATTCGCTCGTGGCTGCCGTGTATCTTCTTTGCCGGGGTGATAACTGTGGGGAATATCGGACGACAGCTGGCCCTGGTAAACTCTCATTAACATTCGCAGTGCGTTTACTCATAAGATCACGGCGTTCGTTGATGTAATTCTCTTTTTCTCTGCAGTACGAATACAAAGTCAGCCAGGAGAAAATTCATCAGGATTAACCGAATCAAATAAAAGTGCTGTGATCATCTGAGGGTTCGAGGACGGATCAGTGTTATGATGTATTCTGACTCCTTGGCTTCTGAATGTGTCTGTGATGCCGGGGTCATTTCCACATGCTGGCGCACTGTCTCCAACGCTATTGGCTGCGGTGAAGTGCCAAACTGACTGTGATTGGTTGAACTGAAAGAGGCAGACACGGGTGTTTGTGGCCAAAAAGACTGAATATTTACACCCGTCACGGACAGAAGAAACATGTGAGGTGTTTCGGACTTCATGCGTTACTGCGCAGGCCGATCAGTGTGTATCATGTGATTTCATTTCGCGCTCATAGTGGACGCCATACGCCGATTGGCATGTGCAGAAACCCATGAAGTCAAACGCACCTTTTTTCTTAACACACTTTTTTTGTACTGTTTTTTTCTATATGATCTTTCAACAATTTAAACTAGTTTTTTTACACCAAAATCTGCTTTCAGTGAAGTATGGGGTGAAATATAAAGCATTATAACACTTCTCATATTCACCACCAGAGGACGTCAGAGCACAACACACACTTACGATCTCACTTCATGAGAATCTGCAACAGTTCAATGTCAGTCACCCTACTGCTGCTGCTGCTGCTGTGACCAGAAGTAAAATAATGAAAGTAAACTTTAATCCTTGATTACATTACTTTTAGGAATAGATCACCCCAAAATCTGTTTCTTTCTTCTTCAGGACACAACAGAAGATATTTTGAAGAATGTTGATAATCAAACAACACTTAACCCCATTGACTTCCATCGTATAGACACAAAATCACAAGTATCTTCTCTCGTGTTTCACTGAAGAAAGACACGAATGCAGATTCACAATCACATGAGGGAGAATAAATGACAGAATTTATAATTTTGAGTGACTGTCCCTTTAAGATGATTTTGACCTATAGCTATAACATTTGGCTTCTATTAGAATCGCCTAAGATCGAAAACATTTGCTTTGATTTGAGAGTTAAAATGAAAATGAGTTTTACTCAAGCCTTAATGAAACTGAAAGCTCAGAGAAACACAGTCTTTTCAATCACCTCACATACATTAAGGGAAATTATTTCTTTATTATCTTGATTGTTTTTATTTCATGTTAACTTTGTTGTTGAAGAATTTGAGTAAAGTTTTATTAAGTGTTACAATGAGTTATTCTGCAGAAACTGAATGGGAATCTCTGCCTTGTGGTTTACATTTCAGCACATTTTCTGCTTCTGAAGGTTGATGTTACATTTGTTATTATGACATTTGCATTATTAAAAGATTGATTACATTACTATTATTACCATTAGACTCTTTCTCTGAAGGTAAACTATAATATGTCTTGAATTACGTAACTCTGTTTCTAAACATCATTTATATTATAGTTTAATATATTGTCGTTGTTTTGAGTTTATAGCTAATTTTTTTGAGTACATGTAGGTTCACAGGGGTGTGTGTGTGTGTGTGTGTGGTCCTGTGTCAGACAATCATCACTATCTCTCCAGAAATATATATAACACATTCATGTAAAACACACACTACAGAGGTTAATGCTGATCTGCTCCAGTTAATCCATTATATCCACCACCAGAGAGTGTGAAGAAAGTGTCAAGCGCTGGATTTATCCTCAAACACCTGCGAGAGGTTCTCTCTCTCTCGTCCTGATTCTTATCGCTGAGTTCACATCTTCACATTATTTTTGAGTTTGCAAATATGGTAGATGTAATGAACTGTTTCTAAGAATAAATTAATACAGTTTTTGATAAAATCAGGCATTAAAAGACACCAGAATATAAGATGAATATTCTCTTAAACTAATTGTTTTGCTTAGAAGTGATGCTAGAAATAAAACAAAAGACATTTATTGACACTAGGTGCATAAACCTCATTTAGATTTTGAAGGTGTGTTATAGTTTGGTTACTGTGAAAGCTTCTTTCTCAAATACATTTTTAATCCCTGCCATTAAATCTCCAGCAGCTCTGCTTACTGACTTCACTCCACTTTATCATTCACCCCGTCTCTGTGTGGAAACATGAACACTGATGTTGACATACAGTGAGATCTGTTGTGTATTTCAAGCGTTACACGCGTGTGATGTGTTGTCTCTTCACGGCTCACTGCACATATGTTCGGCCAGTTTGTTTTCTCATGGATGAGCATCTGACGCTTGATTCTCATATATGGACACAGAGAGCAGCAGGTACATGGATTCACAGAGATTCTGTGTGTGTGTATCAAACACCTCTCCTGACAGTGAGCAGCCATAACAAGACACAAATGTGACAGATATATATGGTAAGTGATGTGGTTTAGCATCAGATACCATCACAGGAATATATCCTGAAGAATTAGAATAGTTGAAACTGCACCCAATGCTTGTAAATGAAAGTGTGTGTGTGTGTGTTTTATCAGATTTTGTTCATCTTGACACACTCCAGTTCTGTCATCACATATAAAGATAGTTCAATGTTTTATGGTAACAGCATATGATAATATGAAAATGATCACAAGCTCAGTATTTACAATGAATGAATATTCATGTAAATGTATTGAACCCAACACTAATGAGAACACTATTGACCACTAGCCGGTGAAAAGCACACATGCAATTTAGTAGAAAGAAGAGAGCAGTATTTTACTAAGGACTTCAGTACTAAAGTATTAAAATATAGCATATATCATACTTACTGAAATTCATAATTGGACAATTTATTTGACCTTACTTAAGTACATTAGAAACATCTAGTAGACCGACTTTCCAATTGTACTCAAGAAAAAAAGTAAAATACTCCAGTAAAGAGAAGAAAGTACTAGATGTTTCATGTACCTATAAATAAAAATAAAAACAACATGCATTTATGAAATGTAGTGGAGTATGAAGTATGACATATTCTTTATAATGCAGTAAAGTACAATTTTCCATAGTAAAAACAAACACAACAAATACTCTGGACAATAGGGAAACCATATCAATTATAAACTATATAGTACACAAAATACCTCACGCTTACTCCTTCCATTAAAACATATCTTCCTCTCAAACGACTTTGTTTTAATAGAATCACTAATGGTTTTAACTGTTTCATATTTGAATTTCAATTTCTAAATGATAGGGAAAACAATGCTTCGATCTTTCTGAATTATTTAGGGGCATTACGAATAAATCTTTTAAACCTGATACAATATTCTGTTATGGAAATGGATTGAAAAGTTTTTTGCACAGCTATACGTTTTCAATTTTTATATGTTTTAATCATAAACAAATAATACTACTAGAATAAACCTACAGTATCTGATCTAATCTAAATGTAATTTCAGTCGTAATATACTTGAAACAGTGTCAAATGTATAAATACACCTCTATATGTCTCACATTTAACAGCCATATAGTGCTTGAAGACTGGTGTGAAAAACATGTCTTTCTACAAATACTGTATAATAATCCTGATGCTTTCTAAATACAACAGTGTTTTAGTGCCATATAAAAAAGTCTGACATTACAAGTGCAAAGTATCATATATTCTTGTAATCGTCACTGTATGTTCGAAATATTCGACAATTTATAACTTCAACTTGGGACACACTTCTTCTCTATTCACTTTACTGTTTATCCATGATTAAAATCTCTCTTTTTTCTCTAGCTTCATAAAAGTAAAATAAAAAAAAGTAACATGTAAATAAAGCTTTGTGTACTATTGTTGGATGCTGAAACAAATGTTAAATGTTATTTTGGATAAAGCATTTGCTAAATGAATAAACGTAAATGATCGTTTTCCACACTTAAACGTTGTTTTATGAGAGAATGACACAGAACATGTGTTAAATCTCTCAGATTGAATGCTTTCAGGTGAGTGTTGTGTGTACTGTAAGTGAAACTCCAGGTGTACGAGTCTGTGGTGAATGTGTCATCACCGTTACGCTGCTGTTTCATCTCTGGAAGTGTCTGTGGTTAACACACATTCTGTTTTCTTACATAGAAAACCATTTTAACTCTTAACTCTAATCTTTGTAACTTTGTAAAGTCTGAGAAAAACGAAACACATGAAGAAAATTCCTTCTTTCTTTTCTCCCGCTGATGATGCAGGACAACAGCAGATTAGAAATGTTGTGAATAAATGATGTGTGACATTATTAATAACACTGAGTGTGAATCTATTCGTTTTTACCCGTTTGTATTATTAAACAATTGTCTGTATTTTTGAACAGAATGACATTTGAAAAGATTTTCACTACATTTCAGGATTGTTTTAATACGTTTATAGTGCTCGACTGATTCTGATGTGCTGGGGCCTTTTTTAAATAAAATGTTGCATAGAAACTGTCTTTAATTTGATTTAATGATCCCAAAGTGAGTGCGTATGTGTGATTCATAGAACAAACATATGCACAGAAAATGTCTTTCAGATGTGAAATCTTTGTGCGCAGCTGAACAGTTTCAGGTCTCTGCCTTGTAATCGATGTCTACTTAATTTCATTGATAAATAAAAGAGCACATTTTAACATCCAAATCCTTTACGAGCGCCAAGAACGACTTATATTTAAAAAACCTGTAGCACTCGGACAAGCAAAAGTGCATGCGTCTGCTCAGACCCTGACGTGGCGCCAAGTGTTTTTTCACGTCAAAGACCGCTTTTATAAATATGCCATTCTCATGGATTTTTGATCTCTTTGATCAAATCTGTGCGCACGCATGCTTCATAAATGAGGCCCCTGGTGTCTGTTGGGTGTAAGGTCAAATAACTGCTTTTAAACTGCACTGGAGCCACCTGTCCTAAGGTCAAAGGTCAGGGGGAGTCGGGCCACCAGTCAGAACTGATCATACAGAGAATGTGAGAAACACAAGCGACACAGAACCTAAATACAGTCCCACACTGCCGCAAGAATCAACTTTAACTGTGTTTGTTATTTACGTAATGAATATATTCAGTTTCAAATGTGATCTGTGTGTGTTAAATCATTTGTCTTTTGGGTGTTCCTTCACATAAGAAATGGGTAGGCCTGTAGGCGAATTCAAAATCTGCTTTGTAGTCATTATATCATTTCATAATATAATGAATTCTGCTCTTTGAATGGGCCTGTGGTTTTGTTACACACCTGATTTCTACAGGTTTAACATCACATTTTCATGAAGCACATCAAACATGGTTCACATTTGAACGATACATTTCTGAATTCAGCTCAATTCCAAAGTCAGTACATCTGGACTTTTCTTTCTATCTTTAGTCATCCTGCACATATGAGAAATGCGCGCGCACACACACACACACGTGTTCATACAGGAGGTGTGTTCATGTGCTGAGAGCAAATACCTGACTGAACGTGAGTAATGAACACTGTGGCTGTGTGTCGCCTGCAGGTCTGGGATCAGTGCTGGAGGATGATCATTACAATAAGGCCTGTAAAGCTCAGCATTTACTTAAAAATATTTTATATAATTACAATTTAAAGATATCATATTTTCAGGCAGAGCCATAGACATAAAGACGCCAGTAAATATCAGTTCAATGGTCAACACCCTTATGAAAATGAACTCTGGTTTGATTTTAGTCAAAGTGTGGGGACCATGTTTTTTAGGCAAATCAATTGGCATGACCACAGGTTTGATACAGACTGCATCATTAAGCTACAGGAAGCAAGTATTGTTTTGTTTTATTTGTCGTTTATGGTTAATATTCAAAGAAAACAAATGTCATACGTCCGTGATTTCATTTCATAAGAGCAAAAAAAGAAACTGAAATTATCTGATTGAGAAAGTGTTTGCTTACAGACTTTGGCCGGCTGTGTGATTTAAGCCAAATGATTCCTTTAGAGTCTCAGAAGAATGATAAAAAATCTGCACTAGGGCAGTTCTCCTTCAAAAAGTACACGGTTGCACCTAAGGGAGAATAGAATAGCTATTGGTGTCCTAGACAGAGTCATCTGGGCTGTGTTTCCCTAAACTATGACATAACTTTTTAACCACTATGGGAATGTAACAATATCATTGATATCGTGTTATCGCAATTGCAAAATTGTCTCAATATTATGGTGGTCACATGACTGCATGAAACGATCGGTCTTCCGTACCTAAAATAGAGAACATTATAAAATATAATAGATGTTACCTTTGGCAAAGTCCGTCTGGAGCAATGATTTAATTTTATAAAAGGGATTTTTAGGTCATGTGACCCATCTCATACTTTACCTCATATTTCTAAGCAAATGTTCTGATTAGAAGATGAAGAAAAGGGAATACTAATTGCAATTTGTCCTTTTAAACATTGCAATAAATACTGCACCGTGTGTGTTATACCTAGGTATTTTCAAACAGTAAGAATTCTATATTGTTGCATCCCTAGTAACCACCACTGCATCACTGGAAACAACGCACTGCTCACGACTGCTTTCTGAACTGAGAGAAGCCACAGTTTTCATGGAAGACAGAAACTACAAGCAAATCAGCTCACGCTCATGCTGCATTTTCCATGTTTTCATTAAAATAATTTGTAGAAAACTAAATAATAATGGCCCCGATGCAGATCCTTGGGGGACTCCCTTAAAGCAATACTGTAGAACCTTTGTTCACGGCTCCCCTAGGTGGTTGATAAGCGCAATTGTCTGTTACCAGTGTTGTAAATAGTGTCGTTGTGCAAGCTTACCCGTAGGTAGTGCAATAAACGTGAATTTATTCACAAAGCCGATGGAACCGGCGAATGCAGAAACGTTGTTTGGAAACCATGTGTCACTCTTCCGCAGGCCGGGGAGGAGCAGGGCTGTGTGTAGCGACCTCAACACAGAACTTACTGAGTGTGGTTGTAGCCGCTAATAAGGCTGCGCAGGTAGCAGCGGCAGTATAATTCATCCATCTAAGAGTTGTTCTATGACGGAAATAATTTAAGAGACATTATTTTAAGGTCGAAGTGTTGCTTTAACCACATCCAATGAGTCCGATTGTCTCATGTTCATGTGTAAGCTGTGTATTAATAATGATAATATAATTTCAAATGAGTAACAACTCCTCATAATTTATTTTTAAAGATTGTTGGAAAATGTGTTTAACATTTCAGATTCACGTTTGAATTGATTTAAAACAAGAAAAACCAATGCAACTAAACAATACACAGATGATACATCCCTGTGTGTGTGCTGTTGTAAGTTAAGCATGAGTGATCAGAGTTCACAGTGTATGTGACACATAGCAAGACCTCTGCATGTTTAGGAAGTGAAGAACCTTCTTCTTTTCTTTACGCTCTGCGGGAGGCAGACATAAAGAGAGAGAGAGGGATACGGAGCGAAACGTCTAGACTAACAATCTGAACACTGGGCCTCCTTCATTCAGCCCCTGACAATCTATCTGTTTTGAACCTCTATTTCTGCACATGTGTGTGTGTTAAGTGACAAAAACGACTGATAAGAAAATCTGAAAACCTAATGTTTTACCCTAAAAATCTATATTTCTATCTGTGTGTGGGGGTCAGGTGTTCTCAGGAGCAGGTGGGGGGTGGGGAAGACTTATGAAGTCTATTTAAAACACTTACTAACCTCATTCCTGATAAATCATTCACCTTTGACCCTGGATAGGTCATAGAGCTCATAGCAACTGTGCCGTCTTTGCCACCCACAGTCACTTGTGCTAACACACTGCATGTGCCCATCTTTCCATTAAACTTGAAAACTAGACACCGTGCCTGATTTCAATTTTGTTCCAGATAGAAATTCACGGAACACCTGCATTCATTGAACTAAATGATTTAATGCAATGACAGATTTTACACACTTGAATAAAGATCATTTATTCGCACAAGGGTTTAGTGTTGTGTATTGTTTCTGTGATGAAGTGTTTTGATTGTTATTCAGTTATTGTCTGCTGTTAGTGTCAATGTTTTTAGCTTTAGGACACAGAAAGAAGATGGTCAGATGTGAAGTGACTGTGATGTATTGATATCATTTCATTAGAGAAAGGTGTCGTCTGGATCGATTCAGCTGCTGCAGGTGGATCAGTGATTCAGCACAAGGAGAGCTGCGTATCTATCTGTCATTTTGAGCAAAGATGTCATTGGTTTTATAACAGTTTCAGAGAAGTTGTGGGGGAATTTTCTGAGTATTTAATCCTAGGTCAGATGTTTGTTTGAACGAGGTTATGGCCGGCTCATAATCATATAAAAGCAGACAGACGTTGTGTGTGTGTGTAGCAGATGGACTCATGTCACATTGACCTTTGACCCTGTGGTTGTAATGAGGGTTAAGAGTCTGGTGATTTGATGTAGAGGTTAATGAATTTTTCACCTCATTATGATTAGGTCATTAACCTCTCAAACAGCACACTGAATCAAATTCCCATTACATGAATCAATTACCCAATGAATCATGACACTAATGTGAACATGACTGATTCAATACTCCAAAACCTCTAAGATAATAAACTAAACAATAATACCATATGTACATTCACAGATACACAGCTTTGTTTAAAGGTGAAATCCAACTTTGCACAATTGATGTCTTTCATTTGAACATTTTAAGTCTATTATATTTAAGATGTGCCATGTGTGTTGTGTTGTTGTGTTTGGAGTGTACACAGACACATAAGTATAGCTTACTGAGTTCAGGTCAAGGAGAATTGTTTGTAAAAATAGTTTTTGTTGTATATCTTGAAGCATATACACTCATATTTTGATGATCTAGGGAGCATTGAAAGCAAACATACATGCCCGGACATCACTTGTGACCATTAGCACCAAAACATAGAGTTTTCAAGAGTGTAAACAAAAATGTATTTCTTCTAATATGTTATAATAGAAAAGCAGTTTAGTTAAAACATGTGCATGATATATAATCTTATCTAGTTGATTTGATTAAGTTGTAACATCTTAAAAAATTACACAAGATTTTAAAAACTCAAAATTAACATGTTTATCACAGTCTCCATTAAAAAGTGTGTGTGTGTGTGTGTGTGTGTGTGTGTGTGTGTGTGATGGCCTGAGGCTGGACTCTGTTCAGTATCACTCTTATCTGATTGAATCTCGTTCTCTGTTCCCTACATCTTAACAGAAATAATCCATCTCATACTGTGTGTCAGTGAATGTTATAATGTGTGTGTGTGTATTATGGATGACACAGGTTGACCACGGTTGGGCTGATAGCATCTGAACCGACACCGCTGAGATTTATTACTGAGGAGGATCTTGTCTCCACTCGGCCGTCTCATCCCTGTCTCTCTCACTGGGTGTGTGTGATTGGAGGCTGTGCTGTATGTCCGCTCTTTCTCTCTCACTGTCTGGACGGAGAACCCGTAATAACAGGTAGACTACCTGCTGACAACATCAGGACATCCTGCAGACGAGCGCACGCTGCAATTTAAAGGCCGTCTGCTCTGCATCAACTCTGGAAGTCAAAGAAAGAATCTGTGGTGTCATCATGTGTGCAGATGTGATGTGTGGAAGAAAGGGGTGGAGATCAGTGATTGGCACATGATAAAAATTGCAATTATCTGTTTTCCTGTGCCGTGACAAGATATGAGGCCGTTTCTCACGCGGCAGGATGCTTGTGCCAAAACTGCTTCCTTTTTACAAGACTATTCAAATACCGTGAATTTCATGTGCACCGTACATTGTGTGTTTGTTGAAAGCCTTGAACATATAGTGCCGTTAGCACAAAGATGCCGAAAGCATTTACACACATGACTAATACAACCCTTAAAATACTGCTGCTTCAGATGAATATGATGTAAAATACCGTGTCACGCAGGATCTTTATTGAGATGAAGTCACTCTCAAGCATCTTTTGATCAGGCTATAGGAATTAATTGGACTGTATATCTGACATGTCCTCGCCTGTTAACAACTCTAGGCTATGTCACATCTTCGTACTATTTTAAACTTCCCATGCATTCATTTGGATTTTCTCTCTGCGTGTATTATCAAATATAGTTTTCAAGCGCTAGTTTGAAGATCAGTCGACAGCTCTCACCACTGTTTCTTGTTACTAACTTTCTTATCTCTTGTTATTGTGTCATTATCACAACAAGAGCTATTCAAGGTTTTGATACAAATATTAAACCGATCCCCTGAGGCACAGACTGTGACAGAACTGACTAAAGTTTACAAAAATGCTAGAACTTCTAAAATGTGTTTATCTTGCGTTTTTTTCACGTCTGGCTGTGACAGACAATGATTCATTTTTTATCTAAATTTCTGTTGATATTATATCTGTGTAGTTCAAAACCAAATGTTGTTAGACTTTGACAAAATCAGCTTTATTCTGTGTTTAAGGTATGTTAAATTAGCATTATGGGTCAATTGAATTTACGGGTTATATTGAATTGATTTAAAAAACGAGTTGGGACCTACAACAATTTTTTTTAATCAGTTGAATATCATCAAGTTTTGAAGTTGTTTTTTACAGTGTATGTATGAAGATGGAAGAAATGAATAATAAATTAATTATAATCTGCATGGATGGCAAAATAAGATGCGTTGTATTTAGCAGGAGTTCTAGAGTTAATGTAGATTAGCAGGATATTAGCAATTGCAGCCTAATCTTTGTTTAATTGCAAATTTACAAAAACAGATTGAGGTAAATCAGGAAAAATAGAAAAGTAGGCTATAATCACCTAAAAGACTAAAAACTATTTTAAAACATGTTTTTCAATATTTCAAATATTTTTATTTAGCCAACAAACCAAATGTAAATACATTTCAATAACTCAAGAATAAATGTGTAATTGATCCTTAATATTCAGCTAGTTGTTGATTTATCAGCTTTGCTAAATAATCTGCTCAAACTAAATAAATCGTTTATGGTTAAAAACACATCTATAAGTTTTATCCTTATGCGTTTTATTCACATCATGAAAATTGTGCTGGTGGACAGATGCTCGGCGGACCACACAGAAGGTTGTGACGGGGTTTTAAACATGTTATCCCCGCTCCGGGAGAAACTCCATTCCCAAAATACTGCCCGTGGAAACCCAAGACCCCGCAGACACACATGACATGAACGCGTTCACTTCTCATCAGCGCTGTCCACGGGAATGCCGAAATAATGCGCGTAACCGTGAATGCAGTGTTTACTGTTCAGTGATACTTCTTAAAAAAGCCATTTTCAACAACGAATAAAACTCATGGAAATGGCACTGTGAACACTCAAACAACGCTCAGCTGTTGAGTAAAAGCGTATTAAATCCATAATTTTAATATGATTCATAAAGACTCGGCTATTGCATTATTTGCTAGAAATAACAATCTCGGGCGTCACGAAGTTAATTTACCATTATGAACAGTTTAGCCATTACCAATTGTAAAAGTTTTACACGTTATGGATTTAGGTGAAAAGGCATATTTACACATGTCTTGGGTATTTATTTGAAGATTGTCCACATGGGTTAGATGTGATGTGTGTGTGTGTGTGTGTGTGTGTGTGTTTGTTTGTTCAAGGATCTCTTCAAGTTCAACTGCATTTATTCAAAGGGTTTAATCCTCCAGCTCAAAGATCAATTTATATGTTATATACACAGTCTATACATATACACACACACACACACACACACACACACACACACACACACATACACACACACACACATCTATAGGTTCGTTATTATAAAAAATGTATGGCAATTAAAAAAGGCACATTTTGTTATTTCATATATTTCCATTGTTTCTATATGTTTTTGACGTAACTTCTCATGGCGGGATGTTTTATCTAGAGAAAAAACATAGTGTTTCTCACCTTCAGGCTTTTAATCTACTTGAAATGTTTCTACATGAAAATATAGATGTGTAATTTAAAAAGAGGGGGCTCGCAAAGATTCATATTATAGAGGTCACTTCTAAAGGTCATTGTGAAGTTGAAAAAACGATGCTACTAGTTTCTTAAATATAACGTTTCGGTCTTCTAAAAGCGAAGTCAAATTCCTGTCACGAATCATGCAAAGTCACAATTTCAAGGCTGTTTCTTTCGTGGTTTTCAGATGTTATAGCAAAAGATCGATATCTTAATCAGGTGTAGCTGGCTTTTGATGTTGACAGTTGGTAATTCCTGCAGTCGGTCGAGCCTGCCCGGGCGCGCCATGCGCATACGAGACCATCGACAACGAATTCAACAACAGACATGTTGCATGACATGCAAACGGCATATGACGCGATGAAATGTTGCCGCGGGCTGAGAGCTTCTTAAACACAACAAACAGTGTTTGCCATCTGGATGAAGTGTTCAAGATTCTCTGTCATCTTTGCTTTGATTAATCGGTTTTAAGAGCCAAGGGCATGCCCACCACACACACACACAAACACACACACACACACACACCACAGAAGCCCGCTACTGCTCCCACAGCAATGCGCGTGCACACACCTTAGTGTTCCTTCAACGCAATCGCATTTGTTTGGTTCCCGCAGAACGTTTGTGTGTTTATGGCTATACATTAGTTTTATTTCAATACACAAAGACCTTTCGCTGAACAGAGAGGTTCTGTGGACCTTTCAGAAGCCTCCTACAAGTATTATACAGTAGCTAATAAAAGTGCTTTGATAAAAGCTTTCACTTTCATTTAAAGACAATTTATTGAACAAACAATTAAATTTAAAATGACAACAGCTATTATTATTATTATTACTATATTTGGTACTATTATAATGATTGTTTTCATTTTAATAAGGCCTATTATTATTTAAAAAAATATATAATTTTCTGTTGACCAGACACATTTGTGCTTATACGTTTGCCTGTTTAAACACAGTCTGTAAAGATTTTGTACAATTCAGTCTTGTTCAACTGGGCATTAAATAAATGATATATTAGTGTTTCTGCATAATTGTTTTAATAGTTTGCTAAGTATGTGTTTTATTTGTATATATACGGAAAATGTGGGAAACGTGAGAAAATACATGGCAGTTTTTCAGGTATAAAAGTTTATTTGGATACAACATTAAATATAGTAAAGAATAAAAATGTACATTTGAACGTTTCCCCTTCTCCCACATCGAAAAAAACAAACGAGATTATAAAAATGTAACTGTACACATTGATCGAAAATCTTTGGCACGAAGAAGCTGTTTTATCGGCAAACTAGAATCCAGGCAAATACAAATTTGTAATTACAAATTATAATCCGAATCGAATTCCAGTTTTGTTTTCATGTGTCTCTGTCTTGTCTGGTGTCTAGTGTTCATCCTCGTTCTCGTGCAGGGTTCTCGTGCTGGTGGAATGGTTATACAGACCCTGTGCCATCAGCTGGAGCGCGAGGCCGTTCTTATATCCGCTGGATTTCTTGATTTTTGCGCGTTTATTCTGGAACCAGATTTTAATTTGTGACTCGTTGAGTTTGAGGTCGTGCGCGAGGACCTGTCGCCGTTGCTCGGTGATGTAGCGGCTCGTCTGAAACTCGGTCTTCAGTCTCTGAAGCTGCTCGGCTGTGAACGCCGTTCTGGGTCGCTTGTCCTCGCTCGGGTTGTTCTTCTTATTCAATTTCCGGGTCCTCGGGCCTTGTGTGAAGACAACAATGAAACGAATACTATGAATAACATCTCATTAAAAGATCACTGGACCGTCCAGTGGATTTCGATCATACGAATAAACATTGAAGATTATTTGCTTTTGAATTAACAATGTAAACATTTCTGTCAAATCATAAAAACATTTCTGCGTCTACAATGAGCATATAATGGCATTATTTTTGGTTTTGTCGTTCTTTTCATGAGACAGCTGCGCATCCTAAAAACGACATGGCTACTGACTTTGCATATATCAGGGTATAGTATATATTATATTATATTTTGTTTACTGGCTTTGATGGCCAGTGCTTGTGCAGTTTTGTTTATTCAAACAAGCCACAAAAGACAAAGACTCTGAAATGATAAATCCTGTTAGTAAAGGTTCAAAAACAATGACACCACATGTGTGGTTTCTTAACCGTTATTATTTACTCATATAGCACATATAGTTAAACAAGAACTGTATGTACTTGAAGTATAACCGTGTCATTTCTTCCTTGCAAGGTTTAAAATGGCTATGCCTAGAAGAAGTAGCCTCAGTAATCGAAGATTTTTTTAAAGGCTAAGCGTTTATTTTTTATAATCTAAAGAACCCGTTTCTGTTAAGAAATCTTTGTGTAACAAAAGGTTCTTCGGATGGTTAAGGTTCTCCATGGAACCATTTAGACAAAAATGCTTTTTAACGGCATCGTGAAGCACATGTTTAAGATTGTAGATATGTAATGTTTCTCACAATCTACATATTTTCTTGTCAGAACCCAAAAGTTTTAGGAAATATATATGCTTTAACATAAACGACAAATTAAAATTAACCTGTTGAAATGAATGAACGGCGATAAATCGATAAAAAAGACGAAACATTTTATTATACTTTTTAATATTTAGATTGAGTATATATTTATTTTTCGTTCAGTTAAATTGAATGCATTCCCTCGACTATCTGTGCGCTTCAGTTAGCCTGTATAAAATACATTTTATTTTCTTTAAAAAAGTGTGGCAAAGGATTCAAAGTAGACATTAGCAACGATTAATACAAACAATTGAAAAGATTTTAACGAGTTTTTCGATATCTAATATATCAAAATATTATATTATTCAGGCATTCTTGTTATTACTCGTATATTATTGCTATATACTGCACAAAATTTAAATATTAAAAAGACTGAATTCTTATGCAACCTTGTGAAATATAAAAAATGATATAGAGAATTATTTTTGTCTTACAAAAGTCGTTTTACACGCAGGCCTACAATCGGGTTCATACACTCATAGTTTTGCTTTTGAAATAAAAAGAAAAGTAATGTCAATCACAGATACAAAAGCTGTGTTCCTTCAACACAATGTTCTTTCCCGCAGTTACAGTCTTACCAGAAGACGGCCGGTCAGAGTATCTCGTGCAATAAACCCAAGCGGGCCACAGAACCTGCCGGGCGGAGGTTTCGCCACTATCCGAAGCAACGGATGATTTGGGCGGCTGAACTCCATTGGCATCGTCTGCTTCAGAATGTCTCTTTCTGGACGGGCACGAAACGGCGGAGGAGGCTGAAGATGAAACGCGGTCAGTACTGCGCGCGCCCGGACCCTGCGCCCTTCTGCAGCCGAAATCTGCTCTCAGGATGTCTTCGATGAAGAAGTTAGTGGTCCTGTGCGCGTGGCCTCCTGCCTGTAACGGGTGAAGAGCCGGTGAACGAAGGTTCGATCCGCTCTCGTCTTCACTCTGATCTCGCTGTTCATCCATTATACAAAATGCGCTTTGATATTATATTCGCCCCACTGCTTTGATTCTATCCGATTCGCCTCCAAATGTATCCACAAACAAACGTTATCTATGTATCCATGACAGCGCGCAAATGACCTGCGAAACTGAGCACATTTTAGAAGTCAACTTGTTGCCATGTAGAGAGAGAGAGCGAGAGAGAGAGAGAGAGAGAGAGAGAGAGAGAGAGAGAGAGAGAGAGAGAGCGCTTCACTGAGTTTCAGCGGGTTGACAGCAAGCTGGCCCGTTACCCGTCCACAGTTTTGACACTCTTTCGAGAACTACAACCACTCACAGTCAACCACTCTAACCGGAAACACATCACATCAGATGTGCGAGGAGCCAATCCACGAGAGAAGATCTCAATGCCACGTGCGTGAGCGTCCAATAGGCCTACCTTTCCATTCCACTGACCACTGCCCAGAGATTCACTCAAACAATAAAGTCACTTATCTCCATTAGAATTAAACGAAACATATTTCTAACAAAGATAAAAGCGTATACAGTTCAGCAATTCTAAGAGTTTGAAAGGGAAAAGCCTAATTCTTAATATGCTTTTAATTGCAATACGTTAAATGACAATAAGACAACCTAATACTTGTGTACGATGTGATCAAATAACAACTAGAATACACGTCACGTGTTAAAATATTTTTCATATCTTAACATAATGTAATGTTTTCATGTCAAATGTTGAATGTGTAATGTGGACTGTATTGTTGGCTTATAAATACAGGCGCTGATGATGATAATACAGGTTCCGTTCCGCTACACCAAACGCTTTGTCTGCACAAATAACTGCATTCACAGCTAAATGTCCCATTCTTAAATCTGCACTGCTCTTTTTGCGGCACTATGATACATGCATTGTTGCAATCTGGCAAATAACCGTTTACCATCCAATAATACAATTATTCCAATCCAACAACTCGATATGTGTAGCCTACTGTAAAGAGGAAAATTATATTATTTATTTTTTAGTAATGTTGTTTATTACATTTTCAATGATCCTTATATCAGATTTAGATTACTAGTTACAATTATAGTTATATGTGTAAATGTATCATCAAATACAATTATAAAAAAACTGTAATACATAGTGCAGATTTGTAAAGTGGTATCGGCAGAATAATGACTCATTTTGAAATCCACTATGGATGCTGAATGTATCGAGTATCAGGGTCTGTGACCTGTTTAACAACACAGTGCAGGTCACGCTTCACATCAGACCAGCGGATCAGATCTCTGCTGGTCACTAGTGGATCAGTCATGCATTATATTCTGTTGTGTTTATCCTTCGTTTTACCAGACGAGATAATCCGATCAACACAATGCTACATAAATTCAAAGCGCGGTGTAGTTTTAGGCAGCAGGAGAATCGTGTTCATTGAAGATATCCTGCGCAGGACAAACAGAAGTCTGGAGATCGAACAAAGCGAAAGAAGATGCTCGTGCGTCCTCTAACGGTCAGATTAGGAACAGTCACAAATAAAACACACGACAGGACTCTGTTTACATGACAAAACAACATGTTTCTGTACAGACAGAGATATAATGGTCTCATAGGATGTGAAGAAACCCCCTGCTACTGCCCCTCTGCTCAATGCCAAGGGCATCTTGAAATAAAGCTACAAATTCGCATCCATTATATTAATGTTAGTATTCACAAAACATTACATATCATTTTCATGCATGGCCATTAATGAATTCATAGACATCATTTCACGTGTGTATATTGATACACAGTTTATTCAAGGAAACTTATAAAGCTTTTATGTGAAGTGTGAAAGGACTTTAAAATAATTATGAAGCATTATGAAAGAAGTTTGTTATGCTCATCAAGCCTCCAATTATTTGACCACAAACAACAACACTGTGAAATGTTATTACAATGTAAAATATTGCCTTTCAATTTGAATACTTCAACATATACATTGTAATTTATGATGAAATTTCAGCATCATTACCGCAGTCTTATCAAGCCTGTATTATATTTTAAATATGTGGTCAAATGGAAATGTTTTGAAGAAGGCTATCCGGGAATGCTTGAAATGAAGTTTTCTTATAGAAAAAGAGGTGAAGAGCTGGACTTTTACTCAGAAAATGTCCGTGTAGGCTTTTTTTGTTATTGATATATTGCATCTATAACTCGTGCAGAAAGGAAAGTACAGCAGCAGTAATCTGTAAAATGCAGCTGCAAAAAAAACCCATAAACTTTGTACACTTTTATTCTTTTGAGATTATTGTTTTTATAAAATAATGGCATTATGTTTCTCATACTTACATCTATGTAGATGAACAGGATTTGAGATCTTTCAACAATGAAATATTTGCTAATAAAGGAGCTGTTGCATGTTATTTTGAGGTCTATTGTGTTTATTTTTTTTACAGATTTTATCTATTTTTCTTTCTTCTTCTGTCTCTCTTCGCTCAGAACACTTCCTGTTTCTATCAAATCCCTTCTTCCGATAGACTCTGATTGGTCAAACTGACCCAGTCTGTTGTGATTGGTCAAACTGACCCAGTCTGTTGTGATTGGTCAAACCGACCCAGTCTGTTGTGATTGGTCAAACTGACCCAGTCTGTTGTGATTGGTCAAACCGACCCAGTCTGTTGTGATTGGTCAAACTGACCCAGTCTGTTGTGATTGGTCAAACTGACCCAGTCTGTTGTGATTGGTCAAACTGACCCAGTCTGTTGTGATTGGTCAAACTGACCCAGTCTGTTGTGATTGGTCAAACTGACCCAGTCTGTTGTGATTGGTCATACTGACCCAGTCTGTTGTGATTGGTCAAACTGACCCAGTCTGTTGTGATTGGTCAAACTGACCCAGTCTGTTGTGATTGGTCAAACGCTCAGCGCTTTTCCGGACAATGTCCCGCCCAGTCATGCTGAAAACACCTGAAAAGTGACGCCAAAGCAATTCAATGGCCGCCTGGTGGCCGGACGCGGTATAGATGATCATAAACCCTGCCCTCCCACATTTAAACGAACGGGAATCACTACAAACTAAGACATCTAATAGGACTTTAAATATAAGTTTTAGCTTATCACGCAGATGTATGTTTATTTGTTTTCCGTATTCTTGTGAATGAAGATCATTTTGACAACGCTGTCGTGTGTTCCTGAGAATTG
Source organism: Barbatula barbatula (assembly GCF_947034865.1). Classification (NCBI taxonomy): domain Eukaryota; kingdom Metazoa; phylum Chordata; class Actinopteri; order Cypriniformes; family Nemacheilidae; genus Barbatula; species Barbatula barbatula. The sequence goes on from NC_136772.1 coordinate 24,472,501, forward strand.
AAAAACGCAAAGGAAAAACTTTTCTGTTTTTATCGTGCAAGCAGAGACTGTGGTGGACGGTCTCACCGGCAACAACATCAACAAGCGTTACTGCGCATGCACACTTTTCTGGCCCAAACGTAACTTCCGGTAGATTATTACTTATTTACGTTGAGTCATTTATCAGACGCTTTTATCCAAAGTGACTTACAGAGAGTTCAGAGAGCAATAAGAGATATTTCATAAAAGAGCAATAGTACAATAGGTGTTAATACAAAGATACTAGTTTCAACATAAACCAGAACAATATCTGTTGAGAGAAGAGAGAGAGAGGGAGAGATGAGAGAGAGAGAGAGAGAGAGAGAGAGAGAGGGGGTTAGTGTATTATTTGGGGTCACCAGTAGAAGAACCAGGAGCGGACTGGCCGTCTGGAGCAGCGGGAGTTTTGTGGTGGGATGCTGCTCATGTGGACCGCGCCTCAGGGACTGAGAGAGACTTGCCCAGCATTTGGCAGAGGGGTGTGTGGTGGGCTGCTCCTGGTAAAAAACTCCCAGTGCACCCCTGAGAACAACCGTTACTTGGCAAAACTTTAAAGCGACCCATTCAACAAATTGTTTATTTAATACATCGGGCACACTTCTGTTCTGTTCTGTTTGTTTATCGGTCTGGCAATATAATCATGTATATTTTGTTTAATTTAAAATAATTGATATTCATATTTTTGTATAATGATTTTATTAAATAAACATTTGGTGAAGAACCGTCTAGCTTTATGCATTCGTTATTTGGGACAACTGGAAGGTGAGTAAATGATGAGAGAATTTTCATTTTTGGGTGAACTGTCCCTATAAGGTTTAGCCAAGTAATGGTTCTTCGACTGGTAACTCAAAATAATATTGGTTATATAAACGTTTAACTTGCTAGCTAATGTCATTTACTTGTTATTTTCAGAAATAATCTACAGGGACTCTTTGCGGATGTGTACCAGAAATATGTTTGTGTTGTTGTCTGTGAAGTTTGTGTTGTTTAACATGCAAGTAAATGTTTTTATCGAGTAGAACAAGAGAAGACGTTTGATTTCTGAGGTTTAAGCATCTCATGTGTTATAACGCTCATGCCTCAGTCACATCATTATACTGTGCGCCTGCTAAAAGAGGAATTAAGTTTGTTTTATTTAAATAAAATGCTAAATGAAGAAATGTGTATGATATATTGTTTTGTTCAATTCACATTTATATGTACTTGTATTTCAATATTTGGTTTACAACCAAAATGAGTTTTGCAGTTGTTTTGCGGATAATATTTGAATTAAATCTGATAGTGACTGGTTATGATGTTCTAAAGTGAGGGATGTAAAGAGCAGGTGGGCGTGATTATGAACACTGGGGGGCGCTATTCACCTCTCAGTAACTCATTCTGTTCTTCAGTGAAAGCTGCAGACTGCTGGATTTAAGGTTAAATCTGATTTCATATTTAGATTTACGCAGTTCCAATTTAAAACATTTAGTAAATTGTTTGAAATAATTTCTTCAGTCTATGTGTGATTTCACTCCAAACTTTTACACATAGTGGAAACTTTCTTGAGATCATTTCAAAAATGACTTTCTCTATATCCCTGTAACAAACACGGATGGACAATGCCACATGAAGAGCTGAAGTTAACTGGGGTTTTAATGTAAAGTGAACAGATGACAGGTGATAATCCAAGAGTGTTGAAACAATCTGACAAACAGGTAACATCCACAGGACAAACCCAAGTGAATAAGCAAAATAACACGCAGATGCCTGCTGAAGTATGTATGTGTTTAATATATATAACATATTTACTGCTGTGACTGCTACAAAAGCATATTGTGGCTAAAGTGGGTTGAACCCATCCCAGTACATATCTGGACATCAAAGACATTTATTAAACATATGTTCTTAATCCACATGTGTTTATGTAAAAATATACTTTGCGTGAAGCCAATTTTCGCATATTTTTCCTGTAAATGAATAGTCTGTGACTATAGTGATTAAGGTCTTTTCAGGTACTGGAAATACAATTACTGAGCTATTTGAATATGGAAAATCTGGACTGATCAGCACATTTTTCCCCAAAATGTGTCATCAAATAAATAGCTTTTTATAGACATCTGAAACTATTGTCGAAACCTCAGCACTTCCACTTCCTTCTTCTCTGGTCTCTAGAAAACAATCCTAAAACCAATCAAATGATTTCTGATTCCAGTTACATATAAACTCATACCACACAAACTGAATAAACATCATCTACAAATGTTTTAAGACCGCACTGATCTCCATTTCTCTTTCATTCTAAACGTGTCCTGATCCTTTCAGCTCATCTGACCTATTCAGGACTTTGTCAATGACAGATAGATGCATGATGGATTTTTATGGATAAAATACATCTTTATCATCAACCCAGGTTGAAATTTGTCTTTCACCACATCACACATTTCATTCACAACATAGTCATTACACAAATAACACAAAATAAAACACATTTTAAAAACATGAACCATAAAATCGAATGACTACATTGATGAATAATAACAACATCATATATTTTAAAGCTTTCTCAATTACATTTACATTGAGTCATTTATCAGATGCGTTTTTCCAAAGCGACTAACAAAGAGTTCGGGAAGCAATAAGCGATATGTCATACAGAAGCAATAGGACAATAGGTGCTAATAACTAAGAACAATATCTGTTGAGAGACGGTTAGTGTACTTTTTTTTCTTTCTCATTTGTCTGTCAAGTATTCACAGAAGAGGTGAGTTTTTAGTAGTTTTTTTAAGGTTGTGAGAGATGTGGTTGACCGGACCTCATTGGGAAGAATGTTCCAACAGGAAGGAGTTGGCCACAGATTCATGATGTATTTTGTATGTGTACAATTTATGTAAGTTTTAACACGTCATGTGCTGTTAATGTTGCATCAATTACATTTAAACCAGGAGAACATTGAAATGGTTTGAATGGTTTTGTTGTTGTGTGCAATGAACAGAGCACGGCAGTGAGGATCTCAGAGGCTCATCAGAAGTGAATGTTGATGAAAGAAATGATAAGAGAATCTTTAGGAATTCTGCTCTCTCGCTCTTTCTCATTATTATGTCTGTCACCAACTGCATCATTTATTTATTAATGTGACCTACCACCTGATCCACCTTTCCTTTGCTTATAGGGTCTTCAGCTAATGAGGGGCCAGACAGAGAAAAAGAGAAAGAGAGAGAGAGACGGGTCCCTGGAGAGGAGAACGGGAGCAGGGTAGCCCTCTGAATGTCAATTATCCATTACATTCGGAAGGAAGAAGAATCACGAGCGAAACAGAGATATGTGGAGGAGACATTTAGTGTACATTCAGATGGAAAAGCCTTTATTTTAAATGTATTGTGTATGTGTGCAGCACATAATACAAAGTTGGATCTACAGTGAACAGGAATGGCATCAGATGAATGATATTCCTTTAAAGGAATACAAAAGATATAGATCTGTTTAAATCAGAACACTTAATGTTCGTCAAATGTCATCATCAGAGAAGTGCTATTTTCTTTACTCAAGCAACTTATTCCCACATCCTCATTGTGATTACAGTTATTGTTTCCCATTCCATCATTTGGACAGTCAAAGATGCTCTGCTCCCGACCGCTACATTTCACCTCATCCAGCCAGATTTTTCCAACTCCTGCAGCAGACACACAGCAGGTAAGTCTAAGAGATATTCAAGGTTTGGTAAAGTGTGATTTAAATGTCTTGAGCGTGGACAGATACTGCACCTCCGCTGGCTGTGTACACCTGAGTGGACCTCTGGAAGCCCAGCATCTTACACACCACCGTGGCGTCCACGCTGTCAAAGTTATCATCACACACTGTTCCCCAGACATTCTGATACAACACCTCCAGTCTTCCACGAGTGGATGATCCAATTAAACGCACCACAACTATATAACACACACACACACACACACAGTTTAAGCAACTTACATATTATAGAATAGTGTGAAGTATCTGAGAGGATGATTTAAGTCTTATTGATTTACCAGGTCTACTTGCAGCACCTGCGTCCCCCTTCTCACCCCTTGGACCTGTCCACAACACAATCAGTCTACAACTTACCAAACAATAACATAAACACAAACTCTGTAGACATGGATCCATGTGTGCAGCACAATACCTGGCTCTCCCTTTGGTCCCGGCACACCTGAAAGACAATAAATGTTTCATGTGGTCGTCTAGTCATTAACATTCTTCAATTCAAAGAGAAAACAGAATACAGTATAATGATGATTCGATTCCAAGACATACGGCATTTACTCACAAAATCCATCAAAAGCAGAGTCAGAATCTTTGTTTAATTGTAATTTTATTCATATTGCTTTTATATTCACATTTCTAGTTTTAGTGGTAGTCTTAGTTGACTTTTTATCCATTTTGTTATGTTTTTGGTCTAACATAATAAGATACATTTTAGTTTATGTATTAGTATTTATAAAAATATTAAATGAAATATTATACTAAACATAATTTTTCAATTAAATAAATGGCAACAAACACAAGAGTCTGACTCTGACGATCTGCAAAAGCATCCTAAACTACACTTCTGCACAAATATGATTAATTTGAACAAAATAAGAGGGATCTGGGTTCATAGAAATGGCAAGATAATATTATTTAGTACTGTCCTGAATAAGTGTGATAGTTATTTGTGAGTTTCTTGTTTAAGTAATGTTTACAGAATTGTGACTTTTTCTCACAGTTCTGACTTTTTCTCACAATTGTGAGTTTATAACTCTAAATTCGGACTTCTTGAATTGTGGACTATGTCTAATGAGGTAAAACTGTAAAACTGATGTTGTTTAAAATAAAGTTCTTTGTTTTATGTACCTTATTAGTATTCCAAAGTATTCTAAAGTATTTCGATGAAATTACAAAATTTGAAATAAGTTACAGATTAGTTTTGATCAGGCAAAGCATTTTGGGAACCAAAATTAGAAAAAAAAGAAAATGGGTTTATGTGGATTTCTGGTTCCTAGAATGCTTTGCATGAGGCTGTTACTTATAGTTTTTTTCATGTTTAATGTTCATTTATCTTTAAACAAACTGTTGCCACTAAATGAGACAAATATTAATCTACAGTAAATTACTGGCAACTAGCTGCATAACTACAGCAAAAATGTTTACAGTGTGTCTCAGAACCTTATCATTCCAAGCAACAAGCATTTTACCTGTAAGTCCAGGAGGTCCCGTTACCCCACGCTCACCCCGAGACCCGACGTCTCCTTTAGGCCCTGAGAGAAATAGAGATTTAAAGTGGAAACATTTTATTGTTTCTCAAAATAAATGACAAGGTCTTTTTGGGTTTTGATTGCTCAGTTATTCCCACATAACAACCCCTTGAAACTATTAACACGGTCATCTTGATTTACTTACAAATACATCTGCTTTACAGTAATAAGATTATATTTACAAACAAAATGTGCAGATTTTTTGTGTTTGTTTCCTGCACTCTCAACAAGCATGTCTTTACTACTAAAACACTGTTTGCGTGTCATGCTTTTCACATTTTGTGTGAAGTAAATGAAAGGGACGACACAAGTTGAGTAAAAAGTAACACAAAATGTGAATTTTGAAAAAAGAAAGATCATTATTTTCAATGTATGTTAATAATTAGGAGAGTGTATGTGAAGTTACAATTTATACTATATTGTACAAAATGCACATTTGTTCACTCCATGTTATCATAATCTCAGGACAAATCTGTCCTAACGCTTCAGTTTATTGTTCAGTCTGAATGTACCGGGGTATCCAGGAATCCCTTGAGTTCCCTGGATCCCGTTCTGTCCATCAGAACCCGGACGACCGTCAGAACCTTGAATTCACCGAGACAGAAGCAGACAAGAATCCATTAGAGCAGAAATAAACTTAACACACGTTTTTATGTTTTCAGCACGATGAATGACGTACCTGGTGCTCCTGGCTCTCCTCGACTTCCTTTAGAGCCTGGAGGACCTGTCAGGAGAAAGTGACACATGTAAAGTGATGTGCTGTAAAGCTCTGTTGCATTCGTGAGTTTAGTGATGGTAGTCAAGGGCCATTTACCAGGAAGACCCGTGATGCCAACTGCCCCCCTTTGCCCCGCCACACCAGCCTCTCCTCGCTCTCCTTTTTCACCTCGAGATCCAGGCTCACCTGTGCGCCCCGAGAGAGACAGAGAGATTCAAACACATGTATAGAGATTTCTGCTACTGTCTTCAGCAGGATTCCCATTTGACCAACACACACATAGACACTGACCTGGCAATCCAACATCTCCGTTTCGTCCTGGTATCCCTTGCAAACCTGATACACAACAGACACAGGGGATAAATGCTGACTGCTCAAACAAAAATACATATTTACTCTCAGTTCATATGAGATAAAAGTGTGAGGGTTCTTTTCTCTGTGTTGACCAGCAGGTAGACTGTCTGAAGGACAGGTCTGAACCCTGAGTAAAACCCATGAAAATAACATTGTTCAGTGATGTTTATTCATCCATGATGCAGCAGCACCTTCTAATGTTCATCACATGGCCCTTCTATATGTTTCACAGCACCTTCCAACCACATGTTTTGTTAGTTTCTGTTCTCTCCTTGCAAATGAACATGTTATCATGTTTACAAATCATTATTGAATTATTGATGTGCTCAATGTTTTGTGTCATCCCCGGGATCAGACAATTGACACGATAAACAAGTTTGAATGCACTTAACATTAAAAGAATGAAAATGAGTTCATGTAAAAGAAAGAGTTTGAAAGTGCATTTAACCTCACCGGGATGTCCCGGTGGTCCAGGTATTCCAGGTAGACCAGGAGAACAATTCATGGCTATGAAATACAGAGAAATATACACAAGACATTTGTAACTCTGTTTGATCCTTTAACCACAATACACATCCAATGAATGAAGCATTGTGTTATTTGTGTGTGTTTACATCTTTGTGCAGTGAGATTGAAGTGGTTGAGTTGATTCTGTAATTTGTTTAGAGTCCCGTCCTCTCTGCACAGATCAGACAGACACTGCTGTAAAACACACAGAATAATGATGTGATTTACCTCTCGCACACTAATGAAAGAGCAGAACAGGCTTAAACACGATGAGGAGGGTATTGCTGAGGTTTACATATACAATAGTTTGAGATATCTTAAATCATGTACAATAACACATTATTCCATATGCATTAGTCACCTCTTCAGACACAAAATAATGTGATTTGTGCTCCTCAGATTAATGCTGTTTGTGACATTATTTAACCCCCAAAAGTTTGATTTAATACAAACTTAGAAGTGTCAAACTATTTTCATGAGTTCTTCTGACCGCCTTGTTTTTAAACGTGGTGGGGACAGAGATGACAAAACAATACTTTAATAAATGATAACTAGTTGGGAATATTTCTCATTCATTGATGTTATGATTAAAAATGTCAATGGTTTATTGGTTTACGCGATTTTGTGTTTGGACACTGGATGCACAAGCAGAGGCGGTCTTAACATAGAGGCATAGGTAGACGGCTGCTTGGGGCCCCCTACCAGCGGGGGGCCCCCAACCAACCTAAAAAGTAAAAAATAAACAAAACCCTTATCATCATGAACACTTCCAAAGCATGGTAAATTGTATTAATATTCTAAAGAAATACGTTGAAACTTTGAAGTAGTAGTTAAAAGGTCCCATTCATGTTTATCTGTCACTACACACATACACCCCCTTCTTTCACAATGAAATGGACTAGTCCGCTCCATAACCGTGTGCGCTGCACGACGCGAAAGATAAACACAGAGTGACAGGAGGACTTGTAATGTACACAAACAGAGACGAATCAAGACAAACATAAACGCGAAATGAAACGATCTTACCCAAGCGGCTCAAATAAAAGAAAAAAGCGAAAAGGCAGCGATAAATACTTGGCAACTCTGCTAAAGATAACACATTTTTTTAGTACTGTTGATGAGGATACTGACAGGAACAACAACGACGTCGAAAGTGTTGAAAAGGCCAGTAAAGCAGCAGCAGCTAGCAGTGATGTGGCGCTAAATAACGTTATTTAATTAGCGTTAAATTGAAGAGAACGTTGTTGCCGCCCGCTGTCACTGGCGAAAGTGTTAATGACGTTGACACAGATGAGGTGGAAGAGTTGTCCAGTGATGGCCACTTTGACACTGATGATGACGATGATGGGGCTTTGGTGAGTCAACCGCCTAGTTTTGCTTGTAATAGCCACAGCCCTACACTGATAAAATATATTTTGTGGTGAAGTAAATAACGTTACTACAGAAAAAGCTCATTTAACCCTTATGTTATGTTGGGGATGTTTTCGTCCACTATGTGTTGCTGTTGAGTCTTAATTTGGCCACAACTTCCTCTCAGAGCAAATGGAATGATTTTTGGTGACAAATGCGTAATAGGGAAAATGCTTTGAACATTTTTCATAAACTCAACATTACACTGTGAGCAAATTTACAACCCTTTCGTTATGTTCGGGATGAAAACATCCACTCAATTAAATTTCTGTAAATATCTAATTAATATTTGGTTTAATTTTTTTTTTCATAAATCTGTTAATCAACCTCAGTCCTGATCAAAACTGCTAAATGTTTAAGGAAAAATCCTGGATTTTTACTCTTTTATTGCCAATGACTTTTTTTCAAAAACTGAGAAAAACACACACGAAATGACTTACGTTCAATATAAAAATTGATTGTGGACTGGATTTTTTAAAAACCTTTTATCACAGTTTTGGACATGTGAAAGATTAGTAACAATATTGGCTTTGATGCATTGTTAATTTTTGTGCAGCATCAGATTACATTTCTTTCTCCCAATCATGTATCATGTACATAGGTTTGCTTGTAGAATGTTTGAAATGTTCAATCTCAAATGTAATGTCAATTCACTGAGAATATCCTGTATCTTGTATATGTTATATTGATATTGATTTGATCTTAAAAAATAGTTTTCCTGGTATTTTGGCAAAGACCTGAAACCTTATTCTCTATTGGGTTCCATCGTGACTTAGTTTGTGTAGTGGTACACTTAGTGTGTTCTCTGCTTTCCAACTTCATTTTGAAGTATATCTACCTTAGTGTGAGCAACTGGAGATGCAGAGAAAGCTCGAAAACTTTAGGTTTTAACGAGTTTAAGATGGTAATGTCCCCTCAACTATACACACCTGCCGCCAGTATTTCTAAATTTCTTCCAAAAAGTGGTTGCGACACGTCCCACCCGTACATTGCGCCTGTGTGAGTGCGTGTGTGTGCGCATGTGTGTACCTCATCAGATTTGGACACGCTCAATCCTTCATCAGATATCCGTTCCTCAGTGTTGATATGATCAGCTGATATACAGTGAGTGTGAACCCAAGACTCCAGAGTGAAAACTACACAAGACAAGTCACAGCAAAATATCACAGAATGAAATAAAAGGCATTCAAGCTCTTAGGATCATCACAAAATTACAAATAATCATTTAAACCATGTGTGAATAATCTAATCATTACAAAGTGATTTTAGTAGACATCTGAATTCAGTTTTTTTCCTGTTCAGGTTCTGTGACATATACTTCATGTACATAAAATCAATGTTTTATGTTTGGCATAAGGCCATTGAACCAAATGAAAAGACTCAATTTAGTTCAAGCTTTTTTTCTGATTCTGATTTTTCTGATTTTCTGAAGTTTTATTGTGTCATGTGACCACAAAACATGGCATTTAGTTGCAAATGTGAGTCATCTACACAAAAATTAAAATAACGATTTAATATGACCTTTAATATAAACGTTTTAAATATATTATAGGCCTATATACGAAATGCAACCCGTTTAATATGTAACCGTTACAGTAATATAAAAGACTGAATGATTGATGCCACATTGTCTAAATTTAGTGACAATGTGTGTTAGTTAACTCTACACTTACTGTAGGGTCTGAGCCAAAGCTTAAATAAAGTCTTTGCTAAAAAATAATACAATTTGCCAATACACATAATTTGTCATTTCTATTGTACAAAAATATCATTTTTATTCAACGTTCCCATAAAACGTGTTTCTATGTTAAGTTTGAACAGTATGTCTATTGTTTATTATTTCAAAACAAACTATTATTTTTAGATTGTGTTTCCTTTGAAATAGATGAATTTATGCTGTAACCAGCAGAACATGGCACTATCAAGGGCAATGGGTTTAATTGTTATAAAGCGTATAAACTGAAAAGAAAACTATATGAAAAAAATGTGCTCTAATGGACTATGGAAAAAAGCGTGAATGTAACATAAATGCCGCATGCTTTGCTATTTAGGTCTCCTGATGCATTTTGAAGTGACAGTATTTGTGTTGTGTGTCACCTTTATAAGCCAGCGCACAGTTGAACGCTACGACGATCAGTAAGAGGAGAATGACCACAGGAATACATCGCTGTCGACCTGCTGATTTATCCAACCTCACCTCTATAACACACACTCACATCACTAAACTGTCAAGAATTCAAGTCAATGAAGAATATACAGTAGAATGATATGATATTGTTTTGTGTGAAATCCTCACCGCTGTGCTGGAAGTCGTGACGGTCAGCCTGATAAAGCTTCATGCTGCTATCGTACGCCGGGTTCTCTTGACTGAACACAGTGGTCTTTCCTTCAACTTCATCCACTTTCGTCTCCATCTGTTCCTCAGCGCATACTGACCTATACACACACAAAGCCTGACACTTAAAGACTAAAGAGAAGAAGTAAAAACACGTGCTGACTCATCAGAACATCACAGTCTCCTGACAGAGATTGATGAAGGAGTATCAGTTCATCAGAAAAAGGAAGCTGGCATTATACCGCAAACAACACTCGCACTCCAAAGTTAAAGTGTTGGGCTTGTGATCAGAAGGTTGCCGGTTCTAATTTCAGTGTCAGCAGGTCATGACTGAAGTGCCCTTGAGAAAGACACCTTACCCCTGATTGCTCTGCAGTAATGTGACACAGTAAAAAACGTCTCGGTTACGTATGTAACCTCCGTTCCCTGATGGAGGGAACGAGACGTTGTGTCGACAGAATGGGGTTTGACTTGAGAACCTACCTTCTCTGACTGACTTGAACAGGCCAATGAAAATTGGCGAATGAAATTTGCATGCCGGACTCCGCCCCCGGATATCCGGGTATAAAAGGGAGCCGGCGTGCCGCATTCATTCACCTTTTGTGCTGAGAAGCCTGAGGATCTTGCCCCGACTGCTGCAGCGGGCGGCCAGTGTTGTGGCATGAAGGACACAACGTCTCGTTCCCTCCATCAGGGAACGGAGGTTACATACGTAACCGAGACGTTCCCTTTCTGTCGGTCTCTCGACGTTGTGTCGACAGAATGGGGTTCCTCGGAAAACGCCACAGCGCTGTGCCGCGTGACACATTCCTCGCGAAGCGACGCTGACTGGCCTGGGCATGTCAGACGTGAGCGCTTAGCATGAATTTCAACCTTCCAGCGGAAGGGAAGGAGTCCAGAGCTTTCTAAAAAGATGGGAGCCCCTTCCACCGGCCGCCACGGACGGCGGCCTAGTTCTCTTAACAGCGAGAAGCCGCCCGGCACCGTAAGGCCACTGGGAAGCGTCATTCCCCCCTGAGGGAACGCGCTACGGAGACCACTTCCTACCGCAGGGAGGAGCTTTAGTGGAGATTCACACACGGTCTCACCGGATAGGGGAGAGCACGTGGGAGACATGCAGACACGAGAGGGTGTCGCGAGCAGGTGAAGTACACCTGGGAGAGGTCATGGGCCATCGATTGAGAGCCATTCATGAGAAGACAACAGACGGAACCGCCCTGTGGGGGGGTTACTACGTGTGGAGCACTAGGCCTTGTTTGAGTCACTGCTAGAGCTCAGAAACAGGCCAAGGGAGGCAGGGCCGCTCCGCCGGGCCCGCCGCCGAGGAGTGCTTAGTGATGGATGGAATGCCTACTCTTCACCCAGGTGGGGGGAAGAGGGGAGGCTAGATAGCGCCACGTCTCACCTAGGGAGGGGCGTTATCGCAGGCGTACGCCCACCGGCTGCCGGACTTACCTGGCGGTGTCTCGTAAGACTCCGGCTGATACCGGTTCCACGCTGAGGCTGTAGAACCTCGCGAAGGTGCTGGGCGTAGCCCAACCCGCAGCTCTACATACGTCTGCCAGAGGGGCGCTCTGAGCCAGTGCCCACGAGGAGGCCACACCCCTGGTGGAGTGTGCCCTCACTGCAAGCGGGCACGGGAGATCCTGTGATCGGTAAGCCATTGATGGCGTCCACGATCCAGTGCGCCAACCTCTGTTTGGAGACAGCCCTCCCTTGTGCTGACCTCCCAAAACAGACAAAAAAGCTGCTCAGAGCTCCAGAAGCTCTGTGTGCGGTCCAGGCAGAGGCGCAGCGCGCGCACTGGACATAACACGGACGGGGTTGGGTCTTCCTCCCCAGAAGGGAGCGCCTGCAGGTTCACCACCTGGTCCCGAATGGGAGTGGTGGGAACTTTGGGCACGTAGCCAGGCCGGGGTCTCAGGATAACGTGAGATTGACCAGGCCCGAACTCTAGGCAATCCGTGGCCACGAAAAATGCATGTAGACTGTCGACTGACGAGAGAGCGCATCGGCTGTCTGGTTCAGGTCGCCTGGGATGTGCGTGGCTAACAGAGACTTCGTCACCTGCTGGCTCCACAGGAGGAGGCATCGGGCAAGTTGCGATAGCTGCTGTGAACGAATACCACCCTGTCGGTTGATATATGCCACGGCAGTCGTGCTGTCCGACCGGACCAGCACGTGCTTGTCCTGCACGAGGGGAAGGAACCTCCTCAGTGCAAGCAGCACTGCCAACAACTCTAGGCGATTGATATGCCAGCGCAGGCGGGGGCCCGTCCAGAGACCCGACACTGCGTGCCCGTTGCACACAGCACCCCAACCCTGCAGGGAGGCGTCTGTCGTCACCACGACGCGCCTCGAAACCTGCCCAAGAGGGACCCCTGTCCGCAGAAAGGTCATTGAAGACCATGGGGTTAGGGTGCGCCGGCAGAAGGGCGTGATCGCGACGCGCCTGTTGCCGGTGTGCCACGCACTCCAAGAAACACTGCTCTGTAGCCAGTGCTGTAGCGGTCTCATGTGCATCAACCTGAGGGGGACCACCCCCGCCGAGGACGCCATGTGTCCCAGGAGCCTCTGAAAAAGTTTCAGCGGGACCGCTGGCTGCTGCCTGAAGTTCCTCAGGCAGGTCAGCACTGACTGGGCACGCTCGGAAGAAAGACGTGCAGTCATGGAGACAGAGTCGAGTTCCATACCGAGGGGGTGAGAGACGGTGCGAGAAGTAAGCGCATGGGTGAACCTTGCCATCAGAGGCTGAGCGCTGGGAAAGAATAGCCCCAACACCCACCTCTGAGGCATCGACCTCGACAATGAATTGCCTTGAACTGTCGGGAGTGGCTAAGATGGGCGCCGTAGTAAAACGCGACTGAAGGATGTCAAAAGCCCTCTGAGCGGAGTCGGACAAAACAAAACAAGACTTGGGCGAGGTAAGAGCGGTTAACGGAGCGGCTACCTGAACAAACCCTCGAATAAACCGGCGATAAAAATTCGCAAAGCCAAGAAAACGCTGGAGAGCCGTGCGAGAGTCAGGTACGGGCCAGTTAGTGACCGTTTGGACCTTAGCAGGGTCCATACTAATCGCCTCCGCCGAAATAACGGACCCGATAAAGGTTACCGAATGCGCATGAAACAAACATTTCTCCGCTTTAACGAAGAGACGATTCTCCAAAAGACGCTGGAGGACGCGTCGCACATGCTGAATGTGCACCTGGAGAGAGGGTGAAAAAATCAGAATGTCATCCAAGTAAACGAAAACAAATATGTTGAGTGTAGCAGGGGGAAAAGTGGCATTTCCCCCTTAAGAGCATTTCCCCCTTAAGAGCATTTTCCCTTTAAGAGCATTTCCTTAGGGGCGGAGTTGTGCACATGATTAGGTTCCCAGGTGCTTTATAAGACCAGAGAAGCAGTTGTTTGCACGGGCTTTGTTTGCTGGTTGAGACTCAAGAAGGCTGGTTAGATCTCCTTGATGGTCGTGGGGCTGGTGGATGCACGTTAGTGACCCGGGAAAGTGGTACTGTTCATCCTTTTAGAGCATCGGATTTCCAATTTCTTTGCCGCTGCTGTCTTTTCTCCCCTTTTGGTTTTATGTAACCTTTTTCTTTTTGTGGGGTTCGTCGGATAATTGCCTATTTGTGACATGTCTTATACGGCTGGATATGTTTGCTCTTAGTCTGCATCAGGGCTGTTTAACCACAATTGTTAGCTTCCTGAGCATCAGTTTTACTCCGAGAACCAACTAATTCGTTTTATCTTTGTCTTTTGTTTAGCGGATCACTGGGGAGTGCTGGCTGGAACACGGGTGTGGTCTCTTTGGTGGATACTCTCCTGTGGTGCTGCATGTACACTGTTGTTCACAATTATTTCCCTTTGCGTGTGCGTGCGATTGCGTGCGTGTGTGTGTGTGTGTTTCTTTTTTGTTAGGCACGTGTACGGGTGAATATCACAGGGGCAATAGTGTGGGCCCATGCCAGTGGCCGGTCAGTCCTCCTCGAGTATCCGCTAGTTTGTTTTCTTTGGGTTTGTTCTGTCTCTTAAAGTTGGTGTTCTCTATTTTAAGATTACCGCTCCCATTTGTGATTATCCTGGTTAACCATTTAGGCCTTTTAATAGGGCGTGTCCTTTTTTATAAGATGTTTGTCAATAAATTGTGAATTTTGTACTATTTTTGAGAAACTCGTCTCTATTCCTTCTGTTTATAAGGCACACAATGAATCTGTGTCCATAATTTAACTTAACTCTCCCTGAGAGGGATTCAGGGTGGCGTAGTCAGGCGATGTTGATTGGGCATCTTAATCTTCGAGTGTTTATAGTGCCCTCGTGCTACATGAGCATATCGCGCAGAACGTCGTTTACGAGAGCCTGAAAAACAGCGGGAGCGTTCACAAGCCCGAAAGGAAGGACCCGGTATTCGAAGTGCCCGAGGGGCGTATTGAAGTCCCCCTCCTTTATGCGTACCAAATGGTAGGCGTTACGCAGGTCTAACTTTGTGAAAAACCTTGCTCCCTGTAAGATCTCAAAGGCTGATGACATAAGTGGCAAAGGATATCGATTCTTGACAGTTATGTCATTAAGCCCCCTATAATCGATACAGGGACGCAGAGATCCATCCTTCTTTTTCACAAAGAAGAAGCCTGCCCCAGCAGGAGAGGAGGAGGGAACAATCGTGCCAGCCTCGAGGGCTTCGGAGAGGTAATTCTCGAAAGCCTCTCGCTCCGGAATAGACAAGGAGAAAAGCCTCCCGCGGGGTGGCGCAGCACCAGGTAAAAGGTCGATACTGCAGTCATGAGGACGGTGGGGAGGAAGCGAAGTGGCTCGGGAACGACTGAAAACCGCCCGCAGATCGTGATACAACTCCGGGACTCCGGTCAAATCACCAGGCTCCTCCTGAAACACAGAGACAGATGAGACAGGAGGAATGGCAGATACTAAACGCTTTACATGACACGACAGGTTCCATGATAAGATTGTGCCCTTGAGCCAGTTTATCTGGGGATTGTGCTGAACTAACCAGGGAAAACCTAAAACAATGCAGGAAAAAGGGGAATGAAAAATTAAAAAGGAAATGGTCTCACGGTGATTCCCAGAGACCGTGAGGGAAAGGGGAATAGTCTCTCGGCAAACATTGGGAAGGGAACTACCATCTAGGGCAAAAAGGGGAGTGGCCTCCTTGAGATCGATAAGGGGAATACCCTGTTCGAGAGCCCATGCCTCGTCGATGAAATTCCCTTCGGCCCCAGAGTCAATCATAGCACTGGTAGAAACAGTAGAACTGACCAGTGCAGGTGAACCGGAATGGTAGTACAGGACTTAAGCGGAGGGACCAGAGAAGTAGTGCTCACCAGTTTCCCTCCTACAACCGGCGAGCGTTGGCTTTTACCTGACACGTTGAGACGAAATGCTTATCGGAGTCACAATAAAGACACAAACGGTTAATCATCCTCCGTTCTCGTTCCTTGGCAGAAATGCCTAAGCCCCCCAGCTGCATGGGTTCGGGGGCAGCATCGGCGACTGAGGCTGAGCGATCGAAGGATGATGACGAGGAACGGGGTGGAGAATAATGAGCAGCCTCGGAGTTCCTGACTCGCCGGCTCAGATCAAAGCGCTTCTCTACGCGGCTGGCGAGATCAATGAGAGGATCAAGACGACTAGGAATCTCCCTGGCCAGAATCTCATCCTTAACGTCCGCGTTGAGTCCCTCTAGGAAGCGCGCTACCAGCGCAGGCTCATTCCAGCCGCAAGTGGTTGCTATGGTGCGGAACTCGATAGAAAAATCGGCAACAGAGCTCCCTCCCTGGCGAAGAGATGAGAGTAAGCGAGAGGCCTCCAAGCCGTGCGCAGAGCGGTCAAATACGCGAATCATCTCCTCCTTGAACCGGGAAAACTGGGACATGAAGTCCGCCTCCGCCTCCCAGATGGCCGCACCCCACTGACGAGCCCGTCCGGCGAGAAGTGAGATCACATAGGCGACTCGGGCACGGTCCTTAGCGTAGGTAGAGGGTTGAAGAGAAAAAATGACCTCACACTGTATAAAAAACGAGCGGCATTGAGTGGGCTCACCCGAATAGCACGGTGGATTATTAATCCGGGGCTCTGGAGAATCGAACGGCCTGGGAGTGGAGGACGACTCGTGACGAAGGCGAAGAAACTGCGTGGAAAGTTCGGACATCTGCTCTGCCAGGGACTCTACGACACGTCTCGTGGCGGTCAGTTCCTCTTCATGCTTGCCCAGCAGAGCTCCCTGACGTTCCATCGCAACCTGGTAAGGATTCTCGTTCGCTGGGTCCATCGTGGTCAGATTGTACTGTTATATGGATAGAGAAAACCCAAAAGCGAACCACAGTCAAATAGTCTTTAATGGGAAAACAAGGGAAACGCCCGCAGTGGCAAACAAAACAGAAATCCTCCCGCAGATAATCAAATGAAAGCAACCGGAACAGCGTCCGTAGATGGGGGGAGAAAGAACCACTGATCACTAGTCCCTCGGGAGAAGACGCAGCGGGCGGTCAGCGGAACCCTGAAGCGGCAATGGCCAACACAGCCGTAGCACTGAGCAGACACGGAGAAACAGGTTAGAGCATCAATAGCAATATCTGCAACACAACGATACCCGGGAAGACAGGAGAGCTAGGGCAGGGTAACAACAAACAATCTGACAAAGGGATAGAGAAAAGAGAGGAAAGAAGTAGCAAGCGTAATTACCGGGGAGAGAGTACAGGTGCGCGGAATCTGGCGGAAGGCAGGGGGAAACAAGAAACAGCTGGAAGAGAGTGTGATGAGTGCGTGCGTTAAATAGGTGTGCGTGTGTGCAAAATACCAAGTGTGATCAGGAGAGGGAAGCAAAGGATAGGAAGAAAGACAGGATCATAACAGCACATTTCTCAATCCAGTTATCACAACATCAGGAGAAATAATTGACAATTTCTTTATTTGCGCTGCACTTTCACTCATATACTTATGTATCCATCTTTTTTTCTTTAGTCGAAAATAAATGAAGGTTTTTGATGAAAACATTTCAGGATATTTCTCCATACAGTTGAAGGTCAAATGACAGTTTCAGTGCAGCTTCAAAGGGCTTTAAACAATACCAGACGGGGTCTTATCTAGCCAAACCATCGGTCATTTTCTAAGAAAAATTCAAATGTATATGCTTAATAAACACAAATGCTCATCTTGCTCTGTTCTGCGACGTGCGCTCACAACTTCACCTATTACGCAATTACATTGAAATGGTCACGCTCGACCACTTCTTCTTTTGTGTCCAGAGTTTAAGTGGCTTTTATTGTTCATGAAGAATGACAAGTGGTCCGTTCTCTTGCTCTCAGGGTGAGTGTGTAAACTGGCCATCTGTTTAGATAGACCGGACCTGAGATCAGCTCACACTTACCCTGCGCTGACAGAATGACCTTGTTTACTGTGTGTCTGTGATGTGTTCATTTGTTTTTTCATGAATACATTTCTCATCTGCTGATGTGTGTGTTTTATTCCTGACCTTTGGTGACCCTGTCAGTGTGTGTGTCAGACCTCAGAATCTCTCTCTCTCTCTCGTGCGCATTGCGTAGGCGTCTGTGAAGTGAGTGTGAGGTGCGAGTTGTGAGTGCCAATGGTTTGTGCCCGCCGTGGCCAAAATGCTATTTAGTGAAAGAGTTGTCGCGCTTCGGAAAGGTGATTAGTCCTATGAAAAAATAGCTTTCGGAAGTAACTTAGTGGTAAGAGCATTGCGCGGTTGTGGGTTGGATCTCAGGGGATTGCACATACCATTGTATAAATGTATAGGATAATGCAATGTAAGTCGCTTTGTCACATTTTATAAAATCGTCTGCCAAATGCATGAATGTAATGTAAATGGAAGTAAATCGGACTTGATTAAGTGTCTTTCAGGAGATTTACTTACATTATACTAAAAGATAACAGTCCTGAAATCAACCTGAATCTAAAGGTTAGAATCAATGACTTTTACGATACTGTCTTAATAAGCACTGATGTGATGAAGTGGTAAAACTAGACATCTCGCTCGTGCTTGCCCACATAAAGATGTTACAAGAATACAAATCCACTGAGAAGGAATTAAGCTACCTTCACGGCACCCTTAAAGTGGAAAAAAGGATGAGTTTCCTGATTCAAAACAAGCTAGGAAAACAGAAAATGTTAAAGAGGTGAGAGAGTTGGATGACGATGGCAATGACAGATTCTGGTACTTCTAGTTGTTGAATGGACATGTCATGACAAACTGCAAAACAACACGAGGGCTGATTATTTACCAGACAAACGTTTTGTGAAAATACGATGTCTTTTATAAGTGAAGGACGTTTCACAAATAAGGAGGTTTATCGGTTGAAAACAATTGTGACTTAGCTGTTGAATAATTGAATAATTAATGGCAGTTCGTGTTTTTCATTTTTTGGCCCTTTTCTTCTGTTTTTTATTTTTCTCATATTGGTGACATCCGTGTTGCATCTCTGAAAGTAAACGGAGGCAGATATTTGATAAAACGTGCGGCTGTATATGAAATCATGAAACAGAAACAAACTGATATTTTATTTCTCCAAGAAACACACAGTGACTCAACAGATGCCCATGAACAGGCTAAATAATTGAGAAGTTTTCCTTTGCTTGAGTCGTAAGACCTCACGTAGTGGAGGTGTTGCTATTTTATTAGCTAAAATTGTATCCCTTTTTTCTTCCACACATTTGTTTCAGTGTTTTCTTTCCTTCTCACACATTTCTCTTTTTAATCAGAATCCAGTTCTCTCACACGTGTCTCGTGTTGTTCATAATTATCAGTTTATGTTCCATATCTTATGTCATGAATCTTCTCATCTGAATCAATTTCCTTGTGTTCATGAGCCCTTGTCTGAGTCATGTGACTTAAATTGTCAGTTCACACAAAACTTTAAATTCTGTCTTCATTTACTCATCCTCACATCCTGTCAACCTATGTGAGTTTTTCTATTTCTTCAGAACACATAAGATATATGGAAGAATTTTGACAGTCAAAGAAAACTGAACTCCATTGACTTTCATTGTATGAACACAAAAGCATGGACACATTTCTCTTCTTTTGTGTTTCACTAAAGATAGACACACACTACAACACGGGATGGGAGATAAATGATGACAGTTTTCCACTGAACTATTAGTGTTTTTATTTAATATAGTTTTTTGTATTGTACATTTGCATTTGTGAAGAAAATTAGCTTTTTATCAATTTCATCACACAATATCATTTAACCACGTTCCAGTTAACTCATATTATGGCTCTGACACAGGCGTGTACTTTTCTTAATGTAGAATAACGACAACATAATCACTAAACAAATACTGCGGCTGAAGGACACAAATTACAGTGGAATTAAACATCAGTGCATTAAGGCTTATTTGTTTATATTTAGCTCAGGAACTGTCCGTAAATATGATTTAATTGGTAAATAATTAAACACACACACACCTGGAGAAAATAAAGTTTGCTGAGAAGATTATAAAGATTAATCATATCTGTTCCCTCATTCACACAACATGAAGAAATATGGAAACCACACAGGAAAAAAATCTGATTTCACAAATACACACATGCATACACATACGCACGCACGCACGCACACGCGCACACACGCACACGCACACGCACACGCACACACACACACACACACACACAGGAAGTTTTGTATTGAGTGTTGACAGAATGTAATTTCTGTTCCTCTCAGGGTGTTGATCATGGGGTCACACCGAGGGTGTAATGACCTCTAGTAACTCCAACACTTCTGCTCCATCACTAGAAACACGCACACACATGCTTTTAGAGGAAAATGTTAAGAAATTCCTTAATGCCAAGGTTTCCATCAGTGTACACTTGCTTATACCCACGAGCAGGAGAGGGATTACAAAGAAGCGTTCTCTGTTTGTCAAGATGACGAGAATGACCTCCTGCAAAACAAATCAAACATGATCAGATGAGAGCGGGGATGAAAATCTGAAAGTCAAAAGCCCAACAGGAGGGTGCACTTCTTTTGTCTGGAAAAGCATTTTATTTTGTCTCTTCAGATCAAGTTGTTCGGGTGTCAGGCAGGTGGTTAGTCTGGCGTGGGGATGGATGCAGGTGACATTGTTTTATTGCTTGTGACAGGGGACAGCAGGCAGACTTCAATCACACCACACGCCACCTCTCTCTTTCTCTCATCTCTCTCTCGATCTTAAGAAAAACAGATGTGATTTAACGGTGAGTGCAGGATGAGGAGAGAAGTGTAGCATTGGCCATTTTCTTCAGCTGTTTGGATCCTCCTGCTTTCCAACAGCTCACATTAATCGTGTGTGTGTGTGTGTGTGTGTGTGTGTGTGTGTGTGCATGGCATCGATTTCCATTACACGTAGCTGGGACTCTGTGACTTTGTCCTCTATGAAGATCTTCTGCTGATCATCTTCAGTGCAATGAGATAATCTATTGTGATTAATAATGGAAGAACCAAAGGGGAGAGATCCCACAGGAGCATTGTACCGGCCTTAGTCATGAAGATGCTCATTCCTAATGTACATATATTTGCATATTGATGAATCCACGTATACTAAACGAGATAACGATGTAGCGTTACATTCAATTCATTTTAAGGCGTGAAGAAACTTTTCTGAGAATGAGAAGAGCAAATGTTTGCTTATGCTTTTTAAGCTCAAAGAATAATTAAATGCAGTGGGACTTCCATCTTAAAATAAGCCAACAACACTTTTGTTCAAGGTTAGTTAGTGCTACTGCAAATGCACACATGATGGTAAATGCTTCAGAAGTCTCTCTGTGTGGAGCACCACCCCAAAGTCTTGAGGCGTTTCTCTGTTCGCCGGTGTATTATAGTTTCATCTGATAACTCACCCCACTTCTAAAACCACTGCGTATTCTTTAATTAAATGAGCATGTTTGTTATTATCAACATTACTGTTAGGGATTGTTGGCATATTAAATTGTATCTTACTAGCCGACACACATGGGGACAGTTAGAGAAGTTGGGCCAGGACCGGGACGACTGGAGAGCCCTTGTTCGTGGCCTATGCCCAAAGTTTGGGCGGTAGGCTTAAGTAAGTAAGTAACTCGCCGACTTCACAAACGTTAGTTTGTGTAGTGAATCAAAGAAATGAATTTTTACTATGTTGTAAGCTAGGCATAGAGAGGAGACACCTCTCCAATATAATTTATAGGTGCGACGTGCACTCATAAGTGTGACCCAGTGTGGCTAAAAATCGAGTTATTAGTGATGGGGATCAGAGTTTGATTTTAACCATTTATTTCAATATCCTGTACTGTAAGTCTTTGACATTGACTTTGTTAGTCAAAATAAAACTAAATCTAAAGATTCTACTTTCACAGGATCTTCTTTACATTTTGTAGGTTGCCCTGCTAAAAACACAATAGATGCAGATGGGGATGTGACAGACATGTTGAGGACTAGTGCTGCTTTTAGCCTAAGAACATTCATAATGAGTAAAATACTCAAGTCCTGTTAAAATCAGATACTCAAAGACTTTAACTCAAGTCATTTTGGAATTTGTGACTTGTAACTTGTAATGTTGTCATTTTCACTGAAATGTATCTGTACTTTTACTCAAGTATGGTTTTCAGGTACTCTTTACACCATCTTTCAGAATACTCTTAATTACATATAGAGCCATACTCTATGCATTCGTGAGTGTGGTGGCTTCTGCAACACACACACACGCGCAGACAAACACAGTTGGTGTGTATAAATGCAATAATGAAACTCTTATTGAGCTTAAGAGAGGTCAGCTGTTAGTGGCCTTTAGCTAATGAGAGAGACAGAGGAGACATCAGGAGATCAGCTACACATACACAAACATATACTGTATACACAAGTGTGTGTTGGAGAGGGGTCTGTAAGGTTCAGCTCTGAGTACATGTATAATTCATATGGCCCGTACTTTATCTTGATTGACAGCATGCCCCCCATTACCTCTCTTACACACACACACACACACACACACACACACACACACACACACACGCACACACACGCACACACGCACACACCTTAACTGATAATCTACATCCTCTGACATGCTCATAACTCCGCCCCTCTTGTTAGCAGCTCAAACACAGACTGATGACAGGGGGACAGAACTGATGGCTTGAGACATTTATAATACTTCACCACAGCTGTCATAAATGAAACCCAGTATGCTTCTGGATGCTTCTCTTTTCTTCTCTCATGTATTTGCAGATCTCTTTCTCATACAACAGGTTGTGTTAAGCTGTATCTCATGGTAAAGTAAAATTCATTCATTCATTTTTGGATATAATTCTTATTCTCCACATTCAATGATCTTACATAACGTAATATCTTTAAAACTGACTATGTAACAGATTTGGCTGTATTATATAAGCTCACGACGAAGAATTTGAATCCACAATGAGTACCTTAATAATAGAACAGGCAATGACAACTAAATGCAACATAATCAAAAGCAGACAAAGAATTCAGGAACAGACAGGGTTTAAATACACAATGAACATTATCAGGGAGACCAGAAACAGGTGTGGAACAAATAACAACCAAGGAAACAAATGAGGGAACACAGAATTGAACAAAAACAGACTAAAACTGTGACAAGCCATATTAAAGATTGAAATCATTCCAGCATCCAATTTGATGCAGCCCTAAAGTTTTTAAGTACAATCAACTTGGCTGTACAAGTAATTTCAACATCAAAATATGTTAAGCAATTTGAACATTTGAAAATTAATTTCAAGTTATACCAACAGTCTGGTTTGAAGAGTGTTCATTCCACCGAGACTGCGCTGCTTTCAGTCATTGAAGCCCTGAGACTGGCAAGAGCAGCCTCTAAATCATCTGTATTCATACTACTGGATCTATCTTCTGCTTTTGATATTGTTAACCACCATATCCTCCTGTCTACCTTCAAGGCTATGGGTGTCTCTGGAATGGTGCTACAATGGTTCTGATCTTACCTCCCAGGTAGGTCATTTAGAGTAACCTGGAGAGGTGAGGTCTCTGAGTCCCAACATCTCAATATTGGGTGCCTCAAGGCTCAGTGCTTGGTCCGTTGCTGTTTTCCATATACATGACATCCATAGGCTCTGTCATTAGGAAACATAGCTTTTCCTTCAAAGCATTTCAGCCTGATGATCAGACTCTTTCTGCACACATTTCAGTATGCCTGAGTGACATTTCGCTCTGGATGAAGGATCATCACCTGCAGCTAAACCTTGCAAAAACGGAACTGCCGACCCAAAAATGTATCACCACCTCTCCATTTAACTAGGCTCATCAACCTCAATCACACCTTCCGTAACGGCCAGAAACCTGGGAGTGGTCATCGATGATTAGCTAACTTCACGGATCATATTGCCAGCATCACCGGTCCTGTAGATTCATCCTCTACAACATTAGGAAACTTAGACCATTCCTGTCCGAGCATGCTTCACAAGTCCAAGTCCAGGCTCTTTTTTGGTCCAGACTGGACTCTTGCAATGCGCAACTGGCGGGACTCCCAGCTTGCACAACCAAACCGCTACAGATGAACCAGGATGCAGCAGCAAGAGCGGTCTTCAATTAACTGAAGAGAGAACACATCACTCCTCTCTTCATTAAGTTACATTGGCTCACTACAGTCGCTTGCCTCAAATTCTATCCTCTGCTCTTGGCCTAAAAGACCAACACTGGTTCGTCACCCCCATAACTTCATATGCTAATGCCGACTTATGTTTCTGCCAGATCCCTACAGTCTACAAACGAACAACGTCTTGTGGTGCACCCCCCAAAAAGTGAAAAAAACCACTCTCAAATACCTTCTCTGGATCTGTTCCACATTTGTGAAATGATCTGCCGGCTGCTACAAGATCAGCAGATTCTGTGGCCATCTTTAAGAATCGGCTGAAACGCATCTCTTCCGTCAGCACCTGACCGATTGTTCTGACTTCTATATCTTTTGTACTCTTTCTAGCCTTAAAAAAATCCTTAGCTTTGTGTATACTGTAATAGGCTATATCAGACTGCACTTATGCTTTTTATTGTCCTTGTGTTGTTCCAATTGCTTCTATTGTTTACCTCATTTGTAAGTCGCTTTGAATAAAAGCGTCTGCTAAATGTAAAATATGTTGTTGATTTTCTATGTTTAGAACAGACTGAAGTTTATGATTTTATCTGCAGTACATGTGACTGAAGAGAGTTTGTTTGTGTCCATAGTTGGTAAGTGACACTTGGAGGACAGGGCACACACACACACACACACAAACATGTGTCATGGACAGCATGCGCTTAGGGAAATACAGCTGCTACCAGAGTTTGTGTCTGTAGGTCTGCAGGCTGCATATATTTTTACGCATGCACACACACACATGCGCGCACACGCGCGCACACACGCGCACACACGCACAGAGCTGCCTGTATTCAGAAATGACTTTGGAAGAGAGCTCAATTTGAATAAACCTGGACGTTATATATTCAGCAAACAGGCTCCAAATTGCTCATGATGTTGAGCTCAGATCCCTCTAAATTTGTCCAACTGATCGTTGACTGCTGCTTAATATCGATGTGTTTCCTTTTGCTTGAACGTCCACCCATTTAAGTAAGTGGCGGTGCAAAGCGAAAAATCTTACCAAGTCCTTGGTTTATTTTAACAACAGTTAAATTACTTCTTACTACAAAACTGGAGACCACCACTATAAAGCATAACAATGTCGAGACTGGACAACCGTCGGGAGACCAGACTGAAGTTATGCCTCAAATGACATCCTAAACACAAAAACTTTATTTAAACAAAGACCCTCGATGGGGAAAACATGAACAAAAACAAGACAAGACTGAAAACTAAAACTTCCCACAAGGTGGACAAAACAAACGAGGTAATAAGAATAATAAATATACTAAGTCCACAAACTTTGAAACAGCAAGGTAACTCCAATGGAAGGCAGGGTATCAGGACAGACGAAGGTGGGTAAACGTGAAGAATGAACCGATAAGAGACAGAGGGGAAACTGGGGCTTGATAAAGGGGAACACTAACAAGGACTGATGACACAGGGAGAGTGGCAGCAGGAGACATGAATGAAACACTAAAGGAAAGCTAACAGGAGGATTGCAGGAGGCAGGTGAGGGGAATGAACCACTAAGGGAAAGATTGTACAGGGCTGGTGACAAGACTAACACTAATGGGCCGCTAACAGGGAAACAAGGGGGCGGGGCTAAAGGAGAGAGAGCATGGCGTGACAAACCAAAACAATGCTCCTTCTCCACACAAAACACATGGGATTGACATGATCCTGCCACAAGACTCGAAAACCAAGACAAGGAGAGGCAGGATCATGACAGGGTTAATGTTTAATGAATAGCCTCAGGTTCGGGTTTGTAACTAAGTAAAAAAGTTAGAAAACACATACACAAAACGGTTCTGTGCATTTCCTCCCACTCTTATCCACGTTGTCACAACACAGCAGGTGATGGTAAGATGAGAAAAAAATTATTACAGTTCCAAATGATGCTGGGAAAGCTTGAATTATGATCTTGTCGTTTCAACTAGCAGAGCCCAGCGGTTATGTGCAGTGCAGAGCTTGCAAAGCTGTCTTAGCTTATGACAGCAAAAAGACAGGTACGGTTTCTCTACAGCGACACACTGATCGTGGATGCACTCGTCCAACAGCAGGCTATGCCGCTAGTGACCACAGACAGACCTCAGTTTCAAACTATTTATCTCCAACAGCAGTCAGTACTGTCTGTGCAATTTCGTATTTCTTCTTGTGAGTTCACTGCTGAGGGGACAGCTGTGCCTTGATGAAACTGTGTTTGCTTTAATGTAGCTATTTGCTATTATTTTTCCAAATATCTTGCTTTCCGGGTCGGGTTAAACTCTCTCGGTTATGGGCCGGGTTCGGTCTTTCGTTTAAAGCGTGTGCAGAGCTCTGAATCTCTCTCCAGGAGAACTTTGCTCGAGCAGCATCTGATGACTCCTGCTCCCTTCTGTATGCAGTGAAAAGTTAAAAAAGAACGAGTTGAAAAGAAAGAGAGATGGAGAAGATGGTGTGGGCTCGAGCGATGATGGGAAAGACTTGAGGTTACACACACACTTACTCACTGTGATGTGAAGTGTGAAGCTGTGAGTCCAGTAAAAGCCCTGCGGGTCTCCGTGACGGATTGGCCTGAACTCTCTAACAGCTCATTATGTTCCAGCCTTATGAATAGAGATGTGACGGGCAGGCCGAGAGAGGCCAGAAGATGAGCGCTTCAGCACCTCAGATTTATTTCAGCATTATCAGCCATAATTCAGTAACTGTGATGGGCGGCCTCAGGCTGAAGCGTCTCACACTCAACAGCGGCACACAAATCTCACGATCCACACGCTTCTGACGGAACAAATCAAACCACGTGTAGAAGTAAATGTGACAGCAATGGAAGATGACACGATTCTTTGACCAGAGAGGACATCAGATCCAAACACATTTAGCCTTTCAATTTCTGTACGATTGCAAGGTTTAAAACAGTAAATGTTTGTATTAGCTAACAAAAACCATGAAGATTTTAGAAATTAGGTCATTTTGTAACTCAAGTGAATAATGAGGAAACAAGAAAAATATTTTTGCAGCACATGAACTCACAGGTTCATGAATAGATGCTCTCTGTAGACGTTTACATCGGCCATTTCTCAACATGAGTCGTTGTCTGTACTTGTGTCCTTATGGACATGTGAATCTTCATCAGAAGCAGCCCAAGTTCTTTTCCAAATCAAAGTTCACATCTAGCCAAGTACAGTTCAAATCCCCGGTTGTGTTCTTGCGCCGCCTCTTTTATCGAGGTTGCATAGGGAGGTGACTTGTGCATAACCCAGAATTCAGTTGGCTTCAACTGATGTTCCATAATGGCGGAAGAGAGAGGGTTCTGAGCTGCGCCATCAAGTACCTCCTTGTGTCTTCCGGAGTTCATTCTTCTGAGTCGAACTTGCAAAGTCCGGTCTTGGAAGGATGCAAGTCGGGACTCTGCAAACTTGGTGTTGAGAAATGGTCATCATTCCATCTATTTGTTCAATTATTTCTGATCTCTTAAATACTGATATCTTGTTATATTTGCTTTTACTGTTCCCTCAGGTTAAGGGTTGTATAAATGTTAGTGATTTCGATTGTTATTGTTTCACAGTTTTGATTCCACATTTGAAGTAAAACATTTAGATATTAACTTGTATTGTTGTTTAGCCTGCTTATTGCATAAATATATATGCTTGCTATGTTTATACAATGTGTATACAAACAGTATTTAAATGAGTGCTGTTTATATACACACAGGAAGCATGTTTTGACAGATTTATTACAATTTTCATTACCATAGTATAACTACATCATAGCCACATTTTATACTATAATAAAAGTCTGGCAAATTTGTGGTTCCCGTGCTTTACTGCTTATACTATAGTTGAACTATGCTCACTTTAGTAAAAATATGGGCTTTTATTGAGATTTCAGCAGAATTTAGCGTTTTTTCATATTTGGCACTGGTGTTTACGGTGTCACAACGCCTGTCAAAATTCTTGCTATGGATGCTCGGAATTGTATTTATGACAGATATAAATATCGGAAGCAGTGTGTAAATGTGATTGACACAATGTAAGTATGTTACAGGTAGCAGTTGTTGTCATATGTACGAGACCACACAACCTTTCAGAGCATGAGACATTATTGCAACATAAAATAATTGAAACTAGAACCTTCACAGTAATTCACAAGGAACAAACAACTAAACCTGTTGTTGTTGTTTAACTCCAGCTCTGGAATTTCAGGATTTCTCCTCATATTTGTTCTCCTTTTGACTGGAATTGTTTGTACTATTTAAACAAAATGTATTGCAGCATTTCAGATTAATTGTTTTTATAGTACAATCCGTAAAGTTGAAAGTGGTTATTCCATATACAATATTGATTCATTCAAACTTCAAAATTACATAAAAGTTAATCATTTCTGTAATGCTCCCTGTTGTTAGGGAACTGTTTGGCCGACAGTCTTGCTGTTATTTCAAACTGTGTGAAGAGTTTTGAAAATGTGACTTCAGTATTGAACAATGTTTGTTAGCGGGTGAAAAAACTGTAAACACAGAGATCAGCAACTGCTCATAAAAATGACATGAGAGGTTTTAAGAAGTTAAATGTCAGGTGGAAGTTCAGCAACTCTCTCTCTCTCTGACACACACACACACACACACACACAGGAAGAGTTTTCAGATAAGCTGAAATGGCAGGACGTCTCTCACGGGCCACAGGCTTTTGTATGTGTTTTTCTTGTTGACAGTTGTGCAGATGAGGCTGGAGATGCTGCTCATGTTGATTGACAGCTGTCATCTCACAGCAGATAAAAGCACAGTTCATTCATCACACATTACAGAGCTCTTTAACTCTCCTGATGGCGTCTGATCAAATGTTCAATGGGTGAGAGGGCTGTGTGTGTGCGTGCGTGCGTGTGTGTGCGTGAGTGTACGTGTGCGCGTGTGTGTGTGTGTGTGTGTGTGTGTGCGTGCGTGTACGTGTGCGCGTGTGTGTGTGTGCGTGCGTGCGTGCGTGCGTGCGTGAGTGTATGTGTGCGCGTGTGTGTGTGTGTGCGTGCGTGTACGTGTGCGTGTGCGTGCGTGCGTGAGGGCAGAACTTACTAAACACTGAAACATATTGTCGAAATGGTAATATTAGGTGGCATTTTAGATAATTTATTGACCATAATCACACTGCATTGCTGACGGCTGTTTGATTGTTGTTTTAGAAAGTTTGAGTGAACACAGATTTTCTCTCGGAGGCTCTTGACATTATTCCCTTTATTATTATTTCACACACAGATGATTTCTACAGATATAAAAAAGTACAAACATTTAAATGACATGTACAGTATGAGCCTGCAGTATAGAGTAACTACTGCATTCTGGTTAATGGCACAAAATATAAGATACGATTTGTGCACTAAAATATCAAACTACTCCTATCGTTCAACTTAATTGGTCCTACAAGGCACTTAAAAAAATGTAAACTTAAAATATTTGAAGACTAACAAAATTCTAGTTGCATTTTGTATAACTTATAAAAGTTGTTTTAATAATGAGTTACATCTTTGTTTTATAGTCATTTATTGACCATTTTATTATTTAGAAACTGTGTGAAAAAACTTTACAAAACATTTTAAAGTAAATATAACTTTTTTTTTCTGTCACATAGTTATTTACCTAAAAGCCTTTCTGCATAAATAACACAAAAAAAGTCAATCTTACAAATTGCTTTTTACAGTGGCTATATAGAAAAGATTATATTTAAGTTAAAGAGTTTGAATAGGTTTATTTATTCTGTCCATAGGTTGATACAGATATAATGTAAACACTTTTTAAACCGTGTAATGTGTCATTACGTTACTAGTAAAGCATTATTTTGTAGATTTTAAAGTTAAGTTTGTTTAGGTTTTTTAAAGTAATTTATCCAACATTGATTCACAGATAACAAACAAATGTCAAATATTTTTGTTCCTCCGTTTACTGAGGAGGAGACAAGAATGAAAAAGTAGTGAGGTATCTGGAGGTGTCTCTTTAGCATGCTTTAGATGCGAGCTCTTGACCTTTAACCTGTGATTGACTCAAGCATGCGCTGCATTACAGACAAACATTTAATGAGTGATGGACAGCGGACGTGCTCTTATGTGTTCCTCTAAAACACCAACGCAAATGAGTGTCAATAGTGTATCAGTGATGGGAATATAATACAGATTTCTAGTAATGACGAATTTTAGGCAGAATTATTCTGCAACTATGACAGTTATGATCCTACAGTGTAAAGAAGATGCTTTTACTACTGTAGATTAATTAAGACCAACAGCTGAGGTTTTCTATATTTGACCCAACCAACACTTTTTAGAGTGTGTCTGATGTAATTATGGTCATGAGGGGGGGGGGTGCCCTGCGGGTCTTACCACAAATATCTCTTGAGTATAGTGCTCTTCTGGCAAAGGCGTTTCAACAGATGCAAAGACATACTTAACCTTTTGTTAAAAATACTTTCTCTGACTTATTTGAGTCGGGAATGGGGCCGGGAATAAAAACATTACATTTGAGTGAACTGTGTAGTATATCTGTATAAATCTGTATTTATATAAACAGCTTAATGAACAGAATTGCACAGTAAGTTAAGTGATTTTGACAGATCTATGACTGAAGCGTGAGCCGAGCTCGTCTCAGTATCTGCGTCGGAAGCTCCATCAGTGTTTCTCCATCAGATCTAATGATGAAATAAAATCAGTCTGACAGAGATCTGTGGAGTGATGTCATATCATTTCTGGACTCACTGGATGTGTGTGTGTGTTTATTTAGTAGAGTGGCAGAGGAACGGAGAGAGGAGAGTGATGTGAGCCGCCGGCATATCTTCTTCCACCCCAGAACGACCAGCTGTGTCTCTTCACACCATCACATTTCTCACAGACACACGCATGCACACACATTAATAAGACT
Organism: Barbatula barbatula; assembly: GCF_947034865.1. Classification (NCBI taxonomy): domain Eukaryota; kingdom Metazoa; phylum Chordata; class Actinopteri; order Cypriniformes; family Nemacheilidae; genus Barbatula; species Barbatula barbatula. The sequence goes on from NC_136772.1 coordinate 24,503,556, forward strand.
TATTTTCAAACAATCTCTCAGTACTGTATGATGTCCTCAGATCTTTCCAGTCAATTAAATAATCGGACGCAAACACTCATGTTTCTTGTGCGCGGTCATGCAGTTTGCTTCATCACATACATTATCAAAGAGCAGGAGGAAAGTGATCTGTTTCAAAACATTAATCTAAGCAAATGACTAATAAAACACGGCTCTCCATGAGGATATTTAGCTGTTATAAGTGAAACGACTGCTGTCTTGCATCTTGTGAGGGGATTTGACTGTGTGTACGACAGATGGATTGACTGAAACCCTCCTGATGTTTGAGAATGTTTATTCATCTTTCTGCACACAGGTTTAGTTTAGAAAAGCTCTTTGCTCAGAATCACAGCACTATGATGTCAGGTTGCGTAAACTGTGAAGGATGGAGACTTTATATGAATGGAATTGTCTCTGTGGTTGTGATTGTGGTTTGGTATGCACGGCAGATTATCCATGCTGTTGCTGAAGGTCTCAGAAGAACCTGTATAAGGTCAAAAGTGAAGTCCCAGAGATTCCTGCTGAGTGACAACACTTCATTAAAACACACACACACGCGCTTATTTACATACGAAATGAAAACATGTTGCAATTCTTAAACGTTCTGCAATACGATCGTGACTACAACAGTATATCAGTTGCGAGCGGATTTTAAGGTTCTTGAAATTAAAAAGTTTTTGTTGTTTACTCAGCTTTTCTGTTCAAAGTACCCATAATATTTTATCCATAAAGTACACACATCAAATGAACATCACAAAGGCTTTTGTATTTAAAAGAATATACATATATATGAATACTTAACATATGCTTATGAATGTTGATTGGATGAAAATAAGAATTAAGAGTGTCAACTAATGTCTGACATCCTGATATCATGTCTGATTCTGTGTTAAACAGGCATACAAACACAGTACATCTTTAAAAAGGGAAAGGGACGGAACAGACAACACCGGTGTTCTCACGCAGGCACACGGCAGACGATCCACATACTCCCAGCCACAGTATACGTGGAGAAGTCACTAAAGCATTGCGCCTCTCAATCTGGATACAGAATAAAGCCGGAGAATGTGCTGTATTTATTGTTGTTTCCTCCGTGCGCCTTTCCTCCGTCGAGTTTGACGTAAATCTCGTCTCCGGAGTCCAGATGAAGCACTGCGCTGTTACTCGCGTAGTCGTAGTTCTGATCCGCGTCCTGCGCGATGGCACTGGCGCGCACCTGTCCAAATAAACGCACTGTTACACTGACACTGTCTGCGAAAACATGCCGTTTGATTCGATTAAGACGACAAATTAGCCATGTGTGTCAATTTAACACCACGGTTAAACTAATGTTGTAAATGAGCAGCAAAATCATTTTTTTTAATTATTATTATTGGATACAGTTACTTGGTGTGAATTCACCTACACCAATAGAAAAGAAAAGGTGTGTACATTAATTTCGTCTCTATTTTCCTAAGAGAATCACATAATCTCAACCGTCACAACGTTTGCGTGTTTAGGGGCCAGCGCGTGTATCTTTTTCTTGCTATTAATTCTCTGTCTCACACTTTTCTTACAAACATGAACAGACTCGTGCCTACCTGTCCGTTTTTACAGAGGTCTGCCCACATGCTCGTGCCATCTCCACCGCGCATCAGCACATGATAGGTGAAGTAGTAAATCCCGGACACCTGGCACGTGAACTTGCCGGTGGTGGGGTCGTAGTGATTTCCCACATTTGTCACAACATCGTCAAAGCGGAGCACCTCGTAGCCCTCGTGGGGGTTTTTGAGACCGACGTAAAACGCGATCTTGACGTTCCCTAACGCGGCGCCGACATCTCCCGTCTCGGTCCTCGCCGTCCCCGACGTGACTCCGGTGAATCTGGGTCTCCCTGAGTCTCCGGGTGGTCCCCTAGGACCAGGTGGGCCAGGTTCACCAGGTGGACCTTTCGGTCCCGGTTTGCCCGGCCGTCCCGTTTCGCCTCTGGTCCCTTGAGCAAAGGACGGCGGGATGCCGCTGAGGTCCTGCATGACCTCCAGAGCGGTGGCGCTCGGCTTGGGGTTGTACGGGTCGCAGATCATCCGGCAGGTGCCCATCATCTCGTAGTGCGCTGAGATAAAGGATGTCTGGAGCACAAGAGGGATCGCGATGATCAGCGCCGCGACCATGACGATGCCCACGACAAAGCCGATCACTTGCTTGCGTTGGAGCACCCGAGTAGCGCGCGGTAAAAAGTCCGGTTCGTTTATGGAGGTAATGGTGACGCGCGCTTGGAAACAACTGCGGGACAAACAAGAGACCTATCCTCCTTTATATATATATATATATAGACACAGCAGCAGCGGCACTCGAATGTGTCAAAACTCTGACTCCTGGCAGAACAGCATCACTGTGCCAGCAATGAATCTGTCGGCGTTTGCGCACGCGGCCGACACAGACGCGCGCCGGTGTCTGTAAGATCACGAGAGAGAGCGCACGCTGACGTAATTAATTATCTGCACCAGGGTTCGAACTTTATGATGCCAAAGTACCCAAAATAAAATGAAACTTTTGCGAGGGACCCCTTTGTACATCCATCTATCTTTTGATGTGCGTAAAGCAACATTTAAACTTACATGTTACATACGTATGCCTTAATGTGATAATGTAAAGACAACATATTATTTCCGTGCATGTTCCATATTGTTAACAATTCTGGAAACGACTATGCATGTGTCAATAATAGTTTTCAGTAGACTTGTACACTTCTTGCTTTATCTTTTTCTTGCAAAGTCTGAAGAAATAAAAAAACACAACAAAATAAGTAGCTAAACGAATCAGTTGAATAAAAAGGACACCGCATCATGTAAAACAAGGGAGTTAAGGGAAAAACTAAATAAAAAAGTATAGTAAAAAATGTGTATCATTCACAGGTGCTTCAGATGAGGAGATACAGAGGCTGAGTCAGACAGATGTGCACTGCTGCATTTTCCTTTAATGTAGCATGAAACGGAACATTTAGAGAATCACTTTCAAAACAATTCTCGAGTAGGCCAACAGATTTACATATTCAGGTCATAATATGCAATTTTTTGCACCATTTTGCATTGTGCCATTTTGGTGTTTGTCATTACACGTTAACAATCAAAACACATTTATACTTGTTCTATATAAGACTCGTTCCAGCTGACGCAATGTGCTTGCAAAAAAAAGCCAATTTTTATTTGTTAGTAACTCAACTTTTGGCAAACAATACCTGTCAATCAAAATTACATGTTCATACTGTCAGATAAATGTTTTTTTGTCTTTCAGTCTTTATTCATTTAAGTGTGTTAATATTATTATTACAGAAATATGCATTATTATCATCGGGGAATAATAGACCTCAGAATGTCACAAGAAGCATTAAAGAAACAAATGTGCGTTTTTACAATGCAAAGCATCTGTCCTGCTGATGTTAGTGTGTCTTCATCATACAGGTTTCAGAATCTGCGCCAGATCTGATGGTGACAGTATTAATATATTGTTCATGTTTGTGTTCTTCATGTGTGTAATAATAATGCTGATGTTTGTTATATACTGCTGCTGAGCGATGTCAGGGGTCACAGGTCAGGTTAAAACGGTGCCCGCGGGCAGAAGTGCTCTCGAACTTTCGAACGAAGCCCGTGCAGAGTCCCAGCAGCATCAGCAGCAGTGTGTGTCCTGCGAGGTGATGCCGCTCTGGACTGTTCTGATGCCGCGAGTCTTTCCTCACACACGCGTCAGCAGCATTTAAAAGACCCTTTCCTCATACGAGTATATACAATGATTCATCTCATTTCAACACTGACGTGACTTCTCTGCTGAATTTGGTTATTTAAGAGGAAAATATTGTGCACTTTGATTGGAAGCAAGGGTTTTTGTTTTCTGAAAACTGATTCTGATTGGTTTGTTTGTTAGTGAGAGGTGGCTTAACAATCTCTTTGTCTCTTTCTCTCTCTCTCCCCCTCTCCCTCTCTGTGTGTCTGTCCTGAGGCATCAGCTGACTTTGCCTGTAGATGATTCAGGAGAGAGACATACAGAGAGAGCCAAAGGAGGGTCAGTAGTGGGGGATGTAAATAATGCTTGTCTGGTTTTCCCTTTCAAACAAAGACAAAATAATGGACTTATATATGAAATAAGAGCTTGTTTTTTTGACAACAGCTTGTGTTTATTACAAGTAGATTTGGGCAGAACAAAGGTGACTGTAGAAGAGTTCATATCCACAGACTAAAACAAGCACAGTTCCAAAATTATTTCACACACACAATACATTATCTAGATATGGATGCATGTTCTATACAATATTATCTACCTTTAACAACTACAGCAAACATTTTTAAATGAAACTGTATTAATAAGTAATTTAATCTGAAAAATTCACTTTATGACACAATATTTACTGGGTATTTAAAACACAGAAAGTTGAGTTTCTCCTCACAGTCTCTGGGTGTCCAGATCCATGTGTTCTTGTCCAGAGCTGCACAGCGTTGGTTTTGGTCAGGACATTGAGGACGTCTAGCTGAAGACCAGACATTGAAGAGAAGATCATCTCCACTGATCCAGAACCATCCACCTGCTAGAAAGCGCAGACCAATCCACACGTATTGTGTTTGAGCTCCTGTGATCTTACTGAGAGCTTCAGTCATGCTTCTGTTTGAGCTCAGAGATGCCAGATCATCATGATGATGTCTACAGTAATCTAGAGCTCCCTCCCAGCTCTCAGACTGCTGAACCACCACAATCTCAAATATCTTCATACAGAAGAAAGGCATTGCCCTAGAGCAGTCCTGATTACTCATGCTATTGTTGACGATAGGTAGAAAGGCACAATCATATATTGGCTCTTCAGCATTCCAATTAACCACTGTGGCTTTTTCAATTATACGTCCTGACCAATACCAAATATAAGCGAGCCTTCTGAGTCCAACCCAGGCATCAGCTGTTTTATTGACTGCCTTTACAAATTGTTGTTTCTCAGTCTCATCGGTGAAGGTGGACAGGTCATGATAGAAGGTTCTGCAGTATTGTTGTGCTTCATCCCATGTCTTCATCTGATTTATATAATAATGTTGTTTCATGGCACATGAGGCGAGTCCATAGAGCTGGATGATGAGGAGCACAGTGAGTGTAGTCTTCATCTTTACCCAGTCAAGAGGTTTTGTGAGTTTGAAGATGAAGATAGAACTGTGACTCTCTCTTACTTCAACTGACACACAACCAATAACAAAAGAGTGTGATGAGTGACAGTGACACAGACCAATCACAACACAACAAACAAATGTCTGGTGCGTGTGACCAGTCAAATAATGATTACAATGAAAAAAAGTGTTTGCATGTGTTCTCCAGTTTGTTTATTACATCAGACCCTGATTTGCTTTCCATTCAAAGTAAAGTTTGTTTCTTGTGTCACTTTCCGTGCAAAGTTTATTCAGCAGAACACATGACTTCTCATGAATCAGCAACAGTACTATTGTGTGTGTGTGTGCGTGCGAGTAATGATGTGGTATTCTCACACAGTTTTGACATATGACCAAAGTTTCAACAGATGAACAGTTTTGATTCTGTGAACTTTGGATATAAAAAAAATAACTCTACTGACAAATTAAATCTTTGTTTATTTCCTTTATTACATTATGATAGAGAAAACTGATGAACTTTTTTATGATGCATTGCTGCATTACATCCACTTCCCAATCTTTTCACAAAAAAGATGCATATATGTACTTGATGCTCATGTTAACTTTGCCAGATTACAATAGAGAAGAACTTTATACGTACAAAAATACATGGACACTTGGATGATATATAAAAGCTGCTGTGTATTAGAAAATCTTTAATAAGGTCCAGCATAACTATGAATTACCCTGGATAACATTTTATCAATGGTTTTAAATAAAGTTTAAACATGCATTCACCTAAACATATGAATAAACAAAGCTCCTGGTAATACAACATTATATTAAGTAGATCTGATATAAACTACATCACTTGACATTTAAAGGGCATTTTTAATAGTGATTCAAATCTACACACTTTCAACCACAGACCGTTCTTTATAGGTGAAGTGCTGTGGCTCCATAAACATCTACATTCTTGAAGTGATGACAACAGACTGTAGTATCAGGGTTGATGTCAAAATCCTTATCTGTAATATTGTAAAGCCATATAAATGCTTCTCACAAATTTTGTGTTACAGCACTGCGACATGTTAAAAATAACACTGAAACTATAACAATAAATGTATTTTCCTAACTATCACTAATCACCAAAAGATGACCGCTGTTAAAGTATTATTCAGGATATATGTAAGCAGCCCAGTCACCATTAGTGTTTTTGTAAATGCGTCTTTTACCAACAAATAATAAGACAGGACAAGAAGAAATACATCCCTTGGGTGCATCCTTATACAACATATCACACGACAGAAGTTGCAATGGGTTTACACATTAAACGAAGAAATCAACCAGAAACATTCAAGTGTGTGACATATTATCTCTTTAGATTAAAGTTCAGTGTTAATGCATTTAAATGCTTCTGTCGCCTCTTCATGCAACTTCTGTCTGCAGTCAAAACTCATTTCTATATGTTCTGTATCGGTGTGATGAACGCTGTTCATGGCATTAATCCTGCATTTACTTCCTTACATTTAAGATGAAGTGTCGTCTTTGTTATACAGAAAGAAAGAGAGTCAGACAAAGAGAAACAAAACATCTCACAAAGTTTTGGACTTCAAATTACTTTTTATTTGATTTTTTAACTCACCAGGGAAACATCTGTGTGATTGTATGAAAGGTAAAATAAATAACAGCTTTTTTTCCATGGAAACATTTTGCATGTATTCCTCACTTTGTTTTAAGGGAACAGGTCTGGATTTGGTTTTCAATTGAACTGTGTAAATGCAAATGTTATTTAATTCAAATGAAATTTCAATTTTCTAACCAGTCCTCCCTCTTGAGCTTTAACAACAATCATGACTTTCACATTGTGATACATTTCTGAATTAAATAAATATTCGGAGGTAAAATACTGTGAAATGATTGGATGAATAAAAAAGTAGAGGCGTTTGATTCAGAAACGAAGGTGACAGCCAAGACTGACAGTTGGAGAGAAAAGAAAAATAAGCGGATCGACAGATGATGAAAAGTTTTCACCACAAACTAGTAATGTGCATCTTAGTGTTACTCAAAGAAGTTTTGCTCAACATGGCAACTCACACGACACAGCTAATCTGTAATCCCATTGAAAGACTTATGTTAATAATAAAAGCACTTTAACTAGAAGAAACATTTTGGAATAGACTGAAAGACCATGGGATCAGAATTTCCTAAAAGCAACCTGTTTGTGTGTGTGTGTGTATTTCCCAAATATGATGAATTCTGACTTGAGAGTACAGACATATGTTTTGTGTTGTATATAATTTCCTTATCTTTTTTAGTCTTTGTAATTATTCTTTATTTGCTAGATGTTGACTTTATTAGTTATAGATTATATTATTTTCTATATTACTTTTCATTATGCTGTATTCTACATTCTGTTGGATGGTGCATTTGTATTGGCTTCACAAGTAGAGATGAGTTCGGTGGTCTTGTTCTCAAAGTTCAGTATAACTTTACGAGACAATGTTGTGACTCAGTCTTTTTCCTCTCTCTACGTTGGTATAATAACAACTGCTCAATGTGTTTCTAGTCAAACGAAGTTAGGCAGAGATCAATTGTGCATCTGCTTCTGGCTTCGCTGTTTGGACGCTCTTGCTTACTCCTCGGGAAAATTCTAGAAAAGTTCAGAAAAGCACAAAGATTTTTACTTTTGCAGATCATCTCTGTCCGAGGTCGTATAAAATGCATGTGTTGGATGTGGTTTTGCTCTCTCTCTCTCTCTGTGTCTCTCTGTGTGTCTCTCTGTGTGTCTCTCTCTGGTGTACATCCAATCACCCCAGACCTCACCAGATTGAACATGCTTGGTGTGCCTTTTATCTCTCTCTCTCTCTCTCTCTCTCTCTCTCTCTCTCTCTCTCTCTCTCTCTCTCTCTCTCTCTCTCTCTCTCTCTCTGTCTCTGTCTCTGTCTCTGTCTCTGTCTCTGTCTCTGTCTCTGTCTCTGTCTCTGTCTCTGTCTCTGTCTCTGTCTCTGTCTCTGTCTCTGTCTCTGTCTCTGTCTCTCTCTCTGTCTCTCTCTCTGTCTCTGTCTCTCTCTCTCTCTCTCTCTCTCTCTCTCTCTCTCTCTCTCTCTCAGCGTGTTCAATCTGGTGAGGTCTGGGGTGATTGGATGTACACTCTGTCTCTCTCTCTCTCTCTCTCTCTCTCTCTCTCTCTCTCTGTCTCTCTCTCTGTCTCTCTCTCTGTCTCTCTCTCTGTCTCTCTCTCTGTCTCTCTCTCTGTCTCTCTCTCTGTCTCTCTCTCTGTCTCTCTCTCTGTCTCTCTCTCTGTCTCTCTGTCTCAGCGTGTTCAATCTGGTGAGGTCTGGGGTGATTGGATGTACACGGGCAATCATAAAAAAAGAAAATCACACTGGCTATTGTGCTAAATACATGTATGTATTCCTAAACTAAAATTCTAATTAGAGAAAAATACAAACTTACATTTGTAAGAAGTTCCCCCTTCTCTGCCTCATAATGGTTTGTCCCACCGCCTACTTTCCCCGTTCATCTCACCTAAGCTACACATAAATCAGACAGGTATGCGGCTCAGTGGTTGTTGAACTCCAGTAAGAAGGCTATTTTATTCACGTTAAATGAAGTGATTCTCTTTAATCTAGTTAATCTTGTTGCTGGAAAACCCAACAAATCACTGTTCAATGGGCCTGTGTGGACCCAACAGGCAGATAACCACAAGAGGCAGGTTAGAAGGAAAACAGATGATCTTTACTTAATACACAGAGAGGCTGATCAAAAGTTCTACGCAAAGATCTTTCCAGTTTGCTCAAACAGGAAAACACAAAACCATAAATTCAAGACTGAGCAAAGTTGCAAGAAAATTTAAGTCTTTAAATATACACTGACTAACTAGGCACAGGTGATTAACTTAACAATAATGATCAGCTAAATAGGAGGAAGCTGTGGAAGGTCTTGTGCTCTTAGTCTCCCTCTGCTGGACATACTGTGGTGTGACACCTGTGGGCCCCACACGCCACTAATAATATGTATAGACCTCTACATCCAAGTCTGCAAGATAGTTAGATCTATCAGTTTTGGGCGTTTTCATGAATAAGATGGAACAACACTACGGTATCATTTTGGATCAGTAACAAGATGGTAGAATCTATTAGATCGATCTAGACAGAATCATTAAATCACAAACCACAAAAAAATAATAGTTTGTTTCAGCAGGAGATTCAGAACCAGCCTCCTGGCTTCACCACTCAAACGTTGCACTTCTGTAGCAAAACCCAGATTTGCAGGCCTCCCTACAGCATCAAGAAGATGCAGCATATCCCGTATCCAGTCTTCAATAGATCTTCTGCAATCATTACCACAGCTGAATACTAGCATGTTTCGTACTTGGTGTGTCTGTGTAAAACTCAATAGAGTCTGGCTGCAGACGCACTTGTAAGTATTTTTATTCATACAGGATAAAGGGGTCTGAACGGTCTTTGGATGGCCAGTTGGGGTAACTTGGGAAGAAACGAAAGCTGCAGCAGGAACATGCAGGCCATGTGGTGATGAGTACACATTGAGATAAGTAGATAAGAGTGGGCATGTCAGATGGTATTCCGCTGGCCATATTAATTGAAGCATGAATGGTACTAACATTGATATGCACGTTAGTTGGGTTGAGCCGGTTGGCACAGTAGGCATGGTGGTTGGAAGTCCATAGGGGGCATTATCTGGGGCTTGAGGACAAGCTGAGGGCTGATGTTGCAAGAAGGTGGTGGGACAGGTTCCCAACTGATGCCAGCTCATAGTAGCTGAACATGTATTTCTTGTGTTGCTTAATCTTTTGTAAAAAAAAAAAACGTCTTACTCAGCAAGAATAAAAATGTGATTAAACATTTTTGTGGTAAACGTCCTTAATGTATAAGGATGTCTGCTACATGAAAATATTATCACTCAATTAGTATAAAACAAAACCTTAAAACACAGTTGCCTTAAGGTTTAAGGTTTAGTCCAGCAAACACATTAACATTAAGGACATTCACTTTTGAAACAACATCGTGTGCATTTATTTTCCAACTCCACCGCATATTCTGAGAGTTTATTCCAGACAATGTAAGAACCGGCCATCTGGGCCACGGCACCAAAGACGTAACCCTCATATGCGCTCTGCCCTCTCGCACATGGGATATGAGTCTCTGTGTTGTGTTTGGTTTTTTGGAAAAGGAGAAAACTAAAGTTTGGACATTCCAACAGGAAAGAGGAAAAATGGTTCACAATAACAATTTACGTATTCAGCTTTTTACATGTAAAAGCAAGCCAGCACAGAAAATGAACACAGACAAAAAGTAAATCGACAGTACTCAAGTCAATCTGAGCAATAATATTACAAAATTAAATACAACATAGATACAATACAGCATTAAGTGTCTTTAACTCAAGTTATGCTGAACAAAATGAGATGTACGTCACTAGTACGGAACTTTCGGTTCGACGGAGCTTCACTTCACTGCGGCTGAATCGGTTTGTTGTATCACTGCACTTGCACTTTCTTTCATATCAGTGTATTTTATTAGCATACATTGTTACTTATCACTGTCGTTGCTAACTTATCCTGATGTCTCAATAACCCTCTCCTGGTTATTTAGATAATATTAAAGGGGTGTGTGAGCTCGCAAGCACGATATCAGACACTGTACTATTCTCTGGCCCCCTCCCTGCTTATCGTGGTGATGAGATACATAGCAGATTATCATCACTAAATGGCTGGTTGTGGTGCCTGCAGAATGATATTGTTTTTTGTCTGACCTGTTGAAAAGTGATGGTCTACACCCCTCCTGGGCTGGAGCTTTTCTACTCTCTAGAAATATGGCACATAGTCTTAATGCTAAAACTTGACTCACTGGGGCCCAGGTCAGGAAGCAGACAGAATGGCTTAACCAACGGTCTGCTTGCCGTCTCACGTCGCAGAACATATTATATACACAACATGCGACGAACAGCTGTGGCCTAATGGTTAGAGCGTTGGGCTTGTGGTCAGAAGGTTGCCGGTTCTAATCTCAGTGCCAGCAGGTCATGACTGAAGGGCCCTTGAGCAAGGCACCTTACCCCTGATTGCTCTGCAGTAATGTGCCACTGTATAAAACTACTTGTAAGTCGCTTTGGATAAAAGCGTCTGCCAAATGAATAAATGTAAATGTAAATGTAATACTTTCTCCCAAACATCATAAAATAGAGACTGTGCCTGTCCCCCGGATTAGCAAACATAAAATAATGCGTAAACCTCTCAAATGTAATTTAATTAACGTTAAACTAACTAAACATGAATAAAATACAGATAATAAAGATGAGCCTCAGAGGGGGAGGTGTTGCTGCACTTTACAGTAACTCTTTTAGCATTTCCCAGAAGTCAAATCCTAAATACAATTCCTTTGAAGTCATGGTACTTCATGTATCATCAACACCTAATACTAAGGATAAAACATCCTTAAAAGGTATTCTGGCTATTGTATATAGGCCTCCAGGGCACCACACAGATTTTATTAAAGAATTTGGTGGGTTCTTATCAGAACTAGTACTGGCTGCAGACACAGTCCTTGTTGTTGGTGACTTTAACATTCATGTAGATAATGATACAGATGCTTTAGGAATGGCTTTTAAAGACACTCTTAACTCCATGGGCGTTAGTCAACGTGTGTCGGGACCTACTCACCTTCGTAATCATACTTTAGATTTAATATTGTCTTAAGGTATAAATTTTGTACGACGTAAATATCCTTCAGCAGAGCGAAGACATTTCGGATCATTATCTGGTATCATGCTTGCTTCACTACCCAATGGTGACAAATCAAACTCCAAGTTACAAATATTGTAGAACAATAACTTCAACTACAAAAGGTGCGTTTCTTGGTAATTTGCCTGAATTGTCTCAAATCTCTAGCATGAGTAATAACGTTGAAGATCTTGACTTTACCATTGAAAATATGAATGCCACCTTCTCGGAAACGCTAGACATAGTTGCTCCTCTGCGCTTAAAGAAGATTAAAAACGACAGACCGACACCGTGGTATAATGAACACACTCAGGCTCTGAAGAAAGCGGCACGAAAAATGGAGCGCAACTTTAAGAAAACTAAATTAGAGGTATTTCGTACTGCCTGGAAGGATAGTATTAAAAAATACAGGAAAGCCCTAAAAACATCTAGATCTGCCTACCTTTCATCACTAATAGAAGAACACCAGCATAACCCTACGTTTTTATATGATACAGTGGCTAAATTAACCAAAAATAAATCGTAAGCGACTTCTGATTCTGTATACCAGCATAGCAGTGATGAATTTATGAACTATTTCACAATTAAAATCCAAGATATTCAAGAAACAATTATAACTATGCAACCAGAAGTGAAACCTGCTGAGCAAATGACTAACTACAGCGCCTCTAAGGAGAAATTGCGATTATTTTCTACTATAGATCACAATGAACTCTCTAAAATCATTAGATCATCTAAATCAACTGCATGCATGCTGGACCCTATACCTACAAATCTACTGAAAGAGATGCTCCCAGAAATTATAGATCCTCTACTTAGCATTATTAACTCATCTCTGACATTAGGACATGTGCCTAAAGCATATAAGGTGGCTGTTATAAGGCCCCTTGTCAAAAAAAACATCTCGACCCTGGAGAACTAGTTAACTACAGACCTATTTCAAATCTACCTTTCTTATGAAAAGTTCTGGAAAAAGTAGTTTCAACTCAAATATTTTCCTTCCTCCAAAGGAATAAAATCAATGAAGATTTCCAGTCTGGATTTAGAGCACATCACAGTACAGAGACTGCTCTGATTAGAGTTACAAATTATCTGCTTATGGCGTCTGACCGAGGTTGTATCTCCTTATTGGTGCTGCTAGATCTTAGTGCTGCATTCGACACCATTGACCACAGCATGCTCCTACATAGACTCGAAAATGATTTCGGTATTAAGGGAATAGCTTTGAATTGGCTTCGATCTTATTTATGTGACCGTTTTCAATATGTAGCAATAAACAATGAGGTATCACGCAAATCGCACGTCCAGTATGGTGTTCCACAGGGCTCAGTCTTAGGGCCTATGCTCTTCGCATTATGCATGTTACCTCTAGGAGATATAATAAAGCGACACGGAGTAAGCTTTCACTGTTATGCTGATGATACGCAACTTTATATTTCCTCGAAGCCTCATGAAACAGCAATTCCATCGAATAGTGCAAAACGTACCAAAAAGTATGAGCATATTAGTCCGGTTCTGTCAATCTTGCACTGGTAACCTATAAAGCATCTGATTAAATGTGGTCACCTCACTGAGCTGGTGACAACAAGCAGGCTACACCCCGGGTGGAATGAGCTCTCACAGCAATTGGGCACGGGAGATACTGGGGCCGGAACACCAGAGTGATCCAGTGCACCAATCTCTGTTGGGGAAAGCTCTCCCCTTCTGCTGTCCTCCAGAGCAGACATAGGGCCTTGTAATGGAAATGTTCTAGTCTTGCTTCATGAAGTGTGTTTCTTTGGTTTTCTTCCTGTTATTCTATCCTTGCTTCATTATATGATTATCTTTGTTTTTGAGTTGTGATCTTGTTTTTGTGAGTACGTGGCATACCACTCAGCCTCTGCCCTCGAGCAAAGACCAAGAGTTCTGTTTAAGATAAGGGGTGATCACGTATTGTGGATACCACAGATGAGTTCTTGGTCAAGGGGAAAGGGAGGGGGTGTCACGAGCAGGATGATATATATTTGTCTGGCAGAGAAGAAGAGTCTCCTTCTCTGCAACATTTCTTTGTTTTTGATGCAGATTGAATGACAATATAATACTTTGCAAGGTACCTCTGCCTCTCTGTGCATTGCGTTTGACTGGGCTGACTCACCTAGTTTAAGGAATAAGAAAATTCCACAATAGCCTTCTGAAGCACCCGCGTGTGGTCAAAGTAGAGGCACAATGCATTCTGGACACAACCTGGCAGGGTTGGGACTTCCTCCCCACGGGGAGTGCCTGTAAGTTCACCACCTGAAGGGAGCGGTAAGAATTTCGGCACGTAGACAGGCCTTGGTCTCAGAAACATGTGGGAGTCATCTGGCCCGAACGAAACTGGGGAAGAGGTTGCACTTGTCCCAGTTGACCCGAAGGCCCAGTCGGTCAAGGTGCCGGAGCACGAGGTCCAGGGAGAAAGGACGCTGTTGTCATATATGCTGTTTGTCCACCTGAGGACGACTCAAAGCTGTTAATATATCAGGCAGCTCAGCTTTCAGATGTCATGTACGCTGATAATCTGTCTTTGACTTCATGTCATATGTGTGAGACTGTGTGTTCTACACTAGTTTTATTTAACATACTACACAGAAATGACACACACAACAGTACCATATGCATTTTTGTAGAGCAGGTTGAAAATATATACAATCACATGATGGCAAATGATGGTTAATCCTAGAGTGGTTTATAGAGATGGAGGTGATGAGTTTCAGTGAGATGATACAGGTGACCAGATGAGTTTTATCAGTCCATGAGAGTCCGTCATCAAGTCTTTTGTTACCAAACAAACAGTCATGAAATCATCTCATGTTACTACACGATTTCTCTTGACAAGAAAATATCAGCAAAACAATAACTGCTTTCTTAGTGTGCCTATGGTCTATAGTAATAGTTTAGCAAACACATTTAAACATGAACAAAACATCAAACGTTGGGATATTGGGTCAGTAATGACTTTTCCTATGGCTATAAACTACATCAACATTTGAATGAAGTTAAAAAATACAGTGTAATTTATTTATGATATGATATCTCATCTACCACAAGAATGAAAAAAGTTTAAAACAGAAAAACATCAACTGGCAAATAGACTTCTGTCATGATTCAGTCACCTTAACTGTGTTTTCAGTATCAGGCAGTCGACACATTATCTTCTGGTCATTCAAAACACAGAAAGTTGAGTTTCTCCTCACAGTCTCTGGGTGTCCAGGTCCGTGTGATCTTGTCCAGAGCTGCACAGCGTTGGTTTTGGTCAGGACATTGAGGCTGTCCAGCTGAAGACCAGACATTGAAGAGAAGATCATCTCCACTGATCCAGAACCATCCACCTGCTAGAAAGCGCAGACCAATCCACACGTATTGTGTTTGAGCTCCTGTGATCTTACTGAGAGCATCATCCATCCGTCTGCTTGAGTTCAGAGATGCCAGATCATCATGATGATGTCTACAGTAATCTAGAGCTCCCTCCCAGCTCTCAGACTGCTGAACCACCACAATCTCAGACAAATCCATACAGAAGAAGGTGAGAACAGAATAGATACAATAATCATCATGCAGTTTCTTGCTGTCTTTGTTTATAAAAGCACAGTAATAACTGTCTGGTTCTCCAGTATCCCAGCTGATTCGAGTTGCAACTTCACCAGTCGTCCACATCCAGTTTCCATAATCCCTGTAGAGTCCAACAAAGGCATCAGAGGTTTGATTGACTGCTTCTTGTATAAACTGCTGTTCTTCAATCTCATTGGTGAAGGTGGACAGATCATGATAGAAGGTTCTGCAGTGATTTATTGCTCCATACCAGTTCTTCATCTGATTTATAAAGTAATGTTGTTTCGTGGCACATGAGGCGAGTCCATAGAGCTGGATGATGAGGAGCACAGTGATTGTAGTCTTCATCTTTACCCAGTCAAGAGGTTTTGTGAGTTTGAAGATGAAGATAGAACTGTGACTCTCTCTTACTTCAACTGACACACAACCAATAACAAAAGAGTGTGATGAGTGACAGTGACACAGACCAATCACAACACAACAAACAAATGTCAGGTGCACGTGACCAGTCAAATAAACTTGACAATGGAAGACGTAGAAAGACTCATTTGAATCTTTGATGATTATTTTGCATGTTTTCCTTAAATTGTAAATCTCAGTAGATCCGGATGAATTGAATCTGATTCTTAAACATTCGTAAATGTCACATTCATCTGCTTTAACAGACACAGATTCAGTTTGATCCAATAACTAGAGATGTTTATTTCAGTTGTAAAATCATCAGATAAGGTGATTAAATGTTCATTCATTTCTCACAATTTCACAGAACACACAACAGATGAGAACAGACATGTTTCTGGGAGCTTTTGGCTGAAATGAACAAATTCACTCAGTGTATAAAAGAGCAGTGTTCTGTCATATATAATATATAATTAAATCTCATTTCAGTGACTGTACTAAACCTGGATTTCTTTCAGAATGGATCAGTGTGAAACATTTACTGTGCTGAAAAACACAGACTTCCTGCTTCTTAGTGGGAGAAATCTTTGGAAGTTTGAAACTTTAAATAATAATATAATTTAATAATAAAAATAGCTCCAATAATGCTGATATTTAGAACAACAACACCGGGATTCTTTACTAATTCACTTTCACTATTTCAATTTGATTTCAGAATATATTTTCAATAAAATTCTGTGCACTTAGCAGCAATTCAGTTTCAACACAGAAGACAAACAGAGGTGGACGTTAACACAATAAGGTAGTAGTACACTTTCTATCTGTTTAGAGTATCTGTACTTCAGTATTATTTTCTTCTGGAAACTCGTGATTTTAACTTCACTACATTTGAAACACAAATATCACACTTCCTGCTCCACTACATTTGTTTGTTCAGATTGACTTACTTGAAGCCTCATAAAATAGCTTCAATAACTTCAATAACTGCATTAACTCATCTATTGTAATGCAACTTTAATAGCTATTGTCTATAATTTATGCACTTGCACTATTGTTTAGTCTAAATTATTATCTATGCATAGCCACCTGTACATTTCTGCTCTTAGTATATAGCCATCTGTATATATTAAAGTACAAATCTACTGTCAATTTCTCAAAACATACCTACTGTTAAGTATTTTCATAGTCCATATGCCCACTGTATAGTATTTTTCTAATATTGTATTCTGTATTTATTTTAACTGGATATCCTGCACTTCCTAACTGCACTTCTGGTTAGACCTAAACTACATTTCATTACACTGTACTTGTATATGTGTAATGACAATAAAGTTGAATCTAATCTAAGATCTGGTCAAGGAACGATACAGCCTCTGTAGGATGCAGCCTTGCATTGGAGAAGCTTGTCTTTTTTATCTTTTATAGTTTGTGGATGTGTAAGTTTTGTTATTAAAAGTATTTTTAAAGTTAAAATTGTTCCACTGTGCTTCTTGGATTAAACAACGAGTTTAAAAAAGACATACTGTAACAAACACAAACATGTTAAACACTTTTTGATACAAACTTACTGCATTGTGTTGACCGAACTAAACAGATGATAATGAAAATGAAATAGCAGAGGTCTTCAAATCCTTAAATCAAAAACTCTGATTCATTGAATGTTGTTCTCAGGGCAAATAGTTCAATCTCACCTTCTTCGTATGTAAGGCAAAATAAGAATCCTTTCCCATGCAAATTTATTTTGCATGTATTGCACATTGTTTTTAGTGGTGTGATTTTGTGTTTAAGCAAACTGTGGGTGTATGTAAATGCTGGACTGGTTTTCCTTTTCATACATACGCTACACTCAGTGTTTCCGATTACTCAGAGACATCCCAGAAAGCACCTGTACATCTGTGACATGTCTGCTAAAGATCTGGAAAACATCTGCTATCGCTGTTGAAAAAAACTGCATATGCTGGTTAGGAAGGTTTTGAAGCATTTTAGCTGGTTTGTGCTGGTTTAAGCTGGTCATGAGTATGGAGAAGTTTCATGAGATGTCTTAATGTTTTTGATCATTATTCACGATGTATTGCTCTTCTTTTTAAACCCGTTTGTATGATATTCAGAAAAGCTGTTTTTGAGGTCTGGTAGTGTTTATGAAAACACTTATTTCAGCCCCAACCCTACAGTATGAACAAATCTTGGCATGTTCCGCCCGTTACTATGATTACAGCTTTCCTGTAGCTCAGTGGTAAGAGCAGAGCATTAACAATGCCAAGTGGATTGCATATACTTAGAATCAAACAAATATTGTACAGGATAATGCAATGTTAGTCGCTTTGGATAAAAGCGTCTGGCAAATGCGTAAATGTAAATGTAAATGTAAATGTAAATGTAAATGTAAAATCTACATAGAGCAAGGCCACAGTTAAAGACGAGTGAAGACGCTGAAGAAGGGGAAATAGGTCATGATGGCCATGACATAAAGGTGGTAGATAAGAGAAGGATTGGTTTAAAAAAATGTATTACTCACCAATATACCTGATTGGTGAAAAGTGAAGTAAACCCCTTAAATAAATGTTGGAGTCAGATGTGCATTTGTAAGACGACCCTCCGGGCGTCTCACTACTTTGTTGGCTCGAGCAATAAAGTTTTAAATCTCTTGACACCTGGACCTTCTTTCTTTCTGAAAGTTTTCTAAAGTTTTTAGACTGATTTTCCTCAACATGAGCTGGTTTAAACTGGTCCTAAACCAGCTCATGACCAGCTTAAACCAGCACAAACAGCTAACATGCATTAAAACATACTTAACCAGCATGGTTTTTGCAACAGAGATGTAAAAACGTCTCGGTTACCGCTGTAACCTCCGTTCCCTGATGGAGGGAACGAGATGTTGTGAGAGACTGACTGGAGTTTGATCTTGAGAACCTATCATCTCCGAGATAATTAATAAAACGCCAATGGGCTTGGCGAATGGCACAAGCATGCCAGTCTCCGCCCCGTACATACCGGTATAAAAGGAAGATGGCGGCAGTCATTCCCTTTGTACTGAGGAACCTGAGAGGACACTCCTGGTCGCTGCAGCGGTTCGGCGCATGTTGTGGCATGAATACACAACGAGTTCCCCTTCAGTAGGTCTTTCGACGTTGTGAGAGACTGACTGGGGATATATCTACACGCCACAGCGCTGCGCCGTATCACAACCTCCAGCGAAGCGACACTGACTAGGCTAGCGAGTTACAAGAGTGCTACCGCGAGATGTAATCTTCCAGTAACATAGTAGTGGTCATACTGAGAAGCCTGTACTGACGGTCATCACGGACAGGGGCGTACGCCTCTAGTAGCGAGGTGCTGTCCGGAGCCGAATACTGGGAAAACACTGCTCTCCTCTTTGAAGAGTGTGTTACAGATTGGCCACATCCTACCCAGAGGGGAGGCTACACATGGAGACACTAACATGGTCTCACCGGTTGGGAGAACAACATGCGACAAACGGTGTCAGCCCGAGTAGGGGGAAAAATCCAGGTGGGACCACCACCGGCGGGGAGGTAACAGATTCACCAATCGAGAAAACAGAAGTGAGGAATTCAAGATATACGGGACGACCCAGAGGGAAGTCACTATGTATGGGGCACTAGTCCTTGTATAGGGGACTACCAGAGTAGGGATGACTCTGTACCCATACTGGACCTGGTTCCAACAGACTGCTCCGCCCTACCAATGCTTAGTGATGGATGGAATGGCTGTACTTCACCCAGAGAAGGGGGAAAGTAGGGAGGCTAACATAGTGCACTAGTCTCACCTGAGGAGGGGAGAAGGCACTTTCGCCAGATGAGAAAGGTGGTTCACCCTTCTCGCGACCCTGAAGAACCTGGTGACTGTCTGATCACAAGCCCAACGCTCTAACCACCAGGCCACAGCTGACCCTTACCGAACATACAGGATCAAAGAAACCTGCCTCAGCATGCTTGCCAAGCATGTGATGCAGGTCTCAAGTCTGACCCAGGGATGAGTCTGTCACACCCAAGGAAACAGCGGAGGCTGTGAAAACAGCCGTGAGAAATTCGCTCTTTTAGGTCTGCAGCTCGCTGGCAAAACGCCCAGGGGAAATCAGAAGGGAGAAGTCCGCTGCTCTGTGTCCTAAATCCACCAGATTTAAGTGAGCTCAGAGACGATTTCGCTTGACAACATGTGCCACGCAGGTTTCCGAAGAACAAAGGATAAGTGAATGGCCGCCGCCATCTTCCTTTTATACCCATATGTACGGGGCGGAGACAGGCGTCCGCGTGCCATTCGCCAAGCCCATTGCCATTTTATTAACACATACACTTCAGGAAGCCACCGTGTTGACATACTCGCCTGAAGCCTACACTGCCTACTCCTGTAGTACGTTCGGAAATAGTGTAAGGTAAAACATATACACATAACGTGCATACTGAGGCTCAAAGCACCGGAGCGGGGAATGAGATTCCTCCGCTCTTAAGTCTTCCAGGGTAGTGTTTTAATTTTCCCCTACATGACGAGACATACAGTCCCGTTACATTTAGTTCACTTGTTAAGTGCTTAAATCTGATGCCAATAACCTAGAAAGTGTTGGCAACTCCAGTAATAAGTTCTTTCTATTTTATTAACCCTCCATCCAGTTTACCTTAGAGCATGCCAGATCAAGAAAGTGTTTTCCCGTTTTTCCATTACAGATCAACCAAAACACCAGCACATGTCCTTATTACACTGTCAAATTGGGTCTAATGTGAGTTCAAGATTAAGCATTCAACCTTTGATGACTTCACGCTAGAAATGCTTATTATTGTACACAGCATTACAGTGTTTCCCATTGCTAACATACATCGGTTACAGTAATACTGAAGTCACATTGTGAAAACTGTAGATAAAGTCAATAAGTGCGTTTACATGTGCAAAATAAGCGAATCTATTAAAATCGATCACAATACAGCTCATAAAAGTCACTCATAAAAGTCAAATCGGCTACACAGAAAATCATGTTTATATTGGATTTTGAGATTTTGGGGTTTTTCCCATGCAGTGATTATAGAGCGAACATGTATGTGATATTTTACTTCCATTTGAGACTTTTTCTGTTACAATGTCAGACATGCGCACATGAACAAAACTGAGAGAAAACGTACTCCGTTACTAACATAACCTCGGACCCAGAGATACAGGAATGATTACTGCGTAGCAGGATGCTATGGGGAAAACTCCTATTTTTCCAATAACTGAAGCTTTTTAATAACACATTGAATACTGCATGGCCATTGGTTCGAGAACCAATGCTGATTGCATTAATGCGCAATTTAAAGACTATATAGAACACGCATTTACTGTAGTATAGCCTACTATAGTTAGGTAAATACTACAGTAATAATAATATATGATGTATGTGTACTATATAACGTGTGCCAAGTGCCCATGCACAGTGGATGAAAATATCCTGCCTTATATGTGACCCTGGACTACAAAACCAGCCGTAAGTCGCACGGGTATATTTCTGGCAAAAGCCGAAAATACATTGTTTGGGTCAAAATGATCAAAAAAATTTATGCCAAAAATCATTAGTATATTAAGTAAAGATCATGTTCCATGAAGATATTTTGTACATTTCCTACCGTAAATATATTAAAACATCATTTTTGTGAGTGGATCCCTCAATATCGCGATCAGAAAATGGTCAGAAACATGCGTACAAACTTAACTCGCTACTGTCCGCTCTATGAGAACTGTTCATTTATGTTTGGTATCTTTGTAAATGTAGGGGTATCAACAATAATCGTTTATAGGAGACTTTTATTTTGATTTTTGCTGTGGGCGCCGCCATGGGGTGTGCACGAAAAAAGGTGAAGAATGGCGTACGACAAACGTGCTCGCTGAAGACGTCTGTGATGTTCGGGTAGTTTTTGGTTAAAAACATAAGTTTAGACATCGGCACGTCTGCTGCATCACTTAAGTGTCTTCTGATGGTAACTTTGAGAGTTATTAGACGTGATTGAGTGAGTTTAGTGTATTTTGTGAGCGAGACCGGGAAAAGTGCTTATTAGCTCGATATTGCTAAGGCTACTGGAGTCAATTACTCCCGTGTTTCATTTTGTTTTGTCCAGTTTTTGTTTTATTGTTTTAAACGAACTTAAGACACTATGGACGCGCGATAATGTCCATTGAAGAGAGCGTGAGTCTCCGATGGTGTGTTCGTCGTTTGTAGTGCGGTCTGAGCCAGCTCGGATTGTGGCCTTGTAGGATCGAGCTGACGTCGTCAGGGTCTCGAGGGCAATCGCTGGGGGAGGAAAATTGAGCTAAGATACCCTGCCATCTGTGGGACATCATTCAGCGCCTCATCCTGGAATTAAAGTGGTGATGTACACTATTTACATTTGTGCTACACTTCTGTAAGCAGAATTACACTTTCCTCTCGTGAACTGGACTGAGTATATCACAATTCATTGGACCGTGAGCAAACTTGTGACTAAAGGATTCAAATACGTTTCGACTCACGCATGGTGGTGAACTGTCTTTGAGATCTCACGTTTAAAAAGAAGAATATTACTTTTTGTTCATTATTCTCAACGTTGATGCGAATTGATATTTGAATGCATTGAACTGATTATTTTTGAACTGTGTTCAAAGAGGTTTATTTCTTTAAGTGCAATTCAGTGCATTTGAAAGGACATTGACTGTGTGAAATTATTACAGACACAGATCGATATTTCCATTGTTTATTGTATTGTTTACATTTTGTCATTTTTGTACTGCAAATACTTTTCCTCATCTGTGAGACAGAAAAGCCAATTACTTAAATCTCATTTATTTTAAATTAAATAATTTGTTAGATAAGGTAATTTGGTTGTTTTCATTTTGAAGTCACTTATTTTAAGGAGTGGGGGCGTCTTTCCTGTCCTGTTAGAATTGAGGGGGAGTGGGTTGTGCACTCATTTACACTAACTTTCTGCACTTACACACTTCAGGTGGCTCCCGTGTCTACAGTAAGTCCTGAAGCCCACCTCACTATATCTTTAGCATACACACTGCAACACGACAGGCACAACATACAGCCACGAACTGTGGTAAAAGACTAAAAAGCATTGGGTGGGGGGACCCAGCTCCTGTTGCTCACTCAGTCTTCCTTTAATAAGTGTTTATTATAACCCCCACAAGGCGGTGACATCACCCCGCCGCCACATATTGGCGTCACGAACAGGATCAACCAGCGAGTATTCTGAGACAGTGCACGTTGCTGATCACGAAACTGAAGTTATGGCTGAATTGAACGAATTAAAGAGACAGTTCGCAGAGATGCAAAGGCAGTTCGGTGAGCAAACTGGAATGTTAGAACAGGCAAGAGCAGACCAGAGGGAAGCCCTTTCCCTAGCTAGAACTGTCATAGACCAGCAGGCTGCCGTTCAGAGAGTACAACCTACCATTTACATTCCTCGTGATCGTAAACTCCCAGAGTTTAGTGGTTGTCGATCCAAACCTGGTGACCTTAGTGTAGAGGAATGGATCAATTCTATGAAGTCTGCCCTAAAAATGATGAAAATCCCTGAAGGGGACAGAATTGAGTTTGTCAAACAGAATCTGAAAGATGAGGCTAAGATGACGGTCAAGGTCATGCTCAACGGCAAAGAGAGGTCTGTGGATGAGATCTTTGATGCTTTAGATCAGACGTAATAAACTTCCCATTGGCAGCAGACTGAAAGAGTTTTACGACCGCAATCAAATGCCTGGCGAAACCATTCGTTCCTACGCTTATGATCTGCAAGAGAAACGTCTCGGTTACGTATGTAACCTCTGTTCCCTGATGGAGGGAACAAGACGTTGTGTCGAAGCCGACAGATGGGGTTCGCCCTTGAGAACCAGTCATCTCTGACTATTTTGAAAAGGCCAATGAAATTTGGCGAATGAAATTTGCATGCCGGGCCCCGCCCCCGGAAATCCGGGTATAAAAGGGGAGCCGGCGTGCTCATTCATTTACCTTGTGTGCTGAGGAGCCTAAAAGCATCTCGTGACTGCTGCAGCGGACGGCTATTGTCGTGGCAAGAAGGACACAACGTCTTGTTCCCTCCATCAGGGAACAGAGGTTACATACGTAACCGAGACGTTCCCTTTCTGTCGGTCTCTCGACGTTGTGTCGAAGCCGACAGATGGGGTTCCTATGGAAAACGCCACGGCAATAGTCGCGTCACAATCTCCAGCGAAGCGACGTTGGCCAGCCTAGGCGAGTCAGACGAAGCGCTCTCGCGAGATTGTAACCTTCCAGTAGGTAGACAGGGGGACCCAGAGCTTCCAAGAAAGATGGGTAGCCCCTGTCCTCTGTCAACTCAGACGGCCCCAATGGCGAGAGCCGTCCGGCCTTAGGACCACTGGGTAAGCGCTATTCCCTCAAGTGGGAGGTGCGCTACGGAGACCACTTCCCACCCTCGGGGGGAATACAGTGGAGAAACAGCATGGTCTTACCGGCAGGGAAGAACTCATGGGAGGTATGTGCGAGAATCCGCAGGGTGGATGCTCACCCGGGGAAGGTCACGAGTTCCGGGGGAACAGCTCATGACGGAATCTCAGACGGAACCACCCTGCTGGGGGGTTACCACGTCTGGAGCACTGAGGTCGGTTAGAGTCACACGTAGATAACTCAACTTGTGCCCGCCAAAGGTGGCAGGCTGCTCCGCCCAGCCCGCTGCCTTGAGTGCTTAGTGATGGATGGAATGCCTATTCTTCGCCCGAGGGGAAAGAAGGGAGGCAGATGATTGCGCACTGACCCCCCCCAAGAGGGGGGCTGGCGCTTGTCGCAGGCGTACGCCCTGCCGGCCGCCGGTCTTACCTGGTGTTATCCTGCAAGACTCGAGCTGACACCGGATCCACGCGGAGGTTGTAGAACCTCGCGAAGGTGTGGGGCGTAGCCCAACCCGCAGCTCTGCATATGTCTGCCAGAGAGGCGCCCCGAGCCAGTGCCCACGAGGAGGCAACACCCCTGGTGGAGTGCGCCCTCACTGCCAGCGGGCACGGGCAATCTTGAGATCGGTACGCCGCCATGACGGCGTCCACGATCCAGTGCGCCAGTCTCTGTTTGGAGACAGCTTTCCCCTTCTGCTGACCTCCAAAACAAACAAAGAGCTGCTCAGAGCCTCTGAAGCTCTGCGTGCGGTCCACGTAGAGGCGCAAGGCGCGTACTGGACACAACACGGACGGGGTTGGGTCTTCCTCCCCGGTGGGGAGCGCCTGCAAGGTCACCACCTGGTCCCGAAAGGGAGTGGTGGGAACCTTGGGCACGTAGCCGGGCCGAGGTCTCAGGATCACGTGAGAATCACCGGGCCCGAAATTTAGGCACTCTGTGGACACGGAAAATGCTTGCAGATCCCCCACCCTCTTGATGGAGGCGAGCGCCGTCAGGAGAGCCGTCTTCATCGAGAGATGAGAAAGATCGGTCTCTCCGAGGGGCTCGAAGGGAGGCCTCTGGAGGCCCGCCAGGACCACATTGAGGTCCCAAGAGGGTACGGAGCGCGATCAAGGTGGGTTAAGCCTCCTCGCGCCCCTGAGGAACCTGATGACCAGGTCATGCTGCCCTAGAGGTTTTCCAGCAACTGGTTCGTGATGAGCGGCGATAGCGGCTACATACACTTTCAGCGTGGACGGAGAGAGTTTACTCTCCAACCTCTCCTGCAGGAAGGACAGCACGTGCCTGACCGAGCAAATCCGTGGGTCTTCTCTGCGAGAAGAACACCGAGACGAGAAGAGGCGCCACTTAAAGGCGTACAGCCGCCTCGTGGCAGGTGCCCTAGCCTGAGTGATGGTCTCCACCACCGCGGGGGGTAGACCACTCAGGATCTCCTCGTCCCATCCAGGAGCCAGACGTGGAGGTTCCAGAGGTCTGGTCTCGGGTGCCGCAACATGCCCTTCCCCTGAGAAAGAAGGTCCTTCGTCAGGGGAATCGGCCAGGGGGGAGTTGTCGTCAGGAGCATTAGCTCCGAGAACCAAGTCCGGCTGGGCCAGTACGGCGCAACTAGTACCACTTGATGCTCCTCTTCCCTGACCTTGCACAGGACCTGTGCAATGAGGCTCACTGGGGGGAAGGCGTACTTCCACTTGTCCCGTGGCCAGCTGTGCGCTAGGGCATCCGTGCCGAGGGGGCCCTCGGTCAGGGAGTACCAAAGCGGGCAATGGGTGGTGTCCAGGGAGGCAAACAGGTCCACCTGTGCCCGCCCGAACTGCACCCAAATAAGCTGGACCGCACGGGGGTGGAGTCGCCACTCTCCACGGGGCGTCGACTGACGAGAGAGCGCATCGGCTGTCTGGTTCAGGTCGCCCGGTATGTGAGTGGCATGCAGGGACTTCGTCACCTGTTGACTCCACAGGAGGAGGCGTCGGGCAAGTTGCGTTAACTGTCGTGAGCGTATACCCCCCTGATGGTTGATATACGCTACGGCAGTCGTGCTGTCTGATCGGACCAGTACGTGCTGGCCCTGCACGAGGGACCGTAGTCCCCTCAGTGCCAACAGAACAGCCAACAACTCTAGGCGGTTGATATGCCAACACAGCTGGGACTCCGTCCAGAGACCCGACACTGTGTGCCCCTTGCACACCGCACCCCAACCCCGTAAGGAGGCGTCGGTCGTTACCACGACGCGCCTCGGGACCTGCCCCATGGGGACGCCAGTCCGTAGAAAGGTCACTGATGACCACGGGGTTAGGATACGACGGCAGAGAGGTGTAATGACGATCAACCTCCTGCCTGTGTGCCACGCTCTCCAGGGAACTCGTCTCTGTAGCCAGTGCTGCAGCGGTCTCATGTGCATCAACCCGAGGGGAATTACCCCCGCCGAGGACGACATGTGGCCCAGGAGCCTCTGAAAAAGTTTCAGGGGGACCGCTGGTCGCTGCTTGAAGAGTTTCAGGCAGTTCAGCACTGACTGTGCACGCTCTGTCGTAAGCCGCGCCGTCATGGAGACAGAGTCGAGTTCCATACCGAGAAAAAAGGAACTCTGCGCAGGGGAGAGTTGGCTCTTCTCTCGGTTGACCCGTAACCCCAAACGGTCTAGGTGCCGGAGCACCAGATCCCTGTGTGTACACAACAGTTCTCGCGAGTGTGCTAAGATAAGCCATGCGTCGAGATAGTTGAGTACCCGCACACCTCTCTCCCTGAGGGGAGTGAGGGCGGCTTCCACGACCTTCGTAAAGGCACGTGGGGACAGGGACAGACCGAATGGGAGGACCCTGTACTGATATGCTCGCCCCTCGAAAGCGAACCGTAGGTACGGCCGGTGACGAGGGAGAATCGAGACATGAAAGTACGCGTCCTTCAGGTCGATAGCCACGAACCAATCTTGACGCCTGACGGACGTCAAGATGCGCCTCTGCGTGAGCATCCTGAACGGCAGCTTCTGGAGGTGCCTGTTCAGGGCACGCAGATCTAGAATGGGGCGCAACCCTCCACCTTTCTTGGGGACGATGAAGTACGGGCTGTAGAACCCGCTGGACATCTCGGCCGAGGGGACAGACTCGATCGCTCCCTTCGCCAGAAGGGTTGCCACCTCCTCCCGCAGCACGGGAGCATCTCTGCCTCTGACCGAGGTAAAGAGGATGCCCCGAAACCTGGGCGGAGGTCTGGCAAACTGGATCGAGTAGCCGAGACGGATCGTGTTCTCCAGCCACCTTGACGGTCTGGTGAGTGCTAACCAAGCACTCAAAGACTGCGACAGGGGCACTAGAGGTACGATCTGCTTCATCGCCCCTGGGGAGGGCGGTTCGCGGGCTAGCGGTGCCGGCCCCGCCTCGTGGGGGGGCCGGCTCCGCTGATTTGCCTGCCTGGCGGCGCAGCTCAACGCACCGTCGAGGTGAGAGTGCTGAGGGCTGCGCAATTTTATACTCGGCCTTGCGTGTCGCCACAACGCAACGTCGAGTTGCCGAACACCGTCCTGCGGAGGGTGAGTGCGGCTGAAAGGGGGACCCAGAGAGAGAGACTGCTCTTTTTGTGAGGAAGTGGGCGCTAGGCCCTGAAAAGGGCCTAGCAGATGTTGGGACGGGGCAGGGACCGTCCATTTCCGACCCGTCAGCGATGGAATGGCTGGGGTCGGGCCCGATCTCGATCTCGCCGGGTCCGGCTCGTCAGGAACGCTTCTGCTTCCGCGGCGGCTGCTGACGAGACGGTGGTCGCTTCCTGTCCGTCCTCTTCCGGGGGGCCGCCTGAGGAGGGGGCACCGTAGCCGGAGCTGACGAAGAGGAAGGCGGGGGCTGCTGGGAGGCAGACGTTCCACAGGACCTCGACGGCCGAAAGGCGGTCGGGTCGCGGCGGGGCAGGATGTGCTTAATGGCCTCCGTCTGCTTCTGCACTGCCGAGAACTGCTGGGAGAAGTCCTCGACAGTGTCACCAAACAGCCCTCCTTGCGAGATGGGAGCATCGAGGAAGCGAACTTTCTCGGCTTCACGCATCTGCGCAAGGTTTAGCCAGAGGTGTCTCTCGTGGACCACTAGTGTGGACATCGCTCGACCCAAAGCTCGCGCTGTCACCTTCGTTGCCTGGAGGGCAAGGTCGGTGGCAGCGCGGAGCTCCTGCATAATCTTCGGGTCGGTCTTACCCTCGTGGAGCTCTTTCAGTGCCTTGGCCTGATGGACCTGCAGGATGGCCATGGCATGAAGAGCTGAGGCAGCCTGTCCAGCAGCGTTATAGGATTTCGACACCAGCGATGCCGAAACCCTACACGGCTTGGACGGGAGTCTAGGTCGAGACCTCCAGGTGGCCGCCGTCTGCGGGCACAGGTGCACCGCGACTGCACGTTCAGCCTGGGGGACATCAACGTAGCCTCTAGCTGCCCCGCCATCGAGGGAAGAAAGGGCGACAGAGTCAGCATGACGGGAACGAGCCGAAAAGGGGGCGTTCCAAGTCTTGCTGAGCTCCTCATGCACCTCGGGGAAAAAAGGTACAGGGGGCGTGCGCGGCTTGGAGCCGCGCTCGGACCCGATGTACCAATTATCCAGCCGCGAGCGTTGGGGCGTGGGCGGTGCGGTGCACTGCAGCCCGATGCTCGCGGCGGCCCGATAGAGCATGGCTGACATCTCGACGTCTGCCTTTTCCTGAACTCTATCTCCGGGCGGAGACGGCTCGAAGGAATCGTCAGGGTCGGATGCCAGGAGGTCGCCCTCCGATGCTGCGAGGGACATCTCATCGTCGTCACGCATCGAGTCCGATTGCGTGACGAAGGAGTAAGACGGTGTGGAACCGCCTTCCTGGGAACGGCCAGACGAGCGAGTCGGGGCGTGAACGGTCCGCGAGCCATCGGCTGACGGGTTTACGCTCACGGAAATCCCCATGCCACCCAAGCTGCTCGCCGCTGCTGACGGCGGGGCTGTGGCCACCGCGGTCGCAGAGCGGGAAGCAGACGAGGTGGTGGCTGGCTCTCGAAAGAGCGCAGCCACCCGTGACCGCAACTTCTGTATCGCCATCTGCCCGCAGTGCGGGCAGGATGACTCCACGAATGCTGCCTCAGCGTGTTGGACCCCCAAACACCTGACGCAAGCATCGTGTCCGTCCCCCTCCTCAATGAGGGAACCGCAACCACGAGAGCAGCGGGACATGCCACGCTGAGAAATTTGCTCTTTTAGAATATATCTCTTTCAGAAACACCTCTGGAACTGCTGAAACGCCGGGGGGATGATCGCTCGGAAGGGACAATCCGCTGCACCACGTCAGGAAATCAGCTGTCGTAGTCATTCGATGCATAGGCTCCGAAGAACAAAAGGTAAATGAATGAGCACGCCGGCTCCCCTTTTATACCCGGATTTCCGGGGGCGGGGCCCGGCATGCAAATTTCATTCGCCAAATTTCATTGGCCTTTTCAAAATAGTCAGAGATGACTGGTTCTCAAGGGCGAACCCCATCTGTCGGCTTCGACACAACGTCGAGAGACCGACAGAAAGGGAACTGTATATCATTCAGAACCGTGAGCCCTCCAGAGTCCCTGATGCAGATGCTGTATTGAAGGAACAGTTGGTGTTAGGTCTCAAAGATGATTCGTTACGACAAGAAATGAAGAGGAGACTTAAGGATGAAAAAGATCTGACATTTATTCAACTAATGCAGGAAGCCATTACTTGGTCAGAAGAAGAGGAGGTCCAAGTTCCAACTACCTCAAAAAGTAGTATTCGTTCACGTGGTGCTGTTCATGCTACTACTGCAGCAGAAAACACTTCAACCCCTCTCACTCTGGAAACACTGCATGAAGCCATTCAGCAGATATCTGCCCGGCAAGAAAAACTTTTCCAAATGGTAACGAATCAAGAGAAAGTGAAACCCCCTGGCAGGGAGAGTAAAACCAAAAGTCCACCTTTAAAAGACAGCGAGGGAAGATACATCTGCTATACGTGTGGCAAACCAGGACACACTAGTCGGCGATGCCTTCAAAACAGAGAGCATGTAAGTGGAGTTCAGCCCCCGAAATCTATGGTGGAGAGGGAAAAGTTATCTGATCAAGTTGTTGCAGTTCTGGAAAGTCCAGGTCCGTCTGTCATCAGAAGTCACACTGCTGATTGTAACGTGAGGGATGTTTCAAGAACTATCTGTGAAAGTGCCTTTGGAGATTGTCTAACCGTCGAAGTAAAGATTGCTGGGATAAGTACTGTCTGCCTTCTGGACACAGGATCTGAGGTGACTACCATCACTGAGTCACATTTTAAGAGCCACTTTGGTGAAGTTACGTTGTCGTCGGCCAACTGGGTCCGACTCACAGCAGCCAATGGCTTGAATATTCCCATTGTCGGATGTCTGGAAGCGGACATTGAATGTATGGGGAAGACATTGCAAAGAAAGTGTGTCTTTGTGATCAAAGAAGGCAACCCCATGGGGACAGAGCTGAGAAGAGTACCAGGCATTGTTGGGATGAATGTGCTGAACAGTCTGAAAGATTTATTTATGGCTACTGAGGGCATGGAAAGAATGGATCGGTATAGTCGTGGAATAAAAGAAGCAAGAGTCCAAAGAGTGTTGGCTGATCTCAAGACACAGACTGAAACATTGAACCATGGAGACAAGATTGGCTTTGTGAAAGTAGCAGGGAAACAAGCAGTCACTATTCCTCCATTCAGTGAACGTGTTGTGGAAGGTCGTTGTAGGATACCCCCAAAACTAAGCTGCCAAGTCTTAGTGGAAGCCTCACCCGAAGTCAGTTTGCCCAAGAGTGTTCTAATCGCCAACGTACTTACCAAGACCGTTAACGGAAAAGTCCCAGTCCGAGTGTGGAATTCCAGCGAAAGGCCTGTGAAGCTTCTGCCACGATGTAGAATAGCAGTACTGTCTAAACCCCAGGAGGTTGTTCCTAAAGTGCTTGTGGAGTTTGAAGAAAGGGATGATGCTTTGCACGTTAGAGCTGTCCAGCAGCGACAGGAAAAAGTGAAAGAAAGCACCTCTGGGTTGTTACCAG
Source organism: Barbatula barbatula (assembly GCF_947034865.1). Classification (NCBI taxonomy): domain Eukaryota; kingdom Metazoa; phylum Chordata; class Actinopteri; order Cypriniformes; family Nemacheilidae; genus Barbatula; species Barbatula barbatula. Next base: position 24,534,782 of record NC_136772.1, read on the forward strand.
TTCCAGTGCAGACAAATCTCGAAAACCTTACGGTGGCTCAACTTGGAAAACTCAGGGACCTTCTGATGAAACACAGTGACGTGTTTTCGACAAATGATGGTGACTTCGGCTTCTCAACGACTGTCACACACAGTCTCCCTACAGGAGACGCTCCTCCCATTAAGCAGGGACACCGCAGAATTCCACCCCAAGTGTTCCAGGAATTGAAAAGGCATGTCCGAGATCTAGTTTCACAAGGAATCCTCAAAGAAAGTTGCAGTCCATGGGCATCTCTAGCTGTAATTGTTATTAAGAAAGATGGCAGCGTACGCTTTTGTTGCGACTATCGAAGGTTAAATAAAGTAACCTGCAAAGACGCCTATCCCCTTCCTCGTGTGGAGGAATCGCTGGATTCCTTGGAAAATTCCCAGCTGTTTTCCACACTGGATCTAACATCAGGTTATTTCCAAGTGGCCATGAGTGAGGATGACAGACCTAAGACTGCTGTTACTACTCCCTTCGGACTGTTTGAATGGACCAGGATGCCATTCGGGCTCTGCAATGCTCCTGCAACATTTCAGCGCCTGATGGGGGTGGTACTTGGCGATCTGACGTTCGACATACTGCTCATCTACCTTGACGACATCATTGTGTTTTCAAAGGACTTCGACAGCCATTGTCAAAGGCTGGAAATAGTATTCAACAGGTTGAGACAACATGGATTGAAACTCAAACCCAGTAAGTGTTTCCTTCTGAAGCTTGAGGTGAAATTTCTAGGACATCTGATCTCATCCCGAGGAATACAAGTTGATCAGGAGAAAACACGGGCATTGGAGACGTGGCCGGTCCCCAAGAATGTCAGAGAGTTGAGACAAGTCCTCGGATTCTTGAGCTATTACAGAAGGTTTGTTCCCAGTTTTGCTCAGTTAGCTCGACCGCTTCATGCGTTGGTTGGAAAAGGGGGAAAAGGGAAAGTGATGGAACTCTTTAACTGGACCACTGAATGCAAGACTGCACTCGATAAGCTCAAGCACTGCTTAATGTGTCCACCAGTTCTTGCATACCCAGATTTTAGCAAGTCTTTTGTGCTCACAACTGATGGAAGCCTGCGTGGTCTTGGGGCTGTACTGAGTCAGAGCCAAGGAGGAGTTGAACGTGTGATCGCATATGCGAGTCGGGGCCTTCGTGGGTCAGAAAAGAACGATCGAAATTACAGTTCCTTCAAGCTAGAGCTGCTTGCTCTAAAATGGGCGGTTACAGAAAAGTTCAAGGAGCATCTGATTTATACCAAGTTCTCTGTTGTCACAGATCACAATCCTTTGCGATACTTGGAAACAGCAAATTTGGGAGCTGTCGAACAACGGTGGCTAGCTCAACTCGCAGAGTTTGATTTTGAAGTGTATTACAAACCAGGACGACAAAACATAAACGCAGATGTGTTGTCAAGAATCCCCACATGTGAAGAGCCAGAGGAAGAAGACTCTGCTAAAGATTTCATTAAGATGAACTCAGATGATGTTCGTTCATGCTTATGGCCTGTCACAGAGGAGCCGCGAAAGGTTCAAGCCTCAATACAAGTTGCAGTGACAAGGAAAGTCCCAGGTTATAGCTGGAGTGACATAGAAGAGCAACAGAAGATCGACCCGAATATAGCCCCTGTTTACCGTGCTGTATTTTCCAGGAAGAACTTCAGTCCTGTTGATCATAGAGGCATGAACCTGGAGTTGAGAAAACTTGCTAGACAGTTCATTCGACTCAAAAAAAAGGAGCTTGAAAAAGGAGTGCTGTTCCGAACTGTACTTGATCCAAGAGACAGTGAAGAGATTCATCAACTAGTGATTCCAGAACCTCTGCGTTACAAGGTCTATGAGAGTCAGCATGATCATTGTGGTCACTTTGGAGAGAGAAGCACGCTGGAGCGTATGAGGCGGATTTACTACTGGCCAACAATGACAAAGGATGTTAAAGCCTGGATTCAGCAATGAAAACGATGTGCACTGGCGAAAGATGTTTTTCCTAAACTTCGTGTCCCAATGACGTGCACTAATGTGTCAGCACCCCTGGAAGTCTTAGCTATGGATTATTCTGTTTTAGAAGAATCCCTCGGAGGATATGAAAATGTTCTTGTCTTAACTGACATGTTCACCCGCTTCACAGTTGCGGTGCCAACCAGAAATCAGACCGCCCATACCACAGCAAAAGCGCTTGTGCAACAGTGGTTTACTCACTACGGTTGCCCAGCAAGATTACATTCAGACCAAGGACGTTGTTTCGAAGCCAAGGTTATCGAAGAACTGTGTAATGTCTATGGAATCGGAAAAAGTCATACAACTCCATACCACCCTCAGGGCAACGCTCAGTGTGAAAGATTCAACCGAACCATGCACGACATGTTAAGGACATTACCAGCTGAGAAGAAAAAGAACTGGAAGCAGTATTTGCCTGAATTGGCTATGGCATACAATAGCCGGGTCCATTCCTCAACGGGTTATTCGCCATTCTACTTAATGTTCGGGAGAGACGCTCGCATGCCGATGGACATACTTGATGGAAGAGACTTGGGGGATAGTGACATAGACAATCTGGATGATTGGGTGAGACAGCATCACAACAAATTGAAAGTAGCTGTTGAAGTGGCAAGTAAGACGGCACAAGAAGCCTCACGACAGAGAAAAAGAGCCTATGACCGCAGATCACATGGAGCATTAATGAGACCTGGAGACCGTGTTCTGTTACGGAACCTTTCCCACAGAGGAAGATGTAAGATACAAGATCACTGGGAATCCCAAACGTACATTGTAGTGAAACAGAACCATGCCGATACTCCCGTCTTCACAGTTCGCCCAGAAAAAGGGGGAAAATGTAAGGTTGTACACAGAGACCAACTCAAACATTGCACCTTTCAGACACAGCCCCAATCCTGTACACCTAGACGTAAATCTAGAGAGTACTCAGAGCAGGAACACACTGACTCAATTCCTGATGTTCTTGTAATTCCTGTGAGTACACCTGCACCTGACATACACACAAACACAGGGTGTAGAAGAGAAAATGGGGATGAGTTAGACAAAGGTATTGGAGAACCTGTCATAGTAGTGTTTTCTGATGATTCAGTCAGCCAGTCTTTACATGAGTCAGAAAATTCAGGTGGTTCTGATGCTGAAAGTGAAAATGAAAGCATTCCGGAGCCTAGACGTTCTCAACGTCAGAGCAAGGGTACTTTGCCGGTTAGGTATAGAACTGATTATGCCTTGAAATAATTCTCTGGACATGTTAATGTTTTCTTGAAAGTTCAGGTTAAAATGTAAATGGTTAACATGTTTATTTTGCTATGTTGTAATTTGTATATTTTCATTGTGATTCTGATGTTTGACGATGTGAATAATTATGCTTACCATTCTCTGTCATTGTTTTCCAGGGACTGAGTTGCTGAATGGAAGTCCGATGGTATGGCAGGGTTTGGTAGGGGGGAATGTAGGGGTATCAACAATAATCGTTTATAGGAGACTTTTATTTTGATTTTTGCCGTGGGCGCCGCCATGGGGTGTGCACGAAAAAAGGTGAAGAATGGCGTACGACAAACGTGCTCGCTGAAGACGTCTGTGATGTTCGGGTAGTTTTTGGTTAAAAACATAAGTTTAGACATCGGCACGTCTGCTGCATCACTTAAGTGTCTTCTGATGGTAACTTTGAGAGTATTAATAGACGTGATTGAGTGAGTTTAGTGTATTTTGTGAGCGAGACCGGGAAAAGTGCTTATTAGCTCGATATTGCTAAGGCTACTGGAGTCAATTACTCCCGTGTTTCATTTTGTTTTGTCCAGTTTTTGTTTTATTGTTTTAAACGAACTTAAGACACTATGGACGTGCGATAATGTCCGTTGAAGAGAGCGTGAGTCTCCGATGGTGTGTTCGTCGTTTGTAGTGCGGTCTGAGCCAGCTCGGATTGTGGCCTTGTAGGATCGAGCTGACGTCGTCAGGGTCTCGAGGGCAATCGCTGGGGGAGGAAAATTGAGCTAAGATACCCTGCCATCTGTGGGACATCATTCAGCGCCTCATCCTGGAATTAAAGTGGTGATGTACACTATTTACATTTGTGCTACACTTCTGTAAGCAGAATTACACTTTCCTCTCGTGAACTGGACTGAGTATATCACAATTCATTGGACCGTGAGCAAACTTGTGACTAAAGGATTCAAATACGTTTCGACTCACGCATGGTGGTGAACTGTCTTTGAGATCTCACGTTTAAAAAGAAGAATATTACTTTTTGTTCATTATTCTCAACGTTGATGCGAATTGATATTTGAATGCATTGAACTGATTATTTTTGAACTGTGTTCAAAGAGGTTTATTTCTTTAAGTGCAATTCAGTGCATTTGAAAGGACATTGACTGTGTGAAATTATTACAGACACAGATCGATATTTCCATTGTTTATTGTATTGTTTACATTTTGTCATTTTTGTACTGCAAATACTTTTCCTCATCTGTGAGACAGAAAAGCCAATTACTTAAATCTCATTTATTTTAAATTAAATAATTTGTTAGATAAGATAAATTGGTTGTTTTCTTTTGAAGTCACTTATTTTAAGGAGTGGGGGCGTCTTTCCTGTCCTGTTAGATTTGGGGGGGAGTGGGTTGTGCACTCATTTACACTAACTTTCTGCACTTACACACTTCAGGTGGCTCTCGTGTCTACAGTAAGTCCTGAAGCCCACCTCACTATATCTTTAGCATTCACACTGCAACACGACAGGCACAACATACAGCCACGAACTGTGGTAAAAGACTAAAAAGCATTGGGTGGGGGGACCCAGCTCCTGTTGCTCACTCAGTCTTCCTTTAATAAGTGTTTATTATAACCCCCACAAGGCGGTGACATCACCCCGCCGCCACATAAAGTTTAGAGTTTCCGCTTTCAAGTTCATCTACTCTCTTCTATGTCATTACATGGGTAAGCCAATCGAGAGTGTTAAAACAAACCTGTTTCTTCTTAGCAAGGCCTGCTACAGTCTCTAATTGGCTGCCAATTTTGTCACGTGCGCAGCGTACACAATCCGTCATGATCGCAGTTAAAGACATCAATGTGCTGAAGGATTCTATTCAATATGGCACACGGGTGAATGTGAGGATCTTTATTTGACCTTACTTGTTTCTCTGATATCATAGGACATTTCACAACCTTCCATTGTTTCTTTATTTGAATTTGTTTAGTGTGACACTCGGCCATCGAGGCTGCGCATGTTTTCGTGGTGACATCCACACGTCCACATTGTAAGTTTTAATGTTGTACCATTGTTTGTTTGAATGATCTGCAATGCATTTTAGTGTGGCGTGCCTTCGGGGCTTCCATCGTTGTGGCATCTCTTAGTAGCCGTGTCTGAGTACCAGCTGTTTGTTGACTTGCTAACAGATCCATCGTGTGACTTCTGTGTGCCTGTGATTACGTGTGCGTGCGTGTGCCGATATTCAATCAGGGTAAGTACATTAGTTATTGTTTCTTTTTAATCTGCAGTTGTTTTAATTAGATGGTTAATAAATATTTGTTTAGGAAATCTCTTTGCTCTTGTTAAAGCAGGTTTAGCAGCTATATTCATAACTTGCTGTCAGTAAACCTTTGCTTATTGAGCCACGTCTGTTGCTTTGGGGGAAACAGAACTTACTGCTGTGATCCCATCTCGTCTGCTGCTCGGGTGATCTGTTTTAGGCTATAGTGGGTTGTATAGTGTTTGTTTATGTCCGTCTTTGTATGGATTTGGCTGGTTCTGTCACCAGTCCTTTAAGTGCATGATCATTGCTGTTTTATGATCGCAGCCAAATGGTCTTGTCATTTATATCTTCTTTTGTGACGTGACCACGTCGTCTTGAATGTGTATTCTTTTGTCATAAATTGTTGTTGTTTTCGGTCTTTGTTTAAGAGGATTGTTGATCTTTATATCTTTTATTTCTGTGCCTGCAGGAGCTGGGTTTTCCTGGAAGTGGTAGCCACTAGGGGGTTATTAGTGCTGTGTTATTTCTGATCACTATTTATAGCGGAGCGTGACTTTCGAATTGTGGTGTTTCTGCCGTATGCAGCTCTAGCTATTGTGAGTTGTCATTATTTGTTTAATTGTTCTCTTTAATAAAAATAGTTTGTTTAATTGTGAACTGGCGCCTCCTGCCTCTCTTGAGCAAACGGACTTCGGGGGGGCGTAGTCACTACTAGTCGAGCCCCGTTTTGCTACATAAATAAAGGTTAATAATAAAAATTAGTCGGTTAAAGTGCACGTTTAAAAATCTGAGGGTCATCTCAATCCTGACTCTTGTTTGACTGAGGGCCATGTCGAAGCGGTTCTGTGGTCAGGATAGCAAAAGCCTCTTGTCACGAATCTGTAGGGGGAAGATTAAGTGCAGGCAGCAGTGAAGGAGTAAACCAAACAAGGATTTATTCTAAAAAAACACAAAACAAAGGCCCACGATGGTATGTTTCTCACCACACAAAACATGTGACTCTGTCTTAATTTTTTGGTCTAGTGGCAGAACCATGAGACCTCTGGCATACATAACCACCGAACTTCAACAACAGGCTATCAAACCTGTCCTGTAATTGCACGAAGAGAAGATTGTATTGAAGTTTGAAATTGAGTTTTAGTCTCATATTAATTCATTTAAAGGGTTTTGCACAGTTCGATTGCTCCCCCCTCCCCCTGCTGGACTGTGTTCATATTATTTCACTTGGGTCCAAACCGCAGGTTGTTTGCGTCCTCAAGCCTGCAGCTGTTTACCCTGTCGCTTGTAACATTGCTCGCTTCACTTTTATTCTTTTTTGAAGCGTTAGTTTTTTTTCCAAAGCATTACATAATGGCAGTCTTATGAATATACTGCAAATGCTCTTAAGAACGCTGAAGGCAAACAGAAATGAAAAATAAAGTGAGTGAAACACACAAGCACATTTCAACCAAATAATACAGATTAAAAGTGCTACGATTGGGTTCATATCAGCAGTGAAGCGTACTGAAGAGTTCACAGCACAGACTGGTGTACAGTTCACGGATACACACCCGGGTTCAGTAGACAGCGTTCACATCATCATCCGTTCACAAATGATGGTGGCCTGAAAGCCATGTTAAATACTGTTATTGTTATTTTAATGATTCATGTTATTATTTTAACTTTTTCTGATTCTTTATCTGTTCAATTAATTTACATTGAGTCATTTATCAGACGCTTTTATCCAAAGTGACTTACAAAGAGTTCAGTGAGCAATAAGAGATATGTCATAAAAGAGCAATAGTACAATAGGTGCTAATACAAAGATACTAGTTTCAACAAAAGCCAGAACAACACCTGTTGAGAGAAAGAGAGAGAGGGTTAGTGTACTTTTGTTTTTGTAGGGTGCAATTTTCAATTCAATTTTATTTATTAATAATAATTATTAGTGGAATTTACAGAGCCCTGAGCTAATCTAATACCAGTTCGGCCCGGTCTGATTACTAGCCAGATCTATCTTTGGCTAGCACAGGCCATTTTAATTTAACATCTTACACGGTTGTTTTAAATGTGCTTTATAATACAAACAAACATAATAATGTAAATTTATGCTAGTCCATCAATCACACGTGCTTCAAAGTTGATGTTGTTAACATTATATAAAACATTCTGCTTTTCAAGCAGGATTAAGCTGGTTAATGACAAATTCTGGCCTATTGTCCAAATGGTGGTCCAGGTTGAAGTCATTACATTTTAGGACAAATATAATGTAATTTCGTGGAGGACCTGGAATACCGTCAGAGAAGACAACGTGCACTATGACCGAGATCATCTAGTTGTAATACTATTTTAAACATACTGTATGTGACTACTCCATCCCAGTTTGAACCCTTGTGTCCCACACTGAAGTTTTTACACCGTTTGTGAGTGCTGTGAATTGCTCTACGAGACGTTGCCAATTGTTCCTGTGTTTTACTTTCAGTTTTCTAGGTCCAAGGAGAGAGATGAGCTAAAGACGCCTTTATCAACCACCACAGGCCCCTACAAATATCTGCCGATGCATTTGGCCTGGCAAACAGTCCATCAGTTTTTCAGTCTTATATTAATGATGTGTTTAGACATGCTAAACCACTGGGTGACTCTATACATATACATCATCCCAATCTACTCAAAGTCAGAACATGTTGAACACCTTTCATCAATCTTCAGTCTCATTTCTTGGTGATATCATCAGTCCAGAAGGTGTCGCTATTGTTGAGCAAAAGGTAAAGACAGTGCTGGGTTGAAACCAACCTTGTCTGCCGTTGACCACAGTATTTCAGTTGGCTCTTCATCACAGACAGACCTCATTCATCCTCTGAAAGAAGGTCGCATGTGAAGGGTTTATTCAGAGCCTCTGAAACGAGACACAGCTTATGAGCATTTATTTGAGATCATTGGTCAATGTTCAGTTTTATTTGTTTCTTTGTCCCACATTTAGTTCTGTGTATTAATATCCTATGTTCAGTTAATTCCCTTGTCTATTTTTGTCTGTCTTAGCGTTTAGATAGATGTGTGTATATTTATGTTTACATTCTTACTCTTCTAATTGAACTTAACAAAATATTGTTACATTGTGACAACACTGAGCATTAAAAAACCTTTTCAATCAATTGGAACTAACAGAAAAATAGACACTACAGTATTCCATTCAATTCTATGATTCTATTTCATTTATATAGCGCTTTTCACAATGTGCATTCAGCACCAAAAACAGCCTGATGAATTTTAATCTAATATTATTTCATTAGGCTATAGAAAAATAATTAGGCAGGCATATTTTAGCCATGTATATGTAAAAAAAAACGGCCGAACAATCCCATATCACCCCATCCACACCACCACCCGCCCATGTACAGTCCGCGCTGCAGTGCCGGTTGATCGCGCGTGCGCCTGACGCAGTTTGACGGACGGTAGCCTAGGCAACTTATTTGGAAATGGCCACGAAAAGACAGCAGGAGTCAGGATCAGAGAAAAGAAAGAAGAAGAAACTGCGAGATGATGCCTGTGCATCACTTGCAGGTATGTCCATGTTTAATCAAATTAGATTTGGGAAATGTGCATGATGTGCTGCTACTGATCGTAATGCGCGTCAAAGTTGTGTAACGGAGGCCAGCTAGTGAAGAGCTATGTAGTGTGTAAACCTCACTATCAATCAACAGAGACGCTTTAGCCTCCTCGTTAGAGCGCTCCTCTCCCATTCGGACCGATGTTGGTCCGAAGCCAGTGTCGAGGGGGGCGAGTAACTTTAATTTCGGTGCAGCTTGCAATCTGAATTGAGATTTTCCATTGTAAAACATTGATAGTTTTTTGTTTTGCTATTCTGTTTACTGAAGAAAAGTTTGCACCTTTAAGGGGGGGCATCATAATGGAATTATGCTTAGGGCACCAAAATGGCTAGCAGCGGCCCTGTGTGCATCGTTCCAAAATAAGCTTGATAAAATACAAATTAAAACACAGAAAAGATCTAACACAGTACAGTGCATGGTGTTTGTAGAACAAGCAAGATCATTCTAATAAAGCAAAGTAAACAGAATTTTCTGATCCTTTGAGCCAATCTAATATCTAATAAAAGAAGTCTCCTGGTGAGGAACCCAAACTCCAATGATAAATGAATGGAAAAAAAACCCTCTGGAGAAACCAGACTCAGCCGGAAGGACCAGATCTCATCTGACGTGCCACAGCTGCACTCACTGACTTTGATTAAAAGTTACTGAGTAAATATTTATGAATATCCAGGAGAGCCTATTAGTTGTGATTTAGGAATTGTGGTAACGCTTTAGAATACGGCCTGCAATGTATTAAACAGAATTTACAGCGTAGCTAATTTGAACAATATTTACCTCAACAGTATCTAGGTAAAGGATACTCATATGCAAATTTGGGGAATAAAGAAATCATGAACTTCATTAATCTAAAGTGTTACATGAAATTTCATTTGTTGAAACTGTTTAGGTCTAATTTTGACCGATATCAAACAGAGGGCTGTTTTAAGCAGGGACAATAGGAGCTGCATAATGTGCCTGAGTGCAGCTATGACTTTAAAATCCTGTCATGTGATGAAAGTTTATGATAATTATATTGCATTTTATTTAATGGCGCCTTTCAAAGGAGTGCAGATAGAGACTAATTAGTGTAGCTGCTGTTCATTCGTTCTTATTTATTTGGCATAATGTGAATGCTTGACTGAAAGATGTGTCTTTAGATTGAAATTGTGTGTGACCCCCAAATAGTATCAGGAACGAACTATTCCAGAGTTTAGGTGCTAAGTATAAGAACGCTCTTCCCCCTTGGTGGATTTGGTTATCCTGGAACCCATAATCATGTAAACCCACAGAATTCTGTTGATAAAGTGCATCAAATTAATATGAAATAAATCAGTGTATAAAACTGTGTTAAATAAGGAAGGTCCCTTACATAAAAATTTATTTATTTTCTAATTATAAAAGTCAAATGAAGTATTAAAGTTATAATGAAAGGTTTATAAAGGAAGGTAATATTTCAACTTCAGTTAAAATCCGAATGGAAACAAACACATTAAACATCACTTTGGAAGCACTTTTGAATATCTTAGAATCTCTTCAAACCAAAAACTTAGTCTCATTGATTCTTTTCATGAAACAGGAAGGAAGAACCCAAGTGCAGGCAGCACTGAAGGGGTTAACAGCATCTTTAACAAACACCCACGATGGGGGGAAATCACTAACCAAAACTAAAATACAAAACTGAAAACAAACACTTTCCAAAAAACTAACTTCTGACTTGACACAACATCACACAGAGACTAAGGCACAACGAACAAGGGAACTATAAACATTAAACAATGTATACTAATGTGGTATCTTCACCATAAACAACTACACTTAGAACAACTAACCAGCACAAGACAATGGCCGAAAGGGCATTAAATAGGGAGACTAACAAAGGAGATAACAATGGGCAGGTGTGGGTAATAAGACACAGGAGGAAAGCAATATTAGAAACGAGAGGGGCGGAGAGAAGGCATATTATGTCCTGACTGACAATAATACGTTTCTTTCCACATAAAACACGGGTCTGTCATGATTCTGCCACTAGAACAGAAAATTAAGACAAGAGAGGACAGAATCATGACAATTCTTGGAAGTCTCGTAAACATTGTTTTCAATCACTTCATTTCCCTTTCGAAAATGTTTGCATGTAATACTCACTGTTTCATACACACGACACTGAAGTCAAGTCAAGTCAGCTTTATTTATATAGCGCTTTTTATAATTTTCATTGTTACAAAGCAGCTGTACAAGAAAACATTGACTATAAGCAAAACATAAAAGGTTATGGAAGTCAAAACACAGGTCAAATATCAGACACACAATAAATTCCTATATGCAGTTTTAATCAAATAAGACTATCAAATTCTAGCAGCCCCCCCGGCCAGGCAAACAGTGCAAAACAGTATGAAAACGGTGGCGAGGAACCCAAAACTCCATTGGAGGAGAAAAAAACCTCAGAGGGAGACCAGGCCTAACCAGGGGATTCCATTTCCCCTCTGGCAAAAACTGCAGCCTCTGCACAAGCTCGACAGTGCTGCACAACAAGGCCAGCATTTGTCAGGTCTGGGAATGGATTGCGCTCTGCCCGCTCGGGTAACCTTGGAATGCATCCTGCCCGCTCTAGTAACCTTGGACTGCGTCCTGCCCGCTCTAGTAACCTTGGACTGCATCCTGCCCGCTCCGGTAACCTTGGACTGCATCCTGCCCGCTCTAGTAACCTTGGACTGCGTCCTGCCCGCTCTAGTAACCTTGGACTGCATCCTGCCCGCTCCGGTAACCTTGGACTCCATCCTGCCCGCTCTAGTAACTTTGGACTGCATCCTGCCCGCTCGGGTAACCTTGGACTGCATCCTGCCCGCTCTAGTAACCTTGGACTGCGTCCTGCCCGCTCTAGTAACCTTGGACTGCATCCTGCCCGCTCCGGTAACCTTGGACTGCATCCTGCCCGCTCTAGTAACCTTGGACTGCGTCCTGCCCGCTCTAGTAACCTTGGACTGCATCCTGCCCGCTCCGGTAACCTTGGACTCCATCCTGCCCGCTCTAGTAACCTTGGACTGCATCCTGCCCGCTCTAGTAACCTTGGACTGCATCCTACCCGCTCCGGTAACCTTGGACTGCACCCTGCCCGCTCTAGTAACCTTGGACTGCATCCTACCCGCTCCGGTAACCTTGGACTGCATCCTGCCCGCTCTAGTAACCTTGGACTGCACCCTGCCCGCTCTAGTAACCTTGGACTGCATCCTACCCGCTCCGGTAACCTTGGACTGCATCCTGCCAGCTCTAGTAACCTTGGACTGCATCCTGCCCGCTCCGGTAACCTTGGACTCCATCCTGCCCGCTCTAGTAACCTTGGACTGCATCCTGCCCGCTTTAGTAACCTTGGACTGCATCCTACCCGCTCCGGTAACCTTGGACTGCACCCTGCCCGCTCTAGTAACCTTGGACTGCATCCTACCCGCTCCGGTAACCTTGGACTGCATCCTGCCCGCTCTAGTAACCTTGGACTGCACCCTGCCCGCTCTAGTAACCTTGGAACAATGAGACAAGACTGGCTGAGAGTAGAAGACTGTTCTGCACTCTTTGATGCAACAAATGCATCAGTTGTTATTGGAAGTGTTCCTGGTTGTGGTTGATCTAACTAGTGCAGCCTAAATCTTTGAAATATATATATTATGATAGTGTAGTGTATGCAAGATTAAAAAGATGCGTCTTTAGTCTAGATTTAAACTGACAGTGTGTCTGACTCCCGGACAGTGCAGGGAAGACTGTTCCAAAGTTTAGGCGCTAGATAGGAAAAGGATCTGCCGCCTGCACTTGATTTTGAAATTCTAGGTATTACCAGCTGACCTGACGCCTGACAGCGTAGTGCACGTGATGGACTATAATACGTGAGAAGTTCACTGCAGGGCTTTATAGGTAATAAGCAAGATTTTAAAGTTTATGCGATACTTTATTGGTAACCAGTGCAAGGTTGACAGAACCGGGCTAATATGCTCATACTTTTTTGTACGTGTAAGAACTCGAGCTGCCGCATTTTGGACCAGTTGGAGTTTTTGTAATAGGCCTGCAGGGCAACCACCTAATAGTGCATTACAGTAATCTAGTCTTGATGTCATAAAGGCACGTATCAGCTTCTCTGCATCTGATGGTGACAGCATATGACGTAATTTAGATATATTTTTAAGATGGAAAAACGCAATTTTGCACGTGTTGGGGACCTGGTTCTCAAATGACAGAGTACTATCAAATAAAACGCCAAGATTCTTTGCAGAAGATGAGGGTTTTATGGAACATCCATCAATAGTTAAGCAGTATTCTTGGTTGTTACGTAGGGCGGTTTTCGGTATTTCCGATTACTCAGAGACGTGATTCAGAAAAGAAAATAATAATAATAAAGAATAAATAAAATATATATTTAGTAAATGTAAACGTAATATTCATGATGTAGTTTACTTTCTAGGTGATTAGTTCTGATTATTTTCTTAACCCAGTCAACTCATCTTGCCAGATCAAGAAAGTGCTTTCCAGTTTTTCCTTTTGCACATCAACCAAAACACCAGCACATGTCCTCATTACACTGGCAAAGTAAATCTAATGTGAGTTCAAGATTAAGCATTCGATCTCAACGCATGTTCCATATTTCTCTTGTTGTTTTTGTTGCATTTTGTGGTCATATATTCTGTTTGTCCACCTGAGGACGACTCAAAGCTGTTAATATATCAGGCAGCTCAGCTTTCAGATGTCATGTATGCTGATAATCTGTCTTTGACTTCATGTCATATGTGTGAGACTGTGTGTTCTACACTAGTTTTATTTAACATATTACACAGAAATGACACACACAACAGTACCATATGCATTTTTGTAGAGCAGGTTGAAAATATATACAATCACATGATGGCTAATGATGGTTATTCCTAGAGTGGTTTATAGAGATGGAGGTGATGAGTTTCAGTGAGATGATACAGGTGACCAGATGAGTTTTATCAGTCCATGAGAGTCCGTCATCAAGTCTTTTGTTACAAAACAAACAGTCATGAAATTATCTCATGTTACTACACAATTTCTCTTGACAAGAAAATATCAGCAAAACAATAATTGCTTGCTTAGTGTGCCTATGGTCTATAGGAATAGTTTAGCAAACACATTTAAACATGAACAAAACATCAAACGTTGGGATATTGGGTCAGTAATTACTTTTCCTATGGCTATAAACTACATCAACATTTGAATGAAATTTAAATACAGTGTAATTTATTCATGATATTATATCTCATCTACCACAAGAATGAAAAAAGTTTAAAACAGAAAAACATCAACTGGCTAATAGACTTCTGTCATGATTCAGTCACCTTAACTGTGTTTACAGTATCAGGCAGTCGACACATTATCTTCTGGTCATTCAAAACACAGAAAGTTGAGTTTCTCCTCACAGTCTCTGGGTGTCCAGGTCTGTGTTTTCTTGTCCAGAGCTGCACAGCGTTGGTTTTGGTCAGGACATTGAGGCTGTCCAGCTGAAGACCAGACATTGAAGAGAAGATCATCTCCACTGATCCAGAACCATCCACCTGCTAGAAAGCGCAGACCAATCCACACGTATTGTGTTTGAGCTCCTGTGATCTTACTGAGAGCATCATTCATCCGTCTGCTTGAGTTCAGAGATGCCAGATCATCATGATGATGTCTACAGTAATCTAGAGCTTCCTCCCAGCTCTCAGACTGCTGAACCACCACAATCTCAGACACATTCATACAGAAGAAGGTGTGAACAGAAATTATACAATAATCATCATGCAGTTTCTTGCTGTCTTTGTTTATAAAAGCACAGTAAAGACTCTTTGGTTGTCCAGAATCCCAGCTGATTCGAGTTGCAATGTCACCTCCTGACCACCTCCAGATTCCAGATATCTCGTAGAGTCCGACCCAGGCATCAGAGGTTTGATTGACTGCATCTTGTATAAACTGCTGTTCTTCAATCTCATCGATGAAGGTGGACAGATCATGACAGAAGGTTCGGCAGTATTGTTGTGCTCCATCCCATGTCTTCGTCTGATCTATATAATAATGTTGTTTAATGACACATGAGGCGAGTCCATAGAGCTGGATGATGAGGAGCACAGTGAGTGTAGTCTTCATCTTTACCCAGTCAAGAGGTTTTGTGAGTTTGAAGATGAAGATAGAACTGTGACTCTCTCTTACTTCAACTGACACACAACCAATAACAAAAGAGTGTGATGAGTGACAGTGACACAGACCAATCACAACACAACAAACAAATGTCTGGTGCAGGTGATCAAACAAATAAACGTGACAACGGAAGACGTAGAAAGACTCATTTGAATCTTTGATGATTATTTTGCATGTTTTCCTTAAATTGTAAATCTCAGTAGATCCGGATGAATTTAATCTGATTCTTAAACATTCGTAAATGTCACATTCATCTGCTTTAACAGACACAGATTCAGTTTGATCCAATAACTAGAGACGTTTATTTCAGTTGTAAAATCATCAGATAAGGTGATGAGATGAGATGAGAACAGACATGTTTCTGGGAGCTTTTGGCTGAAATGAACAAATTCACTCACTGAATAAAAGAGCAGTGTTCTGTCATATATAATATATAATTAAATCTCATTTACAGTGACTGTACTAAACCTGGATTTCTTTCAGAATGGATCAGTGTGAAACATTTACTGTGCTGAAAAACACAGACTTCCTGCTTCTTAGTGGCACTTTCTGAGTATCTGTATTTGAATACGAAAGTTTTTCTCAATTGTTTACACACATTTTCTGAAAGCCTCATATTCTCAGAACTCTACACACAAATCAAAAAACACAAACACAATGGGCAAAACCCCTCAATTCTCCTGCAAAATGAAACTTCACATTCAAAACAATGTTCTTTCTTCTCAAAATGGTATTTTGTTTTCAAATGACAAACACAAACCATCATATGAATAAACATTTATAAGAACCAGTTGAACACTGATGTGCTCTTTATAAAACACTTCTCCATTCATCATAATGACTTTGCTCTTTATATGGTTCAGTGTTACACTTACTACAGACAGTACATACATAAGTGTGTTGTAAAATATTTTTATTATATATATATATATATATATATATATATATATAAAATAGTTTTTATAGTCAGAACACACAAATACACGATAACAAATATATTTACAGTTTTTCTCAATTGTTTACACACATTTTCTGAAAGCATGCCTCATACTCTCAGAACTCTACACACAAATCAAAAAACACAAACACAATGGGCAAAACCCTCAATTCTCCTCCAAAATGAAACTTTACATTCAAAACAATGTTCTTTCTTCTCAAAATGGTATTTTGTTTTCAAATGACAAACACAAACCATCATATGAATAAACATTTATAAGAACCACTTGAACACTGATGTGCTCTTTATAAAACACTATGATCTATGTAAAACACTTCTCCATTCATCATAATGACTTTGCTCTTTATTTGGTTCAGTGTTACACTTACTACAGACAGTACATATATAAGTGTGTTGTAAAATATTTTATATATATATATATATATATAATAGATTTTATAGTCAGAACACACAAATACACGATAACAAATATATTTTATATATATATGTGCAGTGTACATCCCAACCAACGCAAAGTGGCACATACAGTGGTCTACATACAAAACAACAGAAGAATTTACTGTATACAGTTACAGTAAAAAAACGATGCTGCATCTTCTCTTCGGTTTGGGTCTGGCCACAGCAACTCATCCACATCACAAGCAATGTTTTTCAGTCCAGTCATGAAAAGCATCAGCTGCTATATCTCCACATGCGTCTTCCATAGCTTGGAGAAGGGGTTTACACATGTGATGAGTCAGTGTTCATATTTGAATGGCAGTGTGTTCCTTGTGAAATCAAGAGATTTTTCTGCCTGAAAATTGTGCCAAATGCAGAGAATTGTGCTTAGTGTTTTGAAAAAAGTGTGTTTTAGATCTGCAATGTGAGTGTAAAGCAGGAATTGTGCTTGTAGTTTAGCAGAATTGCAGACATCCCAACCTGCAAAAAGTCATTTCAGGGAGGTGTCCCGAATCAAATAAAACTTGATGAACTCACCTCAACATGTCTTTACAATCATTAAACCCAGATATACACTGAACAGAGTATTCAGTTCGGGACTAGGGAGAAGAGATAAAAGCCCGCCCACACTGACAATTGATTGGTTGATTTACCGAAACGGGCCAATCAGGATGCTCTCTGTATTACCTGCGCTTCACGAGGCACACACGCAGACTAGCACAAACACACACACACGCAAGGTATCGCGCTCCCTCTCTCCTGTGCGCGCGCTACATGTGTTGAAGCACAGTCTCTGTCTCGCATGCGCGCTCTTGATCACTCGCTCTAGATTCCGGGATATTTTAACTCATTTGCGGGCATCAGGGAGCCGCTATCAATATGCGGGAGACTCCCGGAACTTCCGGGAGACTTGGGATGTCTGGAATTGGTTCAGGGGGTTGGTGAATGAGTTACATGTTGAGGTCATTGTGTCTCAAGGACCAATATTTGTGTGTAAACAATCGAGAAAAATCGTGAGTTTGCAGTGTCTGAAAGAGTGAAACCAACACGTGTGAGGATTTACCAGCGTGATTTATGCACGAGTGTGGTGAGATCAAACAACTGTTTTCTCTGAGTCTCTGATGGTTGAAACTGGTCCATAACTTTGAAGATTCTTTCAAATTGAACTGTCCCCGTAGTTGTTTCCAGGTCCCTAAAGATCGTGTGCATGGTGTAGAGGAGGAAGGAAAGCTCAACGCACCGTTGGTGCCACAAGTCACGAGCACTGCATCCCACATCAACGAAAGTCCAGCCTTACCATTCTTCTGACGATGCCGTACCATTACACCCAGAACGAGAGCAAAGGCTGGTAAAGTACTCCGTTTTCTGTCTCACCTACTACTGTCCGCCTCACTGTCGAATTGTCCGTCCCTTACAGGGAGCAAAGAGGGAGCTATTGTGAAGAGTTGAATGGTGGCTTTGCGAGCACGTCAACGAATCCGAGCCCTGAAGCTGCCTGCCCCACGAGTACTTCCATGAGTCTGATGACGAGGAAAGTCCCGGTCTGTCCAACGAGGCCTACCTAGAGAGGAATATATTTACCTGAAGAACGGAAAAGTACCTACCGGCACCCCCCCTTCATTGCGTCCACGCTACAGCCACGAGCATCCCCACCCCGGCTTTTTATCCCTTTTTAGATTAATAAAAACGTACCTTTTTAAACTCATCATTGTTGTCCGCCTCTTGGTGTTTTCTGGTGTCTGCTCCTCCGGAGTGTGGTAAATAACCCTCGGCCCTGTCACGGGGTGACGTAATCATTCTTCACGAGGGGAAGTGTGACTGGGCCTGTTATTGCCGGGCGGGAGGAGAGTCGTGAGGCCGGTCATGTGAGTGATAATGAGCGTCAACTGTGCGTGCACCAGTCACGGAGGAGCTCCAGAAGCCTGAGAGAGGCGCGACAACAGGGAAGTGCGAGAGAGGACCAGGCCTGGACATTATGTTTTGTTTACAGTTTCTCAATTGCTAAAACCCATTGGCTGAACAAAGTTCTCGGTTGCCTGAACTTATTTAGCTAATTGTGCAGTCTGTTGTCAATACCTTAAACCATTTCACATGGTAAAACACAATTTGCAGATCTCACTTAGAATCAGCAGAACGCTAAACACATTCTCATTCTCAAAACACATTCTGCACTCTAATGCACATGTCATCCATACTGGTAAACACAAGTGGCAACAATCAAATACAAATAGAGAACAAGTGTCATTGAACACAACCACTCAAAATTGATTTAACCTGTTTCAAATGATGTGACACAACCGATATAAGCCAGTTCAGAGAACAAACAGGTTGTTGAAGGTGGGAAGGAGAAAGTCTGAAAATGGACAGAAGAAACAATGTGAGAGGACGAGGGCTTATGCGAGGTGGGCGATGAGGAGGAGGGCAGGAAAGAGGAAGATGAAGAGGAGGGCAGGAAAGATGAAGATGAGGAGGAGGGCAGGAAAGAGGAAGATGAAGAGGAGGGCAGGAAAGAGGAAGATGAAAAGGAGGGCAGGAAAGAGGAAGATGGGGAGGAGGGCAGGAAAGATGAAGATGAAGAGGAGGGCGAGGAAGAGAAGGAGAGGCGGGATTGGACAGCAGGCCATTGTTGAACTTCCTGGTCAACGAGGTGGTAATATCACAATCTGTGCTGCTATCAGCAACCATGGGGTTCTGCATCACCATGTTTCATGTCAGGACTGGATACGGCACACAAGAGACTTCTTCCCCATTGCCTCAGGAAGGACAATATTGCTTGTGACATCCATGAAGTGCTCTGGCCTGACCCAGCCCAAAGACAAGAAGCACATTGATCATCACATGTTTACTCTTTTGATTTCTGATTTTATATTACAGAACATTGAAGGCTGTATACTGTACAATAAACTAATGGTTTGGCCCTGAACATTGTGCTTTCCATTTGTGAACAGTTCTGACTGCTCAATAGATTTTCAATGGTTGCAGGTTCATATCAACAAAGAACAATAATTACACTAGGACAAGTTTATGAGATGCAGGGTACAGTACTGTAAAAATAGGGGTAGAAGGAGGAAGAAACCCCCAAAAGTGCAAAGAGCAAAGCAGAGTAGTAATTTTTAGCTACGATGATAGAACATGTTTTCATTCATCAAAAGATAAATGATGGAAAAAACTTTGTTTTGAGGTAAAAAATGTACTTCACTCTGAGAACTATGTTTTAAACAATGTATTTTCTATTTATTGGTGTATTGTTTACTGACTGCTTGATAGTGTATATCATTTTGATCACTTTGTTTATGATTTGAGAGCAGTGTTTGATTTTGAACACAGGTAAAACTGTTTTGAGTCGAAAGTTTCATTTTGCAAGAGGAGTCAGAGGTTTTGTAAATAGTGCTTGAAGATGAGGTTTTGTGTTTAATGTTTTCAGAAAATGGAGCAAGATTTCAGAAATCGTGTTGTAGCAATTGAGAAAAACTGTAATTATGTTTGTATGGTTTGTATGCATTTTAAGTTCGTTTTATTGTTCGTTTATACAATTAATTAATTCCTTAATTTGATGGATCTAGTTACTTAAGGTCATGACTGAAGTGCCCTTGAGCAAGACACCTTACCCCTGATTGCTCTGCAGTAATGTGACACAGTAAAAACTACTTGTACGTCGCTTTGGATAAAAGTGTCTGCCAAATGAATAAATGTAAATATAAATGTTACAATAGCGATTTAACGTTGAAGTACAGAATAATTGACAGCTATCATGTCAGGAAATATACAGAAATTTAATGAAGTTCTCGAACACTTTACAGTCTTTACAGTTTTTACAGGCGCTTTCTCAATACTTAGGTGACTTTCGCAAAACTTTTCACACAGTGAGCACAACAGAAGTCTGAACATCTACACAGGTGTTACTTTTTTTAATTTCATTACAAAAGGAGAAACTGCTGAATAGTTTTGTATTGTGGTGTAAAAATAGAGAAATAGAGAAGTGGCTGAAAGAGGAAGAAGAGTGGCTGGGAGGGGGCGAGGAATACGTCTGCGTGGTGGAAGAAGAATAAGAGGAAAATCAAGAGCTGTAGACTCAGATGAGATCAGAGCTACTGTAATTGATCATGTAGTGAATCATGGTCTCTCAATGAGAGAGGTTGGTTAGAGAGTGCAGCCAAATCTGCAATGCTCTACAGTGGCATCTATTGTTAGAGTTTTCCGGCAAACCAACAGGTAACTTGTATTCTGCAAGGGCATTTGACTGAGTTGCACATTACAGGAGTAAATAAACTTGTGTTTAATTGTTTTTGCATTTCTACTTAGGACTCAACGGTTACCTCACACAGATGGGAGAGGAAGGATGCTCACTGGTGTGCAGGAAACTGCCATTGTTGATATGGTCATCAGAAACAATGGGATAAACACTGCTCTTTCTAAGATGTTTATCGGATGTTTTTACATCCCTGTTGCAAAAACCATGTGGTGGTTAGGAAGGTTTAGAAGCATGATAGCTGGTTTGTGCTGGTTTAAGATGGTCATAAACCGGTTAAGGACCAGCTTAAACCAGCACAAACCAGCCAAAAATGCTTCAAAACCTTCCTAACCAGCATATGCAGTTTTTTTCAACAGGGATAGCAAATGTTTTCCAGATCTTTAGCAGACATGTCACAGATGTACAGGTGCTTTCTGGGATGTCTCTGAGTGAAACACTGAGTGTAGCGTATGTATGAAAGTGAAAATCAGACCAACATTTACATTCAATGTGCAATACATGCAAAATGTTTGAATGGGAAAGGATTCTTATTTTGCCTTTCAGACGAAGAAGGTGAGATTGAACTATTGGCCTTGAGAACAACATTCAATGAATCAGATTAAAGTTTTGATTCCTCGCTCTGGGGGAAGAAGAAAGCTTCTCAGTGAAGACCAAGAACATGCCATTGTAGGATGGGTCATTGCTGACAATGCAATAAAACTGAAAAATTCAGACCAGAATTGTAGAGGACAACCTGGTATTCCAAAACGTGGAAAGCATCAGCCTGGCACTCTAACCAAACACAGAATTCGAATGAAACAGTTGTACACGGTTCCATTTGAGAGAAACCGTGATCGGGTCAAGGAACTCCGGCACCAATACGTCCAGGTATGATGTCTATACACCATGTCTGATTCTACAGTGACTACAGTAAACACTTCTTTTTTTCACTATTCTCTATTGCTACTCTTAAACATTTATGTAAAAATTGTGTTTGATTTTTCTTTCAGAGAATTATGGAGTTGGAGGCTAATCAGACACTACATTAATACATTTATGTAGACGAGGCAGGGTTTAACCTGGCAAAAACTCATAGACGAGGAAGAAATGTAAATGGGAAAAGGGCTACCATTGATGTGCCGGGTCAGAGAGGAGCAAATATCACAATGTGTGCTGCAATTTCAAGTGCTGGTTTGGTCCTGCAGAAAAGCCTGATTGGTCCCTACAACACAGAGCGACTGTCATGAACGTGGAGGATGGACGTGGTGGAAGAACCCAATTGCAGGCAGACACGGGGATGAAGGGGTCAACAAATACGTTTAATTATAAATAACAAGAACAAAACAAAAACCCACGAGGGGGTAAAACAAGACAGGATAAATAATAATGACACTAGGACATGGACTAACTAGACTGAGGTAAATAAACACTAGGACAAACTCAACACAACTAGACTCACTAAACACGAGGTAACAAGATTTAGACGAAGGCACGATAGTATTGACATCCAACTTACAGACTGTGTACAAAATACAATGAACAAGCACAGGACAATGAACACGAGGATGCTTTAAAGGGAGACAGACAAAGGATAATTAACAAGGGTCAGGTGCGGGTACTGAAACACTCAGGGAAGGTTAACGAGACAAAAGGTTGGGAAACACTGACGAGACACGAGACAACTGGTGCCAGAAGCAGAACAGGTGGGAGGAAACATGAGAACATTTGTGATTATGGTGCAAATGTAGCATTCAATGAAGGAGACAATGTAGCATTCCACCATTCACATGCAATCACAAACTGGTTTGCAGAACATCCAAGAGTGATTTCCCTTTTTCTTCCTCCGTACTCTCCTTTCCTCAACCCCATTGAGGAATTTTTTTCTGCTTGGAGGTGGAAAGTTTGATCATCGGCCTCAAGACCAAATGTCCCTCCTGGATGCCATGGATGCTGGCTGCAGAGACATCTCAGTTGTGGACTGTCAGGGATGGATAAGGGATGCCAAGCGTTTCTATCCAAGGTGTATAGCGAGAGACAACATAAGATGTGATGTAGATGAGAACATATGGCCAAATGCTGAAGATCGTATAGATTAGAAAGATTAGGACTTTTTTTTCTGGACCTTTTTTTCTGTCATTTTGTTCTATTTTTGCACACTTTACAGTAAAATCGAAGGCCATGTATGTTTGTCCTTGTTTCGTTTTGATCACTGACAGCAATTTCATATTGCTAATAAAGTCTTCACTGCAGCGATTCTGTCGTTTACTGTTTGTTTTTCCAGTTGTACATTCTATAAAGTATTGATGACTCCTTCACATTTAAATATTATGTTGTACACATCTAATGCACCATGAATTCTCTCTCTCTCTCTCTCTCTCTCTCTCTCTCACACACACACAAACAGCTGAATGAATGAAAAAGAAAGATTTCTTACTGTATGTTCTATACAGAAAGAACTGAAACATGACAAGTAATGCAGTTTTTGTAATGCCACCAACTGTTGGTATTTTGACAGTCATCGCGGTATGGTTGACTATGTGTTCATGTTGGATAGAAAACTAGTGCTAAAGTTTTGACGGAATGATTTGATTTTGAAACAGGTTTGCAGTGTTTTGATAGAGTTAGTGTATATTGAAAAAAGTTTTTAAGGGTTTTGAAATGTAGAGTTTGTTTTTAATTTTACAAACTGTGGTTATACTATTTGGCTAATTGTGTGATGTAGGTGTGTTGCTGTGTTAAGAGTTTAGAAAAAGTATTTTAAGAATTGGCAAACGCTTCTTAGCAATTGAAAAAAACTGTAGTTTTGTAGGAAATGTCCCAAATGTTAGCATTGTTGAGTTGGCAACATTGAAAGGTCCTGGCAAATTCGCAGGCAAGATTTTTACAGAAATAAAGGGTTTAACTAAACACTACACACAATTCTCAGCATTTGGCACAATTTTCAGGCAGAAAAATCTCTTGTTTTCACAAGAAACACACTCAAATATCCACACTGACTCATCACATGTGTAAACACCTGTCACAAACACCTAAAGCCCTTCTCCAAGCTATAGAAGACACATGTGGAGATAAAGCAGCTGATGCTTTTCATGACTGGACTGAGAAACATTGCTTGTGATGTGGATGAGGTGCTGTGGTCAGACCCAAACCCAAGAGAAGATGCAGCATCATAGTTTTTTACTGTAACTCTATACAGTCAATTCTTCTGTTGTTTTGTATGTACACCACTGTATGTGCCACTTTGCGTTAGTTGGGATGTACACTGGACATTGTTTTTGTTGGAAAAATTAAATATATTTGTTATCGTGTATTTGTGTGTTCTGACTATAAAAACTATTTTATATATATATATATATATACTACAAATATTTTACAACACACTTATGTATGTACTGTCTGTAGTAAGTGTAACACTGAACCATATAAAGAGCAAAGTCATTATGATGAATGGAGAAGTGTTTTATAAAGAGCACATCAGTGTTCAACTGGTTCTTATAAATGTTTATTCATATGATGGTTTGTGTTTGTCATTTGAAAACAAAATACCATTTTGAGATTAAAGAACATTGTTTTGAATGTGAAGTTTCATTTTGCAGGAGAATTGAGGGGTTTTGCCCATTGTGTTTGTGTTTTTTGATTTGTGTGTAGAGTTCTGAGAGTATGAGGCTTTCAGAAAATGTGTGTAAACAATTGAGAAAAACTGTAACAAAATGTGTCTTTTGAACCTTAATCAATGAATATGTGCTGTATAATATGCATGTCCTTTCTCATAGTAACATTGAGCGTCCTGGATATCTTGATTGACAGGAGTTTCGTCAAATCAGCAGTAGCTATCCCATTCCAACAAAATACCTACCTTTTCCAGTTTGACTGATTTGTCGATGTGGTTTCTGACTTGTTATTTGGTTTCCCAAATTGTTGTGTTTTATGACTTTATATAACTTTATTTCAACCTCAACCAAAAAATGTGTGTAGTAACTGCCATGCAGTATACTTTGTTAAGTCTGACTGCACCACCCCCTGATGATGGGCAGGAGGAACCCCAACTCTTCCTGTGAATGTAGTGTGGCTAATATGTGTATCTCCGCAAAGGGACAGTCAACAAGAGGTAAACATGTAAATGTATTCCAAATTTATTATACTTGAGTACAAAGGACGTAGAAAAGTTATTATGGTGGATTTTTCCTCAATCTATGAAGGTCGGATCAGCCAATGCAAGACCCCTGCTCAGGAGTGCCCCTGGGGAGACAGAAACAGGAGACAGCAACCCAACACCAGTCGAAGCATGCAACACAGCAAGCACAACACACTTAAGATCTGTAAATACCACTACAAAATATCACACCGTGTTGTAGTTATAAGTACACACCAATATAGTGTCTCCCCCAGTGTGGTCCCCCGAAGAGAAGGGGGAAAGCATCAGTGTGAATCCGGCCTTGTACAGGACAACCTAAGCAACAGACATAGTTAAGGAGGAGAACCACCAGCATAAATGGCAACACTCAGTAAGACAATATCACTATAAATACTCTGAGAATAGCACATGAGTTGACAAATTACAGAGAAACAAACCCAAACTCAAACAAAATAAAACAACAAAAAATAAAGCAATGCCTATTGACTACAGGAAAGCAGTGGCTGGTCTGGTCCTTTTCAGTATTCTCAACTGTCCCACCGTGCATTAAAACATCCAGAGAAAAGTTAACGTTCCGTTTGCAGTTCAGCTCAGCAGCTCGAGTCACACTGGAAGTGAATGAGGCATTAATGTTAAAACTCCATGCAGAAGCCTGTGTCCACCGTAGTGATGTTACGTATGACACTGAAGCTTTGAGGTGCGTATCGCAAATGCTACACAATTTCTAGTGCAGTCCCGTATCGGGGTGTGTATTGGTTTCCCAGAGTTTAAAAAAATAAATTATATATATATACTATATAAAATGTATGTATATATTAATTTATTATTTAACATATTTTATTGTTGTATGTAATTTCTTACTTTCATATGACCTTTTTCAGAAAGTGAGATGCCTGCGGCCTATACCATGAATGTAGCTGAACAAACTCATTGTAGTTGGATTAGTTTTGGGTTGACAAAACCAAACCAACGTGATCAAGCTTTGTTGGTACCATGAAGCAGCTCGTGGAGTTTCTTTGTCAACTCAAGCTTTGATCCTGAAGCTAAGATTAGTTTGCGCGCGCGTGCACATGAACGAGTGACGTCAGCATGGCTAAACCAATCGCATTATAAATGGATAAAGTGATTTCCACAATATGAACACAAACATTATTTCAGCCATGGACTGATATGTTTCTGCTGTCTACGCAAGAGAGAAGTGTTTCAGAAACACTGCTGATTGCGTTAATGCGCAAGTTAAACACTATATAGTACACACATTTACTGTAGTGCTGTAGGCAAACAGGATCCGCGGGGTCCTCGGTGGAACTACAAGGGGTCCGTGTCCTTGCGGGCAACTTTTTTTATGTAAGGCATGGGTACAGAAATATTACAATAAATGTTCATTGAAGCTCCCGCATATTGCAATTTTAACCTGCGTGCGGACAAAAAACATCCATTCAGGCAGCAGCAGCAGTTAACCTTACATCTGCTTCATCATTTCCCTTCCGAGTACACATGAGAGGAGTTGCGTGCAGATAAAGTTCATTCTCATATATTCTGAACTTCTGTACAAAAGCTGAAGCTGTAAACGACTAATTTGACAGGCAAATGACACGCACCGCTTCTGCATTGTAAACTCTGACATCTTACGTGTTTAAAATCAATGAAACATGCACCGTGTACTGATGGTTCATGTCAAACAAGTTGCCCCAAAAAATAACGCGGACTGGTTGCATGTTGGTCTCCTTTTAGTCTGATATGATGCTCTGCAGGAAAAAAACGAGTTACTATTTTTGCAGAAAGAAGGCGGAGCTCAGAATTATAAAATAGCGGTGTGTTCTGCAACACAGAGAAGCGGAAGAAAATATAAGAATTACACTTAATAAAACGACCTGCTTTTACAACAGAATGCATAAGACTCTACCTTTAATAAACTTTGCGCCATTAACCAGGTCAGTCATTTCATTGAAGCCCTAATAAAAACTACTGTTCAGGACAAAGAAAAATGTCCTAATACAGTGAAACTGAAAGTGTTTCTAGATGTTCTGCACCACAGACAAGAATGTAAAAAATGCAATGCAAATACATGTGATACAATAAAAATGGAATATAAGTAAATTGAATTTCATGTGAGTGTAAGGGAAAGCCAGTAAATCTGTAAAATCTGATTTTACCTATATAGTAAACAATATTTGATTTTATATTTGTAATATATATTTTTATATTAGTATTTTTATTTTATTAAACAGTATAAAAAATAACTAGCCATTCTAACACGCACTGTGAGTCAGTTACGTCATCTATATGTTTCTTTGCTCACAGCTGATTGGTCAAACTTCAGTCTGAGATCTTGAATCCAGAACATAATCTGCCCCGGAGCAGGTTAGCCGTGCAGCGTAAGATACCATGGTGACGAACACCGAATAAAGCCGAGCTACTCTCATGGTACCTAAAACCCAGGGTTGGCTCAAACTACACTGAAACAAAGCTGGCTAGCCACCTAAACCAGCTTCATGGTACAGACCCCTGGAGGGTAACAATGAGCTTTTATTTGAACATAACAATGAAACTGGAGTGTGTTGTGTTTGCTTCAACTGACCAAGCTTCTTTCACAGGTTTAATTTGCCCATCCCTAGTCCACCGTGAAGAGTAGACATGTTCTTCTAGAATTAACCTGCATGAACAGGGAGCCCAGCTCGCATGACAGAGTCTTGCCAACAGTTTTACCAACAACAAAATTGTGATCAGTAAAACCGCTGAGTAGTAACTTTGGAAAATACCATCATGTAATAAAATATGAGTTCATGTCCACAGTTGAGCCTTTAATTACCCCCCCCCCAAAAAAAAAACAATCACACACATAACATCATCAAAATCAACATATGGATGCATGTGTATTTCAATAAAATAATATACAATCTCATAAACCATAACCCAACTACAACAGAGATATTTGCTGCTTTACATTTTCGAATTCAATGAAATTGGCCGTACAAGGCATGTCAACTTATAAATATACTAACATTACTTTACTTATGAGAAACTATATGTTGCCATAACTTATTGATTACATATTATTTACGGTGAAGACTTTAAGGAGATTCAAAACATAACAGCATCTGGTAATATGATTTATTAGTTATTCAGTCACCTCAACTGTGTTTAATGTATGTCAGGCAGTTGACATATTATTTAAAACACAGAAAGTTGAGTTTTTCCTCACAGTCTCTGGGTGTCCAGGTCCGTGTGATCTTGTCCAGAGCTGCACAGCGTTGGTTTTGGTCAGGACATTGAGGCTGTCCAGCTGAAGACCAGACATTGAAGAGAAGATCATCTCCACTGATCCAGAACCATCCACCTTCTAGAAAGCGCAGACCAATCCACACGTATTGTGTTTGAGCTCCTGTGATCTTACTGAGAGCATCATCCATCCGTCTGCTTGAGTTCAGAGATGCCAGATCAACATGATGATGTCTACAGTAATCTAGAGCTTCCTCCCAGCTCTCAGACTGCTGAACCACCACAATCTCTGATTCTCCAAGAGCTTCCTCCAGGCTCTCAGACTGCTGAACCACCACAATCTCTGATTCTCCAAGAGCTTCCTCCAGGCTCTCAGACTGCTGAACCAGCACATTATCCACAGTTACTGTCATACAGATGAAAGGCAAAGTCTTAAAGCAATCCTGAGTGCTCAGTTTGTCATTGCCTTTAGGTAGAATAGCACAATTGTATTGTGGTTCTCCTTCATTCCAGCTAACATTTATTGCGCGAACTCCTGACCACATCCAGCCATAGAAATCATATTTTCGGAGTCCAATCCAGGCATCAGAGGTTTGATTGACTGCATATTCTAACAATAGGTTTTTCTCAATATCATCGGTGAAGGTGGACAGAGTTGTATAGTAGGCTCTGCAATACTCCCTAGCCTCATACCTTGTCTTCATCTGATTTATAAAGTAATGTTGTTTGATGGCACATGAGGCGAGTCCATAGAGCTGGATGATGAGGAGCACAGTGAGTGTAGTCTTCATCTTTACCCAGTCAAGAGGTTTTGTGAGTTTGAAGATGAAGATAGAACTGTGACTCTCTCTTACTTCAACTGACACACAACCAATAACAAAAGAGTGTGATGAGTGACAGTGACACAGACCAATCACAACACAACAAACAAATGTCAGGTCCGTGTGACCATCCAGACAAAGTGGGCAGATAAATCTAGAATGAAAGAAGCCTTTGCATGCCTCCCCAGTTTGTTTAGTACATTGGACCCTGATTTGTTTCTCATCCAAACTCTGCACAAATACAACGCAATGTCTCTTCAACAGAAAACATGACCTCACAAGAAATCCTCAACAGTATTGTGTGTGCCTGTAGTGATGTAGTATTTATTGAAATCACAATAGAGTAGAATTATTGTAAAAGTCTTACCTGACACAACTAGCGTGGTAATAGTATCTAACAAAGAGTTTTACTACTGCCATAAAAGTTACTTTTAGAAAGGATTCAACAGGTCAACTTTATTTGTACCCGAAGGTAGACTTGATTCCAAGTGTTGTGAGTTTACACACACATATACAGACATCACAAACATTAAACATTGTATGATATAATAACAATATTTATAATGAAAAGTGCTTTTCACAAAAAACCTGCTTGGACTAAAAACAATAGATAAACATCATTTATCTACCTGACTCTGAATTTACCAATAAGATATATGTATGCTCATACAGATTATATTTTATGACCTTTAAAAGATGTAACTTCATATGGGTGAAGTCAATAAACATTTCTCTTAGATAAGGTTTAGTGAAGAAAATACTCCTCTCATCACTTTATAAAGTCATTGATAATCGGGCCACGGCTGGTCTCATTGCCATTAAGCTCACTAACATTGACTGTGTCGTCTGCATACTATACAATAGTCCCATTTTCCCGACCTAATATGACACATATAAGTGTAGAGCTGGATTGTATAAAGAGTGGACCAAAAAAAGCATGGGACCCATTTCTCTCCAAGTGTTCAGCAATGTAACTGTAGCCTCCTCTACTCCTTTATGTCTCATATACCGTAAGCAAGCGGCATAGGGTCAAGTGTATGTTCAGTTTTCCATAAGATTTCTGCCTTTACCTTTTTTCAAGGGGTTTCATTCAAATTGATGTGAGAGTAACTGGTCTAAAATCATTAAGGGTATTGATGCGAGCTACTGGGAACCGGGACTCCCACAGCATTTGTCAAGAATGGCGAGTGCTGAACCCAGGCTCAGATAGCCTTAAACTCAAAATGTATTTAAAACAAAACCCATGATGGGAAGAAACAAGGCAATGATAAATATAAAAAATTAAAGGTGACCTAACATGCTATTACATCCATTGTGCCTTCTTTATACTGTTAAACGTGCTGGGTGCTCAAGCTTAACATGGTCAACTTATTCAAAAATGATTTGGACGCCTTTTTCAAAACAAGGATCCTAAGGTTTTATTGGCCATTCTCCTGGAAGAGCCCATGAATGAACCAGAGAGCGTGTTTCCTTGGTGAGCACCAAGGATTCATAGTGTATTGTAGTTGTTTTAGCTATTAGAGGTTAGATATTAGGTGTGTTTTTGGACGTGAGGGGAAAAAAGCCTTGTTCAGGTTTCCCAAGGACCCTGTTTCATGACAGCAGTGGATGAAGTTTTTTTATTGTAGCGGTTTTAGCTGCATGTTTAAATAATGATGAGCTTTGCTCAGCAAATATGATTCTCCACCAGATCTATCAAGATCACATCAGTTTCAGTCAAGGAATTAGTTTAGCTCTAACTAAAACAGTCTCTGATTAGTAATATAAAGTTTAGCAATATTTGTATTCAATCGACCAGCGAATGCATCAATTATCAATACACTTTAATGTTATCTCATGGCCATAAGTTACGTGCCTTTACCAAACAGTATTTAGAGCAAAGGTTGCGTAAATCTAACACGGTTTAAGTGACCTCGTATATGAGCATTGAGCACAGAAAACACATCATAATTGAATATATTGTTCATTATTAAACGCTACTCTCTACTGATTTCCGAACACCAATAAAAATCATCTTTAACAAAGAGGCACAAACTTAATGCAGATATTCTATAAATATAAACGTATCGTTGTGAGCTCTGTTCTGGATGTATATCCGTATGCACTTGGGGAGATGGAAATGTTCAAATGCTTTCAGAATTCAGTCTTGATGATAGGTTCTGGGCAGGCCCACCTGGGTTTGAATCGACAAATCAGAGTTGAGCAGAGAAGAGGTTCTTTGTCCACTCAACAGCAAATTTGCATCTTTATGACCTATCAGCAACTTTACCTCTGTTCATGACATTGATATCCTGCATTGTCTTTTATGATGTCATCTGTGTGTGAAATCTATGATACTTACATTAGAGTTGAAATCACACCTTTATTAAACAGCATGAGAGCAATGAAGCGTTTATTAGATTTGAACCAGGAAAGCTTCTGTCTGATTGTTAGGTAAAATAAATACCAGCTCTTTTCCATGGAAACATTTTGCATATATCCCTTGCGTCTGGGTTTGGCTTTCAATTGAACTGTGAGTAAATGTAAATGTTGTTTAATTCAAATGATAATATTAACTGGGGCCTTTTTCAATAGCTACCCAGAAACATTTGTTATTACTCTCTCCCTCAAATCTTTTTATTCTGACTTAACGTGAAATAAACAAAATATACGTACTGTTTAAATTGAGTACATCTGTGTAAAAGTAAGTGTTTTTGAATAACTCAAATTTACCAAAAATATGAATTGTATATAAAAAATATAATTTGTTAGATAACTCTGTTAGATCTGAACTTGGTAAAACTGCTTTTAAATATACTGCCCCTTCAGACTTGAACACATTACAAATAGAGATGAATTTGCATTCATTTGGTGTGGTGTCACATAGTCATTTTAAAATCTTACCATAGCATAGAATGCCCCAGGGCCCAGTTTTTCAAAAGTAATCCACTAGGATTTTGGATAACGGATTGGATCAAATCTTGAAAATGTGTTTTTCAAAAGAAAAAACGGATCACATAATCGGATTAGATCACGTAATCACATTTTGGTTTTGATCCGGATCAAACCTTTTGTTTGGGTTTTTCAGAACTTCTTTGTAGGATTTGGATCACTTTGATTCAAAATATCTGGATTAAACTGATCCCATCAGAAGGGTGGATTCAGCGTGGATTTCATGCCCAAAATGAAAACTTTAAAAATATATCAAATAATACTATATTTGGATTATGCAGTATTTTACAAGATATCCTATTTATTCATAAGGTTTTAATTGTATTTGTTCATCTGTCAGGCTACAGTGATTAGGTAAGCTTTAACGTATTCAGCCTTTCAGTATAGGCCTAAAGCAAAGTAGAAAGAGTTTGGCCTCATAAAATAATCCTCCAAACAGCTGTCAAAATTGACCAAAAACAATACATTTTATTCTGTCACTAATTGATATATATATATATTCATCACAATCGAAAACATTTTTGTTTTTAGAATATTTATTAGTGATGCACGCAAGGATTACAGAAGAACCAAAAAAATGCAAAGAATGGCAATCACTGATTTTTGAAATCCCAAACAAATCCAAATCAGAAATAGTGTCTAACTATTGCGTCCCTTGTTGCACGTCCTGTTTGCTCGTTCTGGCAGAGGAACAACCGACTCTGACCAAACTGCAGCAAACCAAGGCCAGATTTGAGATCCGCCTCCTAAAGGCTACGCTCGGACAAGCTGGTCTCTCCACATCAGATGAGGAAGTCTGAAATGATTGTGGAGTAATTGACATTGAGTCTTTTTTTTATTCATTATATCTATACTTGTTCTAAATATCCTCAATGTACAGTGTTTGTGTTGTAGGTCTCAGATGAGCGTGTGTGTTTTCATTTCAAATAAAAATACATTTATATTGACCCCACACTGGCTATTCTACTTGTTGCTCTTTACATATCTATAGTTCTACATTGTGATTTCCTATCCCGTTTGAGCACTGGTTATCCAGCACTGGTTATCCAGATTTGGTGATCCTGAAAAGTTCCTATCCGGATCAGATTGATCCAATCCGATGTTGCTTTAAAAAACTGGCTCCAAAAGTAAGATGGATTACGTGATCACGGATCGCAAAAAAAGGATTACTAAATCCAGATCAATTTTATCTGGATTAAACCTTTTGAAAAACCGGGCCCAGTAGATTAAAACAGATTACTCTCACAATTCTATGTTATTGTATCTTTGTTGTCTAACTCGGCTGCTGATTTTGATCGGAGGCCTGTATCACAAAGCGAGGTGAACAAACACTGAGTTGCAGACGCCTCGCACTCACAATTCGTTAAAATTTTGAAGATTTATGTGAACAAAAATGTTTACAGAGAATGTGGCGCTGACGTCACGCCGTATTAAATGCTGGGTGATGCAGACATATGTGTAGGTGGTTGCGGCTCTTTTCTGCTAGGAGGTTCAGTTCAATGTTGTTCCGTTTGACTTGATTCATTCATATTTTCCATCGCTCTAATTCTCTTCACACCACGTGCGCAAAATCATGGTGAGAGCCGTAGTAAAACAAAACAATCGCTAGTAAACAACCTCCGAAGATGGCGATGCAACGCACCATGACATCGATTGAGAAGCTCTATTCAAAGAACTGCACTTAAAAACATGTATAAGCATATAAGCACGTTAGGAGAACCATTCCTTTGGTCTGATGTGGACCTCTCTGTACCAAAGTTTTTTTACAGGCTTTATTACTGCTGGCCAGTTGCCGGGATCATTACATATTTCTTCACATGATACTAATATTTCTCCCTGGTGTTCTGTCTGTATCTCGTCAGACGAGCTAGTGTCCGCTTCCAGTGTTTTGCTAACGTACACATCCTCGCTGTCATTAGCATGGAGGCTGCTTTTGTCTCCTCTGTGGTCTTGACTTCCAGATGAGATCAATAAAAAAATATGCCTTTTTTCTCTAGCGCTTGCTCTTTTAAAAGTCATCGTCTTTTGTATTCATAGTCAGCAGGCTAGCCGTGTAGCCTAAATTAACACAGCGACAAGATCTGCTAAAAACCAATCCACTTTCTTGAGCCCGAAAACTCAAAGTATGCTCAAACTAATTGCAAACATACCTTGGTGAAAACCCAAACCAGCTTTGTGATACAGGCCACTGTGGTCGCAAGTGTGTTTCCGAAAATATAACTACAAAAAATGATTTTCGTTGGTTACTAAACACATTCATGCGTTGTGTTTTGGGTGACTGCAAATGTTGCTGCTAAGAAGCGGCCAAGATTTCCAGACCGTGAGTATGACTCTGCTGCATGCCTTTTAATCATAGTAAATTAATAAATAATGTTTTTACAGGTGGTAGTTTTAAAAAATACCCCTGCTTACCAATTCAAGTAGTATTTTTTTACTTTTCCAAAAAACAGCAATTTTTATAGCAAAAAGTCCTGCGGGAACTATGACTGCACTGCCGTGTATGGTTGCACGGTGCACCGGTAGGATCGCGATGCTTAAGCTTAAAAATACTTGCGATGCCACAGTGTTTTCAGTACGGTAGTACCGTAACTAATGTTGCATGTGCGACTCTCCTCCGACTGTGCTATTCATAAGAATGATGGGAAACGACTGAGTGACGACACAGCTTCATGCTCATTGGCTGAGAATGTCAACTGATACATTTTCTCTTTATTCTAAGAATTAGATTACGCATCTGTTTATTTATATTTACATGCAAACTAAACAAAAACAAAACACGCCTAGTGAAGTTAAGAATTAGTACATGCATTTATTTTAAATTTCTCTTCATTAAAATTCTTCCTTGTTGTCCTTTTCTCTTATTCTATTGTCTGTTTGTGTGAATTAATAAATGAATCCATTAAAAATATACATGCACGCATACATATCTAAATGGACTGTTTAGTCATTATGTCTCATCTTTGTGTGGTTTCATCTGAGAAGTGTCTGGGTCTTAAAACAAGGGAAGAAATTCTGAAGATGTTTGCTACAATACAGCTTTGACTTGCATGGTATGGAAAAATACTATAGACGTGAAATGGTGGCAGAAACCTGCTTGTTATTAAATATTATAAACATTTGTTATGACCTCTGTCTCTCAAAAGCAACTTGCTTTTTACTTAATTTACCATTTGTTTATA
This sequence comes from Barbatula barbatula, assembly GCF_947034865.1. Lineage (NCBI taxonomy): Eukaryota > Metazoa > Chordata > Actinopteri > Cypriniformes > Nemacheilidae > Barbatula > Barbatula barbatula. Next base: position 24,569,904 of record NC_136772.1, read on the forward strand.
CAATCCTTGAAAATGTCCCACATGTTGTTGTGTAAGCTGTTTATTTGTACATTATTTGACACATTCAGTGATTATTATTGTAACCATCTTCATGTAAGAACAGTGGTATTTCGATTACATCCACTTCGTCTGCGATAAAAAACGCGACCGCGATCTCCTCCATTATTCACGTTTAACAAGCGACAAAACAGCGAGATTCAGAAAGTGTCCGACTTCAAAGGTCTTTTTTGACCCCTCCCCTTACTGCAGCCGCCTACTCTCACCTACATTTCAGGTGAGGCAAGGCGCATCTCAAACAAGCCTATTGTTTTGTTCTGACCATTTGTTCTCGTTGGCGTCTTGGACCTTCGTGCATTGCACGGTACTGGCTCATCTCCACCTGGCCGGTGGGTCGAGGTTCTCCCCGCTGTGCACTCTCTCAGCGATGGCCTAGTGGTAAGAGTGTTGGGCTTGTGATCAGAAGGTTGCCGGTTGGAACCTCAGCACCAGCAGGTCATGACTGAAGGGCCCTTGAGCAAGACACCTTACCCCTGATTGCTCTGCAGTAATGTCACACTGTAAAACACTACTTGTAAATTGCTTTGGATTAAAGAGTCTGCCAAATGAATAAATGTAAATGTACTGTTTCTCATATGAGTTCCGTCGGGTCAAGTTGTCTCCCCACGGACTCTCGAGGTATATTTCCTGATCTCCCGAAATGGCATACATCACTGAAGCTGAGGTGTAGATTTACAATGAACCTCCTGAGGAATCACCTGAGATTCTGACCAGGACTTCCGGGAAAAATGGCCAGTATGGTCTGCCTAGGATACAGATCAAATATAAAGTATGTTAGTGTTCATTTAGTTCATACTAGTGATGCCTGTACTTCAACATTAACATAAAAACTCAATTGACATTGATTCATTAGAAAACCAAACACAGACCTTTCACTCAAACAAATCCTGGGTTGCGTGCAACAACATTTGCATAGGGAATGAATGCTATTTCCTGGAAGACATGTGTTTAATGAGGGTGTTTATACTAAAAGGATTGTTTTTGTCATATTGGATGTTTAAAACTAACCTTATTGTGTATATTTGCCATAAGCAGAACATGAGTTTTGACATGTCATTATGTATCTACCACACTTTTGTGAATGGAAAAACAGAATATACAGTAAGTGTATAAAGTTAAATAAATAAGCTTACACCAAATAAGTTTCAGTAGAATAAAACTGTGAGAGAAGCAAGCTATGCTGAGTTTTGATTTCTTTCTGTGATTCGCTTCATAAATAAAAAAATAATCAAGACAGCTTTAAAGCAATCTTGTTTTTCTTAATGCTACAAATTAAAGCGCAGTATTTTATTTTGTTGCGAGTTTGCACAAATAATAGTGAGCTGGTAACAGTTTTGCTTTTCACGTCTAAATAATTTGTCCCGCGTGTAGATTATTTCAGTTAATTTATAGGCTATGAAGTGGTCTATAATGCAGTAGTTTGCAACAGGCGAATTGCAGCATTGGCTCTTCTCAAAGACATTGACCACTGCACCATTGTGAAGACCACGAGTTTTAAGAGATGGGGCAGATTTCTTTGGTAATGATGATGAATGGCATATATGCAGATACCGTTTGCAGAGAGCAGTACGCTTGTTTAGCCGAGTACCAAAACAACCGTGTAGCCAATCAGCAGTGAGGTGCCGGATGCTGACGAAAGCTAAAGATGGAGGCAGGGGTGTGTTTGTTTTGGGGATTTGAACATCAACAACGGCGAAGAGAAATCAGACACTAATTAAAGTAGTAGTTCACCTTTACATTTTAATTTCATGATAATTCACTCACCCACATGTCTGTGTGTTTATTTCTTCTGTTGAAAACAAATTGAGGCTTTTGAGGAAATCTTTTCAGGGTTCTTTTCCATATAATGGACTTTAGACAAGGGCTGTTGATTAAGGTCCAAATTTCAGTTTCAGCTTTTAAAGCTTCTTACATGACATCAGCCGATGAATTGTGGTGATGTCAAGCCAAACGATTAGTCATCGAGCGATATTTATAAAATATATATGTAGGAGCCAAACCGAGCTGTGTTGATTTCATGTTTGTTTCTTGTGAATAGTAGACTGTGTGATTATATATATGGCCACAGGTCTGTCTACTGCCCCCTAAAGGACTGTTGCGAGACTGAAGGTGGAGCCCAAGGGAAAAGGCCTTAAAGACAGGAAGCCACAGGATCTGGGTGTGGCTGAGAAGGCAAACAGTCCATTGTCCGTGCGGTTACGTGCTGTATGGTTCCATGACGTGACAAGCCGTTTGCTACCATATAAGAGACTGCTTTCATTTAATTGTTTGTTTTATTTAACCTCAAGTTTATATAATATTCTGTCTACATCAATAACAATAAACGGTCATTGGACCGACTGGATCAATTTCTACTACTCATCTTTATAACTGCATGCGTCAAGCAGTGGCGCAAAAAGTGGGTATGCATTTTTATAAAATGTATATAAGTTATTGTATATACAAAAAGTTATATACATTTTAGAGGACTAAAAGGCTAGGCGGCACCGGTGCCCTCATAAGATTCCATCATTTATTTAGACATAGAAGGGTAATGTTGCGAGTGGGCGGGGCGCCGTGAGTTACGTTAAGTACGCAGTAACGTCAGTGAGTTGTCGTTGAAATTTGAATTTGAAAAAGATGGATAAACCAAAAAAGCCTTCGGGGGCTAAAAATAGAAAAAGAAAGATGGAAAAAGGAGATGGCCTGTCAAGGGATGCGACAGCTGCTAAATACGTGGATGGTGAAAGGTAACAAGTAGGATTTAAAATGTGACGTCTATTCTTGCAAATACAATATTCATGTTAACAGACTAACGTTAGCTAGTGAGCTTGCTGAGCAATTACTTTTCTATATGTATGTGTGTGTGTGTGTGTGTGTGTGTCATATTTGTACTTTTTAAAATCCCAAATGTTCATTTAATTTCAACAGCAGCACAACCTTACTGCATAATAGTTGTCTTATCTGATGCCATCCCTAGGCTGATTTAAAAATGGAATTTAGTCTGCTATATTTAACAGCGATTACGTTTCGGTACAGATCGGTACGTTTTAGATACGGCAAAAAGAAAGAAATGGCAGAGAAATTTCCATGAATACATTTATATATATTTGTTTTCATATAACATATAATTATGGTAGGCTTACAGTAGCTGTCTGATATACTTTTAAAATAAACCTTTATTATTTCAAGCCCATACATGATGATGTCCGGCCCACTTTTTTACTTAGCAGAGGGGCGCCAAAACTGTTTCTGCATACCCCCCTAACACTGGGTAGTTGTTCCCCTGGCGTCAAGCTATATCCAGCTCAGCCAACAGTAGTAGCAAAAGCGAACAAAGGTCGCATAGGAAAAGGCTATTACAATATATATGCAAATTTATACAAGTTACATTTAAGAGATGCATTTTAACCAGATGTTTTACTTTGCACACTGTGAGACGATGATTAATGACTACTTGACAGACAAATGAAAAAAAAAGAAAAAAAAAACGGAGCCGAACACTGGGGAAACACTGCTCTCCTCTTAGAAGAGTGTGCTACGGAGGCCACATCCTACCCGGAGGGGAGGTACATGTGGAGACATGACATTACTCCCCGGCGGGGAGAACAACATGCGGAACGGTGTTAGCCCGAATAGGGGGACAATCCAGGTGGGATTACCACCGGCGGGGAGGTCACAGATTCACCAATCGGGAAATCCTGAGTGAGGAATTCAACACACGGGACGACCAAAAGGGGAGTCACTACGTATGGGGCACTAGTCCTAATACAGGGGTCTGCCTGAGCAGGGATGACTCTACCTGTAACGGACCTGGTTCTAACAGACGGCTCCGCCCAGTCTGTTACCAAGTGCAATGCTTAGTGATGGATGGAATGCCTATACTTCGCCCGAGAGGGGAAAGTAGGTAGGCTACAATAGCGCACTAGTCTCACCTGGTGAGGGGAGAAGGCGCTTTCGCAGGCGTACGCCCAAACCAGGAGCCCACCCTAAACGTTGGTAGCGTTTAAGGGATGTGCTGCAACTGGTTCCACGTGGAGATTGTAAAATCTCGTGAAGGTACTGGGCGTAGCCCAACCCGCAGTTCTACAAATGTCTGCCAGAGAGGCGCCCTGCGCCAGTGCCCACGAGTGGAGTGGGCTCTCACTGCCAGCGGGCACGGCGATCCTGGGATTGGTACCCAGTGCGCCACTTCTGTTTGGAGACAGCCCCCCCCGGGTGCCGTCTCCCAGAACAGACAAAGAGCTGCTCAGAGCTTCTGAGGCTCTGTGTGCGGTCCAGACCGAGGCGCAGCGCGCGTACTGGACACAACACATAGAAAGGTTGGGTCTTCCTCTCCGGAGGGGAGCGCCTGCAGGTTCACCACCTGGTCCCGGAAGGGAGTAGTGGGAAGCTTGGGCTCGTTGTCGGGATAGGATCTCAGGACCACGTGAGAATTACCGATCCCGAGTTCCAGGCACCTTTCGGACACAGAGAATGCCTGTAGGTCCCCCACCCTCTTGATGGAGGTGAGCGCCACAAAGAGTGCATCTTTCATCCGACTGAGGAAGATTGGCAATACTTAGGGGCTCACCAGGGCCGTACCAAGGCCCTGTAGGACCACATTAGGGTCCCAAGAGGGTACGGAGCGCGGCCAGGGTGGACACACCCTTCTCGCGCTCCTGAGGAACCTGGTGACCAGGTTGTGCTGACGGGGATACTTACCTGCGGGTCAGCACTGATCCGATCAGGCAACTCCGCGGGTTCTCCTCCGGTGGAGAACACCAGGACAATTGGCGCCACTTATAAGCGTATGACCGCCTAGAGGCGGGGCTCTAGCCTGTAAGACAGTCTCCCGGACCGCTAACGGGCAAGCCCTCGTCCCGTCCAGGGGCCAGGCATGGAGGTTCCAGAGGCCTGCGTTGGGGTGCCACAACGTGCCCTTCCCCTGCAACGGAAGGTCCTTCGTCAGGGGAATGGGCCAGGGGGGCTGTCGTCAGATCTACCAGATCCGAGAGCCAGGTCTGGTTGGGCCAGTATGGCACCACTCACCAGAACCTGATGCCCCTTTCTCTGACCTTGCACAGGACCTGTGCAAGGAGGCTCACTGGGGGGAAGGCGTACTTCCGCTTGTCCCGCGGCCAGCTGTGTGCTAGGGCATCCGTGCCGAGGGGACCCTCGGTCTGGGAATACCATAGCGGGTAATGGGTGGAGTCCGGGGAGGCAACAGGTCCACCTGTGCCTGCCGAACCGCTTCCCACATGAGCCGGGCTGCACGGGGATGGAGTCGCCACTCTCCGTGGGGAGTACACTGTCGAGAGAGCGCATCGGCTGTCTGGTTCAGGTTGCCCAGAAGAAACGTGGCCCGCAGGGATTCACCTGCTGACTCCCAAGGAGGAGGCGTCGGGCGAGTTGTGATAACTGCGGTGAGCGTATGCCGCCTTGCGATTGATGTACGCTACGGCAGTCGTGCTGTCCAACCGGACTAGCACGTGTTTGTCCTGCACGAGGGGCTGGAGCCTCCTCAGTGCCAGAAGGACTGCCAACAACTCTAGGCAGTTGATATGCCAACGCAGTCGGGGACCTGTCCACCGACCCGATACTGCGTGCCCACTTGCACACCGCACCCCACCCTTGCAGGGAGGCGTCTGTCGTTCCCACGACACGCCTCGAAACCTGTCCGAGCGGGACCCCCGCTCGGAGAAAAGGTCAAGTCTGACCAGGGTAAGAGAGTGCGAAGGCACTGAGGCGTTACCGTAATCCGCCTGGTGCCGGCGTGCCACGCCGTCCAGGGAACCCGACTCTGTAGCCAGTGCTGAAGCGGCCGCATGTGCATCAACCCGAGAGGGTTTACCCCCGTCGAGGACGGCATGTGCCCCAGGAGCCTCTGAAAATTCTTCAGCGGCGTCGAGGGATTCTGACTGATCAACCTCAGACAACGCAGCACTGACTGTGCACGCTCGTTGGTGAGACGTGCTGACATACGGACAGAGTCTTGTTCCATACCGAGGTAAGAGGTGCTCTGCGCGGGGGAGAGCTTGCTCTTCTCCTGGTTGACCTGGAGGCCTAGACGGTCTAGGTGCCGAAGCACAAGGTCCCTGTGCGTGCACAACACATCTCGCGAGTGTGCCAAGATAAGCCAGTCGTCAAGATAGTTTAGCACTCGCACGCCTTGCTCCCTGACAGGAGCTAAGGCAGCCTCCACTTGTTTGAAAAAACACGTGGAGACAGGGCCAGACCGAATGGCAGGACCCTGTACTGATACGCCCTTCCCTCGAACGCGAACCGTAGAAACGGCCGGTGTCGGGGGAGAATAGAGACGTGAAAGTACCCGTCCTTCAGGTCGATCGCCACGAACCAATCCTGGTGACGTACCGAGCCCAGGATGCGCCTCTGCGTCAGCACTCTGAACGGCAGCTTGTGCAGGTGCTTGTTCAGGTGCCGCAGATCCAAAAAATGGGCCGCAGCCCCCCGCCCTCTTTTGGGCACGATGAAGTACTGGCTGTAAAACCCGGACGACATCTCGGTTATAGGGACGGGTTCGACCGCACCCTTCGCCAGAAGGGCGGCGACCTCCTGCCGAAGTACGGAAGCATTCTCTCCTCGCCCCGAGGTGTACAGAATGCCACGAAACTTGGGGGGGCGCCTGGCGAATTGGATCGAGTAACCGAGACGGACCGTCCTCTCTATCCAGTGTGACGGGCTGGTGCGCTACCAAGCGCCCAAGAACCGTGACAACGGGACCAGAGGGACAATCTGCCTCACCGTGCCGGGGGAGGCTGGTTCGGTGGCTGACAGTACGGTCACCTCGCACAGGGGGGACCCCCAGGGAGGTTGACTGCTGTGTATGTTTACCTGCTTCAGGCGGCCCGACGCAATGTCCGGAGGAGATTGCGGTCGGCGGCCCGATCCATCCCATACACCGTCTGGACGAGAGTGTTGTGGAGGAAAACCCAGGGGAGATTTGTCTCTTTGTGAGTATGTGGGCGCCGGACCCTGAAAAGGCCCAGACTCGATGGAACGCGGCAGGCAGCGTCCTTTTCCGATCCGGCATTGGAAAGGCCGGGATTCGGGCCCAGTAAAATCTCCCCCTGGTTCGTCCCGTCAGGGCCGCTTTAAAGAACCTCTTGGCGGGCTGCTGACGGGGAACAGATGCCCTCTTCCGCGGGGGTCCACCTCTGGTGGGTCGTCCTCTGGGAGGTTCCTTAACCGGAGGGCCGCCGCGGGAGGGCAGGGCTGCTGGGAACCAGACTGTGCCCGAGACCATGGCGACCTGTTGGCGGCCACGTTGCCGCGTGGCAGGATCTGTTCGATCGCCTCAGTCTGCCAGACCGCGGAGAACTGCCGTCCTCCACGGTATCACCAAGCAGCCCTGCTTGCGAGATGGGCGCATCCAGAACCGACGTTCTGGGCGCCGCTCACCTGCGCAAGACTAAGCCACAGATGCCTCTCTTGGACCACCATTGTGGACATCGACCGACCCAGTGCACGTGCCGTGGCCTTCGTCGCTCGTAGCGCGTGGTCTGTGGCAGTACGTAGCTCTCATACGAGTTGGGTCGAACTTCCCGCCGTCCAAATCCTTCAGGACTTACCTGAAAAACCCGGAGGACCGCCATGGCGTGGAGAGCGGAGGCGGTTCGTCCAGCAGCACAGCAAGTCTTCGACGAGTGTCGAAGAGCTTACGTGCCCTGGACGGGAGTCTAGGTCGAGCCCCCCCAAGTGGCAGCTGTCTGCGGGCACAAGTGGCCCCACCAACCAGGGAAGTCACAGCCACAGAGCCCTCCGGCCTGAAACGCGCCAAAAGGAGCGCATTCCAGGACTTGGCGAGCTCGTCATGCACCTCCGGGAAAAATGGTAACGGAGCGGGGCGTGGCTTTTGACCACGCCCCCGAAACCGCGCATCTAGTCGCGAGCGTTCCGGCGAGGATGTTGTTACACCCTGCAACCCGATGCACGCGGCTGCCCGGGAAAGCATGGCCGACATCTTAGCCTGAGTCTCCTCCGGAGCTCTCTTCCGCATCCGATGCCAGCAGGCAGCTGTCCGACGCAGCGACAGAGATAGCGTCATCATCCGTGTGCGAAGTCTTACCACTATGAGACGGCCGTCTGCCGCTCGTAGGGGACGAACCATGTGAGCGTGAAGAGGTATAGATGGTCCGCGAGCGTGAAGCTGACGGAGCGACATCTATCGCGTCCCTTAAATCACCCCCGCCGCTCGCCAAAGCGGTCAACCTCGCCGAAACGGCAGCTGAACACGCCTGGGAAACAGACGGGGTGGTGGCAGCGCTCGAAAGAACGTAGCCAACCGTGACCGCAACACCCTGATTGCTATGTCCGCACACACGGGACATTGCATCAGTGAAAACCTGCTTCAGCATGCTTGAGCCCCAAGCAAGTGACACAGGAATCATGGCCGTCAGACTCCGGGATGAGTCTGTCGCACCCAAGGATACAGCTACGAAACATGCTCGTAGCCGGAGGGACTTACCTCTTAAGGTCTGTAGCCTTCTGCCGAAACGCCCAGGGGAAGTCCACCGAAAGGAGAAGTCCGCTGCTCCGCGTCATAAATCCAGCAGGTTTTTCTCGAAGTCGAGTATCGCGTGTAGCATCAGCAAACACACAGGTTCCGAAGAACAAAGGATGAGTGAATGACCGCCGCCATCTTGCTTTATACCCGTATGCACTGGGCGGAGACTGGCGTGCGCGTGCCATTCGCCAAGCCCATTGGCGTTTTATTAATTAATTATCTCGGAGAAGGTAGGTTCTCAAGATCAAACCCCAGTCAGTCTCTCACAACGTCGAGAGACCGACTGAAGGGGAACAGGTAATTCTGGATCGTTATTTTGACTCAATGAGGGCCTCTGTGGGTTAGCAATACTAGCATGATCGGACACATCTGGTGGCTTCACCTCCTGCCGTTGGTTTAGCGTTCTATCTACCACGATCCGGTCATTCATATAGATCAGTGGGTGCAGCAGTCATAACCAGTTATATTTAGATTTGAGCGTTCCACACTAGTAGATGTGTCCGACACTTTTCAATGGTCCACTGAGTGCAAAAAATCCTACAATACTGAAGAATAACTGGTTGGAAAAACAAAATACAGACGTAAAACATGACACTCGAAACAGCTCACAAATATTTGTACATTTATATTTTATTATAGACCAGCCAAATCATAGCTAAAACAATACAAGAGTAATGTTTCATACTAAGCTTAATACATTGTAGATAAAAGTCATGTATTTACAGCAATTGTTCCTGATATTTTTCTGATGCATTATTTTGGTTCAGTTGTTGAACGTTTGTATTATTAATTATTATATCAAATAATCTTCAAACAATCTTATGACAGTGTATTTTCATATCTTAGGTTTAATACGATTTTAAATGATTGCTCAAACTATTAAAACATTGCTGTCATTCAAAATCAAATAAAATGTAGGTCTAAATATTACTTGAATCTAGTACTAGAAATGCTAAAATACTACTGGAAATAAAAAGGTCAACTAAAAATAAATCCAATTCAATAATTGAAAGTTGAATGAAACATTGAATTGACTCATAAATCAATAATAAGATAACAAAAGCACATACCAAAATTGCTAAAAGTGTGCAGGACAACTAAAATTTTAAAATAAAAGCTAATTAAAAATATTAAGACAACTAAAACCGACACTTGTGAAATCGTGTAACTGAATTAGCAGGAGATTCTTGTCTTAGGTCAGACACAGAAAATAGTTTTTTATAGGGCTGTCAAACCTCGAGCTTAAAACATTCGGTAGATTTTAACAGAATGTTAAATTGTGTCATAAGTGTCTTCTTTCTACATTTCAGGTCAGGTTGTAGATTTGGTGACTGTGTATAATTTCTCAACTACATTGTCTGTTAGCAAAAAGCAATAACATTATGCATTATTTTATAAATCTACGGACTCTCTTCTACTCTAAAAACACAGAAAGTTGAGTTTCTCCTCACAGTCTCTGGGTGTCCAGGTCCGTGTGTTCTTGTCCAGAGCTGCACAGCGTTGGTTTTGGTCAGGACATTGAGGCTGTCTGGACTTCACCCAGTCCTGAACATCATAACCACTGATCCAGAACCATTCACCTGCTAGAAAGCGCAGACCAATCCACACGTACTGTGTTTGAGCTCCTGTGATCTTACTGAGAGCTTCAGTCATGCTTCTGTTTGAGCTCAGAGATGCCAGATCATCATGATGATGTCTACAGTAATCTAGAGCTCCCTCCCAGCTCTCAGACTGCTGAACCAAGACAAACCCAAATGTCATACAGAAGAAGGTGCGATTATCTTCACGAACTCTATCATGCAGTTTCTTGACAGAGTTTTCAAAAAAGGCAAAGTTATCCTTGTCTGGTTGTCCAGTATCCCAGCTGATTCGTGTTGCAATGTCACCTCCTGACCACCTCCAGATTCCAAATATCTTGTAGAGTCCAACCCAGGCATCAGAGGTTTGATTGACTGCATCTTTTAAAAACTGTTGTTCTTCAGTCTCATCGGTGAAGGTGGACAGGTCATGATAGAAGGTTCTGCAGTGATTTAGTGCTTCATCCCAGTTCTTCATCTGATTTATATAGTAATGATGTTTCATGGCACATGAGGCGAGTCCATAGAGCTGGATGATGAGGAGCACAGTGAGTGTAGTCTTCATCTTTACCCAGTCAAGAGGTTTTGTGAGTTTGAAGATGAAGATAGAACTGTGACTCTCTCTTACTTCAACTGACACACAACCAATAACAAAAGAGTGTGATGAGTGACAGTGACACAGACCAATCACAACACAACAAACAAATGTCAGGTGCATGTGACCAGCCAGAAAACTTTGGTTGTCGTGCATTATATCTGCACAAACAGAAAACAAAAGTAGCACAAAATGCTTTTGCATGTGTTTCTCAGTTTGTTTAGCACAGAAAATTCTTCAAAACACACACGCACACAAACCTTTTACTTACTTCTTTTGTTTATACTGAAATGAATCACATTTTGAGTCTCTGCTCTCATATCTGCGTCTCACACACAACTTTATGTGGTCTTTAAAGTTAGACTAAATAGTCTTTATCGAGGCATAACGATGGGACCAGGTTAGTACATCATGTGATTTACATTCACAACACACAGAGTTAAAAACAAACTATTTAATACACTAGTTTATGAGCGGGTGCTAACCTATGTATTTATGTTTATTAGATAGTGTAGTTAGTGGCGTTTTCGCTGAAGATTATTTTTGATAATCTTGAGTTTATCAAACTTGAGTTTAGTGTTTGTCTTGGGGTTTAGTTAACACCGCTCTTGTCCCTATGTTGTAAATAGATTGGTTGGATTTATATTTGATTCACGGTTTATTGTGTTATTGGGAGTTTTGGTAATATCAATGTACTTCATTTACTAAAAAGCAAGTACAAATTTCGTTTGGTCTCTGCCTGTTTCTTAATGTATCACATTATACCTTCTCAATAGAGTCAAGTTACTCTAAACAATATTCAATTCAATTATTTCTATTTTTATTTTTCCTATGTTACTTTCCATGACCTCTAGATGCCGAATAATTAAGAGATGTAACACATGTGCATGCATGTTTATAAGCCATTTCAAATAAATGTTCTAAAACTGTTTGAATAGTTCTTTGTGACCTTAATATAGAATTTGCATTTCCAGAAACTCAAGTCAAATATGTTGAAACAAATTGACAGGAATTTGCCTTCAGGATGGTTCAAATGGAAAGAAAACATTGATCTACAGGTGCAGAAAAGACATGGAAACAAGATCTACAGGTGCAGAAAAGACTTCTCAATCGACTGTCCAAATATTTGAAAACTTTTATTTTCATTTTAAAGCAGTGGGATCTTCCTGCAGCAAAGCCAGAATGATCATGACATCATATCAAATTCTAAATGCTTTGTTTTAAGGGCTTGAAGCGGCATCAGTTCAAACTCCTAGGAAACCTTCATAGAAACTGACTGATTGTGCCAAAGCAATGACGATAGATGGGTGTTTTCTTCTGTTTCTTTCCTTCACTCATCACACATGGAAATACTACAACAACACAAACAGACAGCCTCCCAAAGTTTACAAACAATATACCATCGCTCAACGCTTTCAAACTTATTTTACCCCTGACACATGAACTGAGCTCATAGGGAGAGATCAAACAAACGTTAACATTTTGTTATTATTTAATCATCCTTATGTTATTTTAAACTCACTGTGACATTTCCTTTATCTTCAGAACCAAACCCCACAGATTATCTTTCTAAAGGCAAAATCATCCTACAAATTGGCAGTGGGGTTTAGAAATGTATGAAAAATAACTGTTGTGTTAACATTTCCCCAACAGACACCGACAACGTGATCGACATTGAGACTGGCAGCTTTAATATCTAGGCTACTGTATTGAATTGCGAGGATCTAAAATAATGTTACGCATCAGATATTTTCCCCCAATAGTTAATCAAACATCCACTTCCCAGATAGCAAAGGTACATCTGTAAGATTTCTGCTAAAGATCTGGAGATCAGGAAAACATCAAGTGCACGCTTCAGATGTCTGTCGGCCCAAGTAATATTGTGGACTATTCATAACAAATAACTCTTAATAATTATGATAACATTAATCAGTTCCCGCACTTTATTTTCTAAAGAATAAAACCGAAAACCAAAACAGGCGTGCAAGTGCAATTGCTTCCAATGGAAACGCATCCTTTGCATTTACACAGATTTTGTGTAAATGCAAACTAGGGATAATTTTATATGTTTAAACACTATTTATTGCGGGATAGACTGTCAAGATCCTGCCTCTCCTTGTCTTGGTTTTCGAGTCTTGTGGCAGGATCATGTCAGTCCCATGTGTTTTGTGTGGAGAAAGAGCATTGTTTTGGTTTGTCACGCCATGCTCTCTCTCCGGTGCCGTGTCCTTTAACCCCCCCCCCCCCCGGTTGGATTACCCGTGTTCTTGTGCTCAAGTTTGTGGAATATAGTTTATTTGTTATTCAAAAGACCTTGTATGTTTTGTCCCCCTTGTGGGAGGTTTAGTTTATATTCGTGCCTTGTTTTTGTTTATGTTTTCCCCATCGTAGGTCTTTTGTTTAAATAAAGTTTTGTTTTTTATCTCGCGTCTGCCTGCGCTTGAGTTCAGTCCATAACCGTGACATAGACGAGGGCTTAATGCACCTATTTTTTCAAATTTCTCCAGGGAATAAAAATTGTACACTAACCCTCTTCTCTCAACGGGTAGTGGTCTAGATTTTGTTGAAACTAGTAACATATGTATGACAAATCGCTTATTGCTCCCTGAACTCTTTGTAAGTCGCTTTGGATAAAAGCATCTGCTAAATGTAAATGTCCAAAATAAACACTTTACTTTTGCCTTTGGGTCAAAGATCGCGCGCCTTCCGAATCATATGTTAATATGGGTCACAAATGATTTAGTGTAGTCTGGCCTGAACCTCTGGTTTCAAGAATTAGCTGTGTATGTTGATATACAATACAGTATATGGGTTTAAATGAGCAATTCAAAAATATTTCTTTATTCATGCTTTCCGCATCGGATGCTCGTTCAATTTTAAGCTTATCCCCAAAACATTGATCAGGTTTTTAAAGAAATTCTATTTAAGGCAGGCATTCCAATTCTCGCATTTATTTAATTAATATGTAAGTATTTAATTAGCTAACTTTTTGCAATAAAAAGCATGCCTGTATCCGTTCTTTTCGTTTTAGGCCGTTTTCAGATTGGGCTCGTTTGCTGCGGTCCAAACTTAAGTGCAAATGTTCCCAGCGTCCCTGCAGTGTTGGTTTGGTTTCACACTAAATGCACCTTGCACATGTCACGTCACATGACAGACAACAAAACACGGATCAATATATTAAATACATGTCTATCTAACTCATCTTTTATCAAATGGATGTTTATGAAGAAAAACATTGTTTTCCTAAATACAAGTGGCTTTTGTGCATGTGAGAAGTGCCGGTACACAATAAAACGTGCACTAAATAAAAGGTACACTAAATATTAAAATAAAAAACAAGTGGGTACTTATAGAGAAGTGCATAAAATAGAGAAGTGCCACTTCAAGCATCGGTTAAGAGTGTTAACATCCTCATCAAGCTTGTAATTACAGCTTGTAGGCGGGCGGACTCTGGTTTTTTGGGACCCTAAGCAATTTCTGGCAGGTTGGCCTCAATAGTCGTAATATGCACCCTTAACATCCCTTAGTTTGACCTCTCGCTCTCAAGACAATTGTCAAAAAAAAATTTAATAAACTGTATGTAAATTCACAAATTAACACCGTTTACACTTTGATATTATTATTCTTGTGGTTTTGAGACATTACGTGCATTTTTTATTGGGAAGACAGATTTCTACAGTTATATAAACATCTCCACTGAACAGATTGGACCAGTCACCAAAGAATTGACAGGAAAATAAACAACACTTTCATTTTTTACACTTTTTGAAGAATAATGCTGTCTTAGTTATATTATAACAAAAACGCATTACTTTAGCCTTTTTTCCCAATCGTATGCGGTCTCCTCTGTGCAGGAGCTTTCGTCACCGCCATTTGCCAAAAAAACAAGTTAAGGTTCATGTGCAGCCATTATGGTTAATATCATTGTCAATATGGAGATTTCTCTTAAACAAATGCCTCGATTTGCTTCAGAAGACCTTTGTTAAGACCACGGAGGCGTGTCGAGCTGTTCTTTGATTGATGGATACACTTTTTGAAGCTTCAAAAAGTCAACACCAGTTCACTCCCATAACTCCAACTGCACTTTTTTTTCAAGAAAATCATATTCAGTAAGGATGCCTTAGGGTGAGCAAAACATGGGGAAATGTTTTTTCTTTGTCTGAAGTGTCATTTTAATTACCAAAGTACCAAAACAAGTACCAAAACAATCTTGTAGACAATCAGCAGAGAGGTAACAGGACGGCTATGAGTCGAGCCGAACGCTGACGAAAGCTAAAGATGGGGGCAGGGGTGTGTTTGTTTTGGGGATTTGAACATCAACAGCGGCTAAGAAATTGGATCACCCGCCTTTAATTTGAGACAAAGTTTATTTAGACAAACAATAGAGTTTTTCCTGCCATGTAAAAGCTCGTACAAAGACAAACGTTAAATTGCTTTCTTTGATAAATTCTAATAATTGTTTTAAATTACATCAAGTTTGCAACATGTGTATTTTGTTAAATGCTGTTGCAGTATTTTTTTTTCCAACAAACTCTGCTGAATTTAAGGTTAAACTGAATGTTTCTAGTGGCACAGTATTCAAAAAACACATTCTCCAGTGAATAGTACCATATCTGGTGAGATGACTTTCAGATGGGTGAAGATCAGTGGACATTGCTTACGTAAGAAATAAGGTACGAGAGCGTTGAGCTTTAAGGTGAATTAATCACTCCTGAATATTGTGACTCCATGCCAGCTGACAAATCATTTTCAGCGATCTCCTGGATCAATTCCTGGTATTCGTCCAAGATATGCTGACCTGCAAGAGACATACATGCATACAATTGTAACCCAATAAAAAATACATTACTTGACAAAGGTTTTAAACAAATGTAGAAATTCAGGTCAATTAACATTTGTTTTTATAGCCCTTTAACAGCTTTGCATTGCAAATGAGCTTTATACAATACATTTCAGTAGAAGAATACAGTATAGAAACATAAGAAAAATTAGCATTGAAATATGTTTGTTCTGATGATGATTTAGTTCACGTAACATTACCTTCTGGTTGTCCAAAACACAGAAAGTTGAGTTTCTCCTCACAGTCTCTGGGTGTCCAGGTCCGTGTGTTCTTGTCCAGAGCTGCACAGCGTTGGTTTTGGTCAGGACATTGAGGCTGTCCAGCTGAAGACCAGACATTGAAGAGAAGATCATCTCCACTGATCCAGAACCATCCACCTGCTAGAAAGCGCAGACCAATCCACACGTATTGTGTTTGAGCTCCTGTGATCTTACTGAGAGCTTCAGTCATGCTTCTGCTTGAGTTCAGAGATGCCAGATCATCATGATGATGTCTACAGTAATCTAGAGCTTCCTCCCAGCTCTCAGACTGCTGAACCACCACAAACTCAAACACATTCATACAGAAGAAGGGAAACACACCATCACATTGAACATCATGAAGTGTCGTCCCATCTTCGTGTAAATAAGCACATGTACCATTGTCCGGCTCACCATCATCCCTGCTGATTTGTGTTAGAGCTTCACCCGTTTTCCACGTCCAGGTTCCAGATTCTTTTCCAACCCAGGCATCAGAGGTTTGATTGACTGCATCTTGTATAAACTGCTGTTCTTCAATCTCATCGGTGAAGGTGGACAGGTTATGATAGAAGGTTCTGCAGTATTGTTGTGCTTCATCCCATGTCTTCATCTGATTTATATAATAATGTTGTTTAATGACACATGAGGCGAGTCCATAGAGCTGGATGATGAGGAGCACAGTGAGTGTAGTCTTCATCTTTACCCAGTCAAGAGGTTTTGTAAATTTGAAGATGAAGATAGAACTGTCTCTCTTACTTCAACTGACACACAACCAATAACAAAAGAGTGTGATGAGTGACAGTGACACAGACCAATCACAACACATCAAACAAATGTCAGGTGCATGTGACCAATCAAATAAACTTGATGAAGACAGGAAATGTTATTTGCATGTTTTCCTTCCTGTAAACTCATCAGATAAGGTTTATGTGTTTTTAGTTTGGATTTAAAAGTTGCTACTGTTGGTGAACATCTGATGTATTCTGGAAGCAGATTCCAGCTCCGGTGGCATTATGGCTAAATGCTGACTCGACTTGTTTTGAGTGAACCCTTGTTATCTCTAACTTACTTGATCCAAATGATCTGAGAAGTCTGTTTATATTCAATAAGCATATCTGAAATGTATTTAGGTCCTAGACCATTGAGTGGTTTATAGACAATTAATAATACTTTGAAGTTGATTCTTAAAGTAACTGGTAACCAGTGTAAGAACCTGAGAATATTCTCAGATTTTTTGGTTCTGGTCAGAATCCTGGCAGCAGCTTTCTGATGGTCTTTTTGTGAAGACCTGTAAGGAGTCCATTACAATAATCCATACTGCTGGTAATGAAAGCATGAACTAGTTTCTCTAAATCTTGGTTTGAGACAAAACATCTGATTCTGGCTATATTTCTGAGATGGTAGTACGCTGATTTGCTTATTGCTTTGACATGACTCCTGAAACTTAGGTCAGGCTCCTTAGGTCATTTTGCCTGAATCAGAATTCAATCGACGGAAACCAAACTGATAATTGTCCAGGTAGCCATTGGAGTTTAAGAATTTGGAGTTAAAGGTTTTATCTAGATTGTCTTGACTTCAGTTTTAGGGACTCTTGGAAAGTTTCTAAAAGCAGTGAGGTATTTCCTAATTTTAAATGATCTGCTTCCAAACCATTAAACAATTGAAAAAAGGATGTGGGAAGTGTGTCAAGGCTGCAAGTTGATGCTTTAAGATGCTTTACCATTTCCTCCCAGGTTGGTGATTAATTGTCTGAAATTCAGATACAGTTACTAATTTCTAATGTTGTTGTACTGAAGTCAGACTGGCATGACTGCCACATGGAGCTTTGCTGATTTCCTTTCAGAGATTATCGATCTTCTCAAGGAAGAAAGTTACAAATTCATTGCAGTTGTCATCAGACATTTCCCTGGCAATTTGACTCGGGGGATTTGTTAGTCTCTCTACAGTTGCAAAAATAGTCCGACTGTTGTTTATGCTGTAGTTAAAAATGTTAGGGAGAAAGTTCTGTCTAGCTTTGCCTTAGTCAACATTGAAGGCATCTTCATAGATGTTATAGTACATTTTTGAGATTGTTGCTGTTATCATAGCAGGGAACCCAATTCATATCAGTTACCAGTGGTCTTTGCAGTCTTGTTTCTTCGTCCACCTCCAGCAGATGGGGGTTGGTGTGATCCCTGGCATTGCGGCAGAGGCCGGAGAGCACTTTCAGAGGGAAGGGGTTGGCGAGGTTGACCCAGAGGCTTTGGTGGTTGTGGGGCCCGTAATTTTTTTTTAAACTCGCGACAATAGAGTGGGAGAGTTTTGTTCCGGCAAACACTACTTCCTCCATTTTCTCTTAGAAGCTCAAAGGAGATGATTTCGGAGAGAGGGAGAGAGTGTGTAGTGAGAGGGACTGTGAGTCTGCTGTTTCTGATGGCTGAAGTATGTCATCTTGGCTCTCCCGGTTGTTATCCACAGAAACGTCCTTGGGAGTTGAGTCTTCGTCACTGTCCAACTGATGTGATGTCACTGGGCAGAGAACAGCCTAAGTGGTGATTGTGAGTATTGGTTGTTGTGACTGAGTGTTTTTTTTTCAAATGTCCATCTGACTGCTGAGGTGGGTCACTGAGGCCAGGTGTATGTGTGCCATTCAGGAGTGGGCTGGCACACTCTGCTAATGGTTGATGGGTTAGAGAAGAGCATATTGTCCTTTAGCACTCTTGAACCAAGTTTGTTTGGGTGGACTAATCTGTTGTAAAAAGTTGTCTTTGACTCCAAAAGAGATTAAAGTTGTCAATGAAGTTTAGTACACTCATGCTGCAGGTTTTTTGCAGTCATGTATTCAGACTGAGCTCACTATACTCTGATGATAAGTACTGGGTTCACAGAACTCAACGCCTGTATGCTGAGGGGTCCAAGGCAAGGCTCAGCTGTGTGTTCCTACAGGGACGGCAGTATCGCAAGTAACATTGTTTCAAGAACTGCTATCTTTTGTAGAAGTTGGTGGCAGTTTGAACAGCAGGTGGTTGTTGATCTAAAATAAGGCATTTTAACAGCAGTTTGAGTATGGGCAGCTGAGTTATCCTCAAGAATTTTAATTGTAGGCAGTACGCTGGTGGATCGCTATCCCCAAAAATCCTGGTTGCGGAGTTTCCCAAAATGTTTGAAGTATTTACCAGAGTCTTTGGTTTTAGTGTCAATTTGTTTAGTCTGAGCACTGTACTGAACTGCTGGTGTTTAAATAAGATAAATCATAAAAGCTTTTCGACACCTATACGAACCCTAAGGGGGTGGTTCGAGCACAGAAATACTATGTGATACATTCAACTCATTTTGACCCAGCACGTTTAACAGTGTAAAGAAGTCAATGCATGGAACACTGTACCACTCCGTCAAGGACCCTCAGGAGACCAGCATCCCACAGCACTTTGTGTTCAAGGCTGTTAAACAGAATTAATCTCCTTCCCCACTTCAGCACAGCCCAATCTGACCAGCAGAAGATGTACTGTATTCCACCAGTGTGCCTGGTTAGATACGGAGAACATTCTGCAACTCACCAGTCACTTATATTTTCTATTATCTGCACTTTCAACCTCACTATCCTTAGCATTTTTGTACCTTTTACTAGTTCCTGTACATCTCTTGTTAATTAATAATATTTTATTACATTTCAGTCTTCCTTGTGTTGATAATACTGCCCTACAAAGGCAAAGTGCAGTAACTACACATTTGTTCAAAATTAAGATAAGGTTTAAATGGGCTTTGTAACATCCATTCTGTCTTTCGTCCTGTCTCCCGGTTCAATTTTATCCCGTTTCAGAGAAACAAGAGAGTCAAAACTGCAGTAACTAGCTGGTGTGAAAACTTTGAAGACATTATTCTCAGTTTCATTGTTTGTGTAGTTCATGCAGTTTGCCTTTGTAGGGCAGAATACAGTTAAGAGGCACTACAATTTATCTTTTAGATAAAGCAGGTGATTTACATCCTCCAGTTTAAATTTTTCTTATTGTATCATCTACTTGGATCATTTTATATTGTTATGCTGAAATTCTATAGCTGATGCCCTGAGGAAAAAGGAGGAAGGGGTCACCAGATTTTTTTCCAAAATATTTGCTGTCACACCATGGGACACATGTATTGTAATTTATTCATGCCATTAAAATAGCTTGAAGGTAAATCTATACCGTTGGTATATCATTTAGTGTATGTGGATGCATGAATAATCTAAATAGTCCCTGTTCTCACTCATTTGCAACAGCTGAGAGTGAAGATGTGAATATTCAAATTTGTCCATGCGTCCACTCAGTCTCACCAGCTCAGGCCGTAGACATCTATGTACATAGATTCCCCATTCGACAGCTACACGAAGCTACTGAGGCGTCACAATGCACATTTGAGCAAATGTATGGCAAATGTAAGTAGCGCATGCTTGTGGGACAAACACAGAGCTGAAACAGCAGTGCAGCGATCTTACATTAACATTTATGCATTTGGCAGATGCTTTTATCGAAAGCAACTTACATTTTATTTTTCCTATACATTTTTTTGAAGTATGTGCAATCCCATGGGATCCAACCCATGACCTTGGCATTGTTAACACCATGCTCTTACCACTGAGCTACAGGAAAGCTTCATTCTTACACATCTGTGGCTCGAACTGCTGATCCACTCAGTCAAATGTGTTGACATGATTGATTGATATACTATATATATATATATATATATTTATAGGTTTTATAATAAATGTTTATTCCACTGACATTGATATCCAGGGAAAGAAAGTAACACAGGGATGTGAGTTACTTTGTTTTGAATTGAAAATATCTCATTTACATTGTCATCCAGATTGTTGCACGAATCCTGGAATCCAGGAAACGCCATAAGACAGGAGTGGCAATTGATTTCCCCAAGGGGCCACATGAGAAACACAAAAAGTAGTGGGAAAGCATGGCAGTGATCACCGGGGTGAGCGCCAGATGACCAGCCCACACCCCAGGCTTTCACCCCACCGTGAATAGCCGACACCACAGATACACAAACGACGGACAGGAGACAAAAGGAATTGTTATTATAACTGTATTTTAGGGGAGGATAATGAATGGTTTGAATGGAACCACTGAGCTCTTCGGGGCTCCGTCAGAGAGAATTGAGATAGGTCGCTCACCAGCATAACTGTTCTCTTGGGGGCTCAGGCAGTGAGAATGGAGATAGGTTGCTCACCAGCATAACTGTTCTCTTCGGGGTTCAGCCAGAGAGAATGGAGGTAGGTTGCTCACTAGCGTAACTGTTCTCTTCGGGGCTCAGGCAGAGAGAATGGAGGTAGGTCGCTCACCAGCATAACTGTTCTCTTCGGGGTTCAGCAAGAGAGGATGGAGGTAGGTCGCTCACCAGCGTAACTGTTCTCTTCGGGGCTCAGGCAGAGAGAATGGAGATAGGTCGCTCACCAGCATAACTGTTCTCTTCGGGGTTCAGGCAGAGAGAATGGAGATAGGTCGCTCACCAGCATAACTGTTCTCTTCGGGGCTCAGCCAGAGAGAATGGAGGTAGGTCGCTCACCAGCGTAACTGTTCTCTTCGGGGTTCAGGCAGAGAGAATGGAGATAGGTCGCTCACCAGCGTAACTGTTCTCTTCGGGGCTCAGGCAGAGAGAATGGAGATAGGTCGCTCACCAGCGTAACTGTTCTCTTCGGGGCTCAGGCAGAGAGAATGGAGATAGGTCGCTCACCAGCGTAACTGTTCTCTTCGGGGCTCAGGCAGAGAGAATGGAGGTAGGTCGCTCACCAGCGTAACTGTTCTCTTCGGGGCTCAGGCAGAGAGAATGGAGATAGGTCGCTCACCAGCGTAACTGTTCTCTTCGGGGCTCAGGCAGAGAGAATGGAGATAGGTCGCTCACCAGCGTAACTGTTCTCTTCGGGGCTCAGGCAGAGAGAATGGAGGTAGGTCGCTCACCAGCGTAACTGTTCTCTTCGGGGTTCAGGCAGAGAGAATGGAGATAGGTCGCTCACCAGCGTAACTGTTCTCTTCGGGGCTCAGGCAGAGAGAATGGAGGTAGGTCGCTCACCAGCGTAACTGTTCTCTTCGGGGTTCAGGCAGAGAGAATGGAGATAGGTCGCTCACCAGCGTAACTGTTCTCTTCGGGGCTCAGGCAGAGAGAATGGAGATAGGTCGCTCACCAGCGTAACTGTTCTCTTCGGGGCTCAGGCAGAGAGAATGGAGATAGGTCGCTCACCAGCGTAACTGTTCTCTTCGATAGGTCGCTCACCAGCATAACTGTTCTATTCGGGGCTCAGGCAGAGAGAATGGAGATAGGTCGCTCACCAGCATTACTGTTCTCTTCGGGGCTCAGGCAGAGAGAATGGAGGAGAGAGATTCAATCTTGTCAATGTAAATCTTCATCATCAACACATCATTGGTGTACGAGGAGAGTGTGATACTTTATGGTTGAAACAATGTTGAATAGTCAATATAATGGAAGATGAATTAGGCCAGACCACCGTTGCTTCGGCGTTACACTCCCACACTTGTGCCCACTGCAGTCCACACAGGCAAACACACGTGAATACACACTTTAAGAGACCATAAATCACTTCACTCACAAGTATGGCTTCAGTGCGGCGTCTCATCCGTCCTCATCGATAAAATCCAAGCTTTCCATGGTGGGGGAAATCATAGAGCACTCTTCTCTGTAATGACAACTCCTTCTTATGGTCAGCTCCACATTACAGTAGCCCATACGATCACAAGAATCTTCCATAATCACAATTCAGCCTAAAATGTCACTTAACTCTCTCTCTCCCCCTCCTCGGCCGATCTTGCTCCTGGCTTTCATCAGACCGCCGCTGCTGTCACCCGGAACCGCGGTTCCCCGCTGCAACCCCATTTGCTGGAGTACTAAGCAACGCGAGCGACCCATACCCCTGAGCAATGCATACAATGCCCTTTTAACTGTGCTGGTTTCAAGCGCGCTCCAATCAGGAACCTGCGCGCTCACTTTGCGGGTTTATCCAGAACCGGAGTCGTTGCGAGTCCCAACCCGGAAGTGCTCCCAATGGGAACTGGAGCTTCTTAATAGTTCCGCCGCTTCTTAATTAGTCACCCCGTGACATGAACACCAATAAAAATCATCTTTAACAAAGAGGCACAAACTTAACGTAGCTATTCTATAAACAGAAACGGATACTTGCAATGTTCAAATGCTTTCAGAATGCAGTCCTGCTGAAAAGTTCTGGGCCTCATGGCTCATCAAGGTGTCCGAGGCAGCAGAAGTCTAATGTTCCTTCTTTCCCCCTAGTGGGGCAAAGGCAGTTTCCGAAGAGACACCACGAACCGATTTCTGATGAAGGCAGGTATAGGGAAAAAAGGCCAAGCTGCGTTTTCAGAGCAGGCTTGATATTAACATCATGAGGGGAGATGCCCACCTGAGTTTGAATCGACCAATCAGAGTTGTGCAGGGAAGAGGTTCTTTGTCCACTCTACAGCCAATTTGCATCTTTAGGACCTCTTAGCAACTGTTCTATGGGAACACAATATATATAAACAATCAGGAAATGTAGAGACAAACATGTAGATATCAAATATGCCAGGTTTGAATTGCATCAAGTCTTGATTCATTCGGATGTACAATTTCTTTCAATGATCCAGACGCTACAACACTTAACTCCGTTCTACCCAGTACCTCTTATATATCTACAATAAATGGTACAGTCACACTGTTGCGTCACATGCAGGGATTTGCGTTTCCACACGGTGCTACACAATCTCACTATCCAATTGGCAATTCCACAATCACTCCATCTGAATCAGCCAGGAACAGCTGTCCTTCAATGATCACATTGCAAAGACAACGCGATCCTGTCGATATGCCTTATTCAACATTTGAAAGGTTAGAACCTACCACACGGAGCATGCGGCACAACTCCTTGTCCAGGCCCTGGTCATCTCAAGGTTGGACTACTGCAATGCTCTCCTTGCTGGTCTTCCTGCAAAGGCTATCAAACCACTTCAGCTGGTTCAAAATGCAGCAACACGCCTCGTCTTCCAACAGCCCAAAAGGCCTCATGTGACACCCCTTTGCATCTCTCTCCACCGGCTACCGGTTGAAGCCCGGATTAGATTAAAGTCAAGTCACTGATGTTTGCCTACAGGACTATCAGTGGATCTGCGCCGGCATACTTTCACACCCTACTACACTCCTACACCCCATCAAGAACCTGCGCTCAGTAAACCAGTGGCGTCTTAAACTACTACAAGCAACAATATTAATATGATTTGTGAATTAGTGCAAATCACAACATTCATTGTGAAACTGCATTAGTCAAAAATTAAAATATATTTGTGCTGCTTTAATTGCTTTTATTAGCAGAAACAAAGAAACTGGGACTAAAACACCCAATTATTTGCTGAAATGAAAAGCAGTTGGACTCGATGGTGATCCTTACGACTTACAAAGGAACCAGGTGTAAAGCAGGTATTTTGTAATCTGTAATGAAATACATTTTAAAAGTAACTATCCCAGCCGTGGATAATCACAAGCACAGTGTTTTTTGCAGTGTAAGGAAGTAAATTGGTGAATAAAGTTGTATTCTTGTTGTCTGTGGGGGTCAGAAAGCTCTTGGACTTCATCAAACACTCATGTAAATCTTAAAAGTTGTTGTGCAGATGAATGGAGATCTTAGAGTTGTGGTTGAGTAATTCATGATGGATCTGTTCCTTAAGGACAACATTTGATGCCCGAATCCTCCTCTTGCATCAAGATGGAAATCATATGCAAATCCAAGGTTAACACCCAAGACAACTTTGAATATTAGTCAACAAGCAGATCAGTTGGCAATGCCATCGCTCCTTGCTCTTCAGGCAGTTTCTACAAAAAGATCTTTCACTTTTCTTTTAATCAGGAGGCTTTGCATTGGTAGTGTTAGTAATATGATCAGCTGTTGCTGTCAACATTTTAAGGTGGAAAGTTAAGGAAAGTAAAACACTTCTGTAAATTGATTTGACAAACTAAACTGATTTAATTAAAATAAAATTAGTCAAGGTTTGAGTAAAAATATTTAAAAAAGTACTCCTGAACTGCACTGGATAAATACATGTTATTCATAAATGAACTAAAATGAAAGACACGTGAAACAATATTTAAAGTAAAACAGCACTTTGATAACTTCAGATCTCATTGGTTCATTTCAATCTGTTTAACCGGTGGAAAAAATCTGAGATATTCAGTTTGATTTAGTTTTATTCTATGTTAAAAGATTTATTTTTAGCTTTTGTGTTCAAATTTTCAATGTTTTTGCAATGTCGGTGTATGCCTTTGTCATTTTATAATGTATTAGTTAATTTTAATGTTGATATATAAGGTTAATAATAATAAAAACAAAAAAAATGCTTTAAACTTTCAGTTTATTTTTGAGGCAACATCAAATTATTTCCTTTAGTTTCTAAATTAGATTTTTTTTATTTCAATTAATAGAAATGTTTTCAAAGTTTAATTTGAGTAAACTTAAATAACTTTGTGCAAAGTACTCATTTCCCATGTGTAATTAAATCCTACTAAATGGGATTATTGTGCCACCTGCTGTCATAAAGTTGTACCTGCAGCGAACGCTAGTAATGATGAAGGATTATGGGTAATCCTCAAAGCAACGGAGGATTTTCTCTGAGGTAACGTGTCTGTGAATGTCCGTGTTCTAAACAATGTTAACTCACTTGAACAGCTAGATTTCTTTGATTGAATAATATGTGTTGTTGATTAATTTCGCCATGTTTTTATGAAGTCAACCATCTGATTATAGGAAGTCTCTCCGGTAGGCTATAGCTAGCTAACTTTGACATGATGCCGTCTTTCCAGACTGAGCATGCGCTGTTTGTCCACATGAGATGACTATACAACTCTGTTATCCTTTGTCATGAATGCAGATGTGGAATAAACCTGCTGTTACCACAAACCTGACGGTGTCCGGGACATTTTCCCGTCGATTTATTTTGATCTTGCTTTTTTAAACACACTGTGCTGCCCCACAGAGGCACAGTGGAGTAACTACACATTTGAGACTTGAAATGGTTTTGTGATCTGTCTTGAGATCAATCTGCTTATTAAATGTTGTTCTGTTTCAGAGAAATGAATGTCAAAACGTCAGTTACTGTCTGGTGTAAAACCTTTTTCTCAGTTTCAGTTTTTGTGTGGTTACTGCACTTTGCCTTTGTATGGCGGTGTGTGTGTGTGTGTGTGTGAATGTTGTGTATGTGGTTGAACTTTCATACACACGTCACAGGACACTCAAATTTTCACATTACAACCTTTTCCTACTTTCCTTCTTTTAACTACAAAAGGTCTGTAAGCAGATTCATTTCAGTTATTACGCCTGCAAACGCATCTCTTCCGTCAACATATAGCTGATTCATTTTAACCTCTAAATCTTTTCTGTCTTCATTAAAAAATAAAAACAAATTGTACTAACCTCACTATTCTTAGCTTTGTATACTGTGCTAGGCTTTAATGGACTAGTTTGATGCACTTATGTATTTTGTTGCCTTCTAATGTTTCCTCATCTGTAAGTCGCTTTGGATAAAAGCGTCTGCTAAATGACTAAAAGTAAATGTACTCTTTCATCTATCAATTTATATACATATAATACAATATTTATCAAAAAACTAGTTTTTTAAGCAATAATAACTAAAAGAATGCAGCAAACTGACACAATAAAAATCTATTTTTGGATACAAATCTTCAAATAAATATGTATTTATCTTCCTTTATTTCTTTCTAACATAACAAACACTTTACATACACGTGTAAAATATTAAGGCTAATTGTTTTAGAAGACTGTATGTGTGCACAGATTATGTACAGTTCTCAATAATATGCACCATAACTAAAAGCATACGGCTTTCTGATCAAAACTGATTATCTGATACTCAAAGAAACTGTCAATCTCTTCAAAACATGTGAACATTTGGCGAGATGATTCTCACACATTCTTTTATAATGTGAGCCACGATCAGCCATCACATGCAAAACTATACATTCAGTTATCAAGATCTATCAGAAATGATGAATGTATATTTGTGAATATCTATGACATGGGAAGGTTGTTATGTTTCCTAAATTGCCAAATTGTCTGCCAATTGCAATAGTATTTTTGCTCAATCAATTTGACACATTTTTCTAAAACTCTGGTATATCTTCAGTTTGCCCCAAACTAATAACTGCTCGGTTTATAACACACACGGTTTTTCTATTGTTTTAATATAAAGTATGTAAAATGTAAAATATCCCTGACCAAGAGCAAAGTGATCATCTGAACATCATGGCTATATCCCAGAAAATTCCATCCCCAACCAAGAGCAAAGACAGACTACTTGTCACATTAATGCCAAATTTACAATACTTAGCATTTGATGCTAAACTTACTTCACATGACAGCAGTTTGAATAACAGCTGCACTCATTTTCCCTGCTTATAACATTCTGGTCCTCCCGGCTGAGTTTGGTTTCTCCAGAGGTTTGCTTCTCCCTTGATTTATTATTGGAGTTTGGCTTCCTCGACACAGGGTCGTGTTGGCTTGCTCACCGGGAGAATGCATTTATTAGATATTATTTATTATAATGATCTCTCTCGTTCTATAAACACCATGCACTGTGTTTTGCCTCCTCTGTGTTTTCTGTTTTTCTTATTTTCTCCTGTAGAGCTGCTTTGGAACAATGAGATGAGATGAGCAGAGTGGAGGGCATTGGTGAAGTGAAAAAAAAAACATGAGAAATTGAAAGACATGAACAGAGAGGATGTGGACAGCAGGATGGGAGGAGAAGAAGAAAGTACAGACCCAATTTGTTTTTAACTATATAAGAGATCATGGCCTCTCCTTTACAGAGGCTCGGAAACAGGAGTTTGTCAAAACACTTCTTTATTGATGTCCCCTATTTTATCTGTTAGTTTTCTTCTTCAGCTATGGAAATCTATCAAGTGTGAAAGCAGTGAAACACACAGAGGACAGTCTGAACTGTTGCCTTGCCAAATATGGAGTCTCTAAATCGAATTCTATAGCGCCACCACCAGTATAACCTTTGAACTGTAAATCATAGAAACAAAATCCTTTTATCCTGTGAAACCTTCTCTCATGACGAATGATCAAATATTTAGCTTTGGCCCATTGTTGGGCTTGATTCCGTTATTGCTGCTAGTGGTTACATTTATCAATATGTTGATAGTGTTGATAGTGCAGATTTGTAGTGCTCCTGGTACAATGTCTGTTCTTTACACTTATTATAGGCAGGGGTACACTTTAAATATACATACAATGAAATAAATGCAAGTGGACTCGCCTGTTCGCTCTAAGAAATGTCTGATTGAGGACAGTTGATCTCCCATCATTTGCCTGCACACCTCGACCAACCTCAGACATTGCAAGGCCATGGTTGAGAACATGGTCCAAAATTCTTTGCCTTGGAAATATAAGGTCCTATTTGACCTTTTTGTCAAATTTGAGCTTTTATGTATTTTCATTCCACGGACACTTATTTACATTTAGTCATTTAGCAGACTCTTTTATCCAAAGCGACTTACAGATGAGGTAAACAATGGACGCAGTTGGAACAGCATAAGGACAACAAAAGCATAAGTGCAGTAAAACTGGTCTCATATAGCCCAATACAGTATACAGAGCAATGTTTTTTAAAGAGTATAGAAAACACAAGATGTGTTTTCAGACGATTCTTTAAGATGGCTACAGAATCTGCTGATCTTGTAGAAGTGGGCAGATCATTACACTTACGTGGAACCGATCAAGATAAGATTAGGCAAGACCTTTTTGGGTTTTGCTCTGCAAACAAACGGCGTCTTGTGGTGCCATCCCAAAAAACTAAAAAATCCCTATTTACATAATCTGATGATTTGTCTTTAACGTTGTGTACGTTTTGGGATTTATTTTAGAAAACAAAAATGTTAATCTACAGAGTTAAATGAATGCAAAAACTTTTAAGCTTTTTATTTCAAACTGCTCAGTATCCAGATAGAACCTTTTAATACCAAGGTGGGGAGTTGTGGCTCTTCTATAAAGTCTGGGTAAATCAATACTAAATATCTGTTTACGAGTGTGTCAAGCCATTAAAAATGTGTTGGTATGAATTAGATTTGAATACAGATGGAAACCGTTGAATTTATTTGTGATATTATTTATTTTATTTATGTATTTCAGTCTATAGTTGAGCCTTTTATTACTAAAACAAACACAGTAATGAGGAGCAACATTATGTCGTATAACTGTGAACCTGTCATTGTTTTTAACACGATTTCTCCTGCGAAGACAGTATCAGGCAAAGAAGAACAGGTGAAATTTGCAGCGTGTGTACAACCTTAGTTTACATTTCAGCAAACACATTTAAATAGTGACACAACAAGAAACATTTCTAATTTACTTTAATTAAACAATATGTGCCAGCTTAACCAACAGTGAAGCTATAAACTAAATCGCTATCTGGAGGCATGTGTATCAATGAATGATACACAGTTACAACAACCACAACTTTTTAAAGTAGTTTTAAACAGATCAACATCATAATAAACAGATAACAAATGTCATGATTCAGTAACCCAAATTTGTTTTACCTTTAGGCTACATTATATGAGACCGTTGACACATTATCTTCTGGTCATTCAAAACACAGAAAGTTGAGTTTCTCCTCACAGTCTCTGGGTGTCCAGGTCTGTGTGTTCTTGTCCAGAGCTGCACAGCGTTGGTTTTGGTCAGGACATTGAGGCTGTCCAGCTGAAGACCAGACATTGAAGAGAAGATCATCTCCACTGATCCAGAACCATCCACCTGCTAGAAAGCGCAGACCAATCCACACGTATTGTGTTTGAGCTCCTGTGATCTTACTGAGAGCTTCAGTCATGCTTCTGCTTGAGTTCAGAGATGCCAGATCATCATGATGATGTCTACAGTAATCTAGAGCTCCCTCCCAGCTCTCAGACTGCTGAACCAAGACAATCTCAAACACATTCATACAGAAGAAGGTGCGAATATCAGTGCAAACTCTATCATGCAGTTTCTTACTGGCTTTGTCTAAATCAGCACAGTCATCATTGTCTGGTTCACTGTTGTCCCAGCTGATTCGTGTTGCAGCTTCACCTGTCGCCCACTTCCAGGATCCAGATCTCTTGTCGAGTCCAACAAAGGCATTAGAGGTTTGACTGACTGCATCTTGTATAAACTGCTGTTCTTCAGTCTCATCGATGAAGGTGGACAGGTTATGATAGAAGGTTCTGCAGTATTGTTGTGCTCCATCCCAGTTCTTCATCTGATTTATAAAGAAATGTTGTTTAATGACACATGAGGCGAATCCATAGAGCTGGATGATGAGGAGCACAGTGAGTGAAGTCTTCATCTTTACCCAGTCAAGAGGTTTTGTGAGTTTGAAGATGAAGATAGAACTGTGACTTTCTCTTACTTCAACTGACACACAACCAATAACAAAAGAGTGTGATGAGTGACAGTGACACAGACCAATCACAACACAACAAACAAATGTCTGGTGCAGGTGACCAGTCAAATAAACGTGACAATGCTTCAAAGAAAGACCAATTGTAATCTGAAACGTCAACAACTCTGCATTTCATGCAGCTAATGTTAATTTATTTATAGCTGACTGTTCACATACATTTTAAACACCAGTTGAAAAAGCTGAGAAGGACAGGGTAAGTTATCAGTAAACTGTTGAAAAGTTTCATCCACTGACAGTCATATTTACAAAAAGAAACACAGAGATGTTGAGTTTCGTGGTTTTGAATTGAAAATGTCTCATTTACATTGAAAGGATTTGTTAGGAAACACCCTTTTTGTTCTTTCTTTGTAACATTTACAGAGGTTGACCAATCATTAACAACATAAAATATGATTTAATTAAAAATAACTATTTAAATTAACTTTTAAATTCGACGTCACAGACAAGATGGCGACTAGCCTTCGCAACCTTATGTTATGTGGACCGTTAACGAACTTTCAACTATTTTAAAACAGTAATATGTATGAGCATGAACGTTAATAAATCCTGAAACTGATTATGAACAAATGCCTCCTTTTGAATTGCTACCATGTAATAAACACAGTGACTGCCATACGTTCTGTCTGTGTCTCATTGTGACATCACCCGGTAAACATGTCGGAAGTCGGATATTTTACAACATGATTTGAGAAAACCGAGTTGTCTGGAACGCAGCATTATACTATTTTGTCACCATTTGGCCGGTTCTTGGCCACCAGAGGTTTGCCTTGTTTAGTTTCAGAGTATATATACCCCTAGTCCGGGCCCTGACAACTAATGAAAAAGTGATTTCTGTTAAAGAAAAGATCTCCCTTTGCTGTGAAGTTTGAGCATTGTGACTGCAGATGTTGTTTATGTTCAAACAGTTACATTACACACTAACTAAAGTCAAAGTGAAACCCTATCATACATGATCCTTAAGAGTGATTTTTTTAAATGAAAAATAAATACATACAGTGGTCAACCAGATCAAAAGCCTAAGATCCAAGTGACAACATTTCCACCAGAAACCATCAGAAGCCAGTAAGATATCATAAGATACTTTTAATAGGGCAGATTCTGTATGATATAACTTCCTAAAAGAAGACTGAAAAATTCAAACATTTGGATAGACCTCAGCAAACAATGCTTGCTTTCCTCGGATTTTTGTGGTTTGAATTTGTTTTTAAGCAAAGTGTGGTGTAGTGTATTTTGACTAATGTGCCCTTTCACAATGTCACAGAGGACATGACTTAGACAGATGAAGCACATTCCAAAAAATTTTAATTTTGTATGTTAGCCTATCCTTGAAAAAGCTGAGCAAAATAAAAAATCTGTCATAAATTAACATAAAAATAACCCTAGGGTCTCTGTTCACCCACGCAACACAAATTCTTTCCACAAATATCTTGTGCGGTCAATCTTCAGACAGTTCTTGGGAGTACTGTGAGAAATAGTTTAGTCTCACTTAAGATAAAGACTTTAGAGGAAAAGGAAGAGAGGCGAGACAGATAAAAACAAAGGTTTTTTTGCAGGTGGCAGATGTCCCCACCCCTTTGTGCCAAAGTCGATTTAGTCCCCAGCACTCATTGGAAGAAATAAAACATACGGAGTGTCTATTGACAGTGCAAATCGATTGCCTTGTAAGTAACGGCTATTTACACAATCCAGTAGTTTGTGCCCACCAGTTTCAGATCGGAACAGAGAAAGTCTCAAAACGGCACAAGCAACCTAGCGGCTCCAGTGGTGTAGAGCGTAAAGCATGTGGCACTTATTTCTTGTTGTCATGGGTTCGGATTCTGCTGTTTGCCAAAGTTTTCCCTATCACATATTAGATCATAAAAGCATTTATTTTCAATACAATGATGAAAATATTTGAAAAGTGGCCATTCAAGTCATGCATGTACCAAACAATGAGATCTTCTATTGCAAGATTAATGACATTGTATTTGATCGAAAACTTGTCTCAAATAAATGGAAAAAGTCACAACTTTGTAGTTTCATGAAATGCATAGTTCAAA
Source organism: Barbatula barbatula (assembly GCF_947034865.1). Taxonomy (NCBI): domain Eukaryota; kingdom Metazoa; phylum Chordata; class Actinopteri; order Cypriniformes; family Nemacheilidae; genus Barbatula; species Barbatula barbatula. The sequence continues at coordinate 24,602,210 of NC_136772.1, forward strand.
ATAACATTTTGAAAGTTTTTTATATATTGTAGCCCATCTGGCCATGGCTGAAGTAATAAGTGAAAATACAAATTAAAATGTTTCCATCAGTGTCCCTGCATACTTGAAAAGTCATGTTTGTCATTAATTGAGACACAGATTACCTGGACGCACTGACAGGTAATCTGTGTCAGATACTCTATTGTTTAACATGGGGAAAACACACTGTAATACAGTTCGTTAAGAGGGAAGGAAAGGAGACAGGGTCGGCGTAGGCTGGGAAGCACTTCACTCGGTTGGCGCCACTGCGCTCTTTAACCAACAATAACTCAAAAACAATCGTATAATGGTTGGTCGTCTCTTGGTACTCTGCGCGACTTTGTCTTTCGCAGGAGAACTCTCAGATGCTTCCCAGCCGGTCTCTCTCAACCTCCTCGTCTGCTTGGCTGGCTTTTAACCGTCTCCCCACCAATTACTGAAACGAGACACAGGTTTTCACAATGTGCAATTGATCTACTTACATCCCGCTTACCTCACCCTTTCGCTGCCGACTCCGATTAACCACGCCCCCCTCCACACACACACATTCATTTCAGTGGATATTATTTTATCACAAAAATATGTTTAAATGCTAAATTAAAATACATGATGGTAGGTCTGCATGATCATGGCTTTTCCCCATGATATTGTAATTGTGAGAAATTATGTTGATTAAATTGTTATTAAAGCAATAAGCTGTGCAAAGCAGTAGGTTACAGTTTATTTTATAACGACTTAGAACTCGGCTCAGCCAATCAGAATCTGTCATGATTCTCGAGTGGTGAGACACGGAGAGAGGACCCAGGTGCAGACAGCGGGTAAGGGGTTAACATATAATTTAATAAATAATCAAACAAAGACCCACGAGGGGGTAACAGAACAAAACATGGATACATAACAGGACTAAGACTAACTACACTGAAACAAAACTTAAATTAACTCTTTGACATAAACTACACATGAATAAACTAACATAACACAGGAACTCACCACACAAACCACAATGAACCAGCACAAGACAGAAGACACAAGGGCATTAAATAAGGGAGCAAATCAAGAGGGAAACAGGTGTAGGCATTAATCAATAACAAGGTAACAAGAGGATGGGAACAATGACGAGACCGGAGAGAGTATGGAAGGCCATAAGAACAATAATGTCTCTCTCCACATTTAAAATGAGGTTCTGTCATGATCCTGCCACTAAACCAAGAGAAACATGACATGATGCAGCAGAATCATGACATAAGCCTCTCCTAAAGGAGCAGCAACCTGATGCTCCTCAAGGCACAAACAAGACAAGACAGACTGTGACAATGGCAACAATGGCAACAATACAACATGACAATACAATAAATCAAAACGGGCAAGCACAAGAGTCCAAGGGAAGGGGCACACAAGAGTCCAAAGGGAAGTCCAAACATGGGCAGACACGGACTGGGTAGCTCCGGCAGACATGAAAACACTAGCCGGCAGACACGAACACTATAGCCGGCAGACACGAACAGGATGCACTGGGCTGGAATGGCCGCATACACCGGGCTGGAATGGCCGCATGCACCGGGCTGGAATGGCAGGCTCCGCCAAGCAGGAAAGCCCGGCTCAACCAGGCGGGAATGCCTGGTTCCGCCGGGCGGGAGTGCCCAGCTCCACCGGGCGGAAATGCCCGGCTGCACCGACCTGGAATGCCCGGCTGCACCGACCTGGAATGCCCAGCTGCACCGACCTGGAATGCCCAGCTGCACCGACCTGGAATGCCCGGCTGGGGATCTTTGGTGGCCACAGGATTCCGGCGGCTTCGACCCTGGAGGGAAGACCGGCGGTCTCAACCCTGGAAGGCAGTCCGGCGGTCTCGGCCCTGAGCGGAAATCCGGCAGTCTCAACCCTGGTAGGGAGTCCGGCGGCCCCGACTCAGGAGGGAGTCCGGCGTTCTCGACCCTGGAAGGGAGTCCGGCAACCTCTAGCCCTGGAGGGGAATCCGGCAGCCTCAACTGCTGCCACAACGATCCCTCTGTCTGCTGGGTCCGATTATGGCTGGTTCATTCTGTCACGGTGTGTGGGCAGAACCCAAACGCAGGCAGCAGAGTTAAATAACAAAAACTTTATTTAAACAAAAGACCCTCGATGGGGAGAACATGATCTAAAACAAGACAAAAATGTAAACTAAAACTTTCCACAAGGGGAACAAAACAAACAAAGTCCTTTGAATAATAAATCAACAAAATCCACAAACTTAGAACAGGAACAAACACGATAATCCATAGACAGGAATAATCCAACAAGGTGACGTGAGGAGGTCCGATAATGATGAAAGGACAATGAACCGACCAGGGACAGAGGGAAAACTGGGGCTTGATAAAGGGAAACACTAACAAGGACAGATGACACAGGGAGAGTGGCCACAGGTGACATGGATGAAACACTAAGGGAAAGCTAACAGGAGGATTGCACGAGGCAGGTGAGGGGACTGAAACACTAAGGGAAGGATGGATCAGGGCTGGAGACAAGACTAACACTAATGGGCTGCTAACAGGGAAACAAGGGGGCGGGGCTAAAGGATGTGACACCGGAGAGAGAGCATGGCTTCTCAAACCAAAACAATGCTCCTTCTCCACACAAAACACATGGGACTGACATGATCCTGCCACAAGACTCGAAAACCAAGACAAGGAGAGGCAGGATCATGACAGAATCAAGGACCAGAACTGACCGTTTAATAAAAATGTTTTAAAACTCGATGCGACCTGACAACGTATTCTTTAAATAAAACATTCTGCTCCTGAAATACTTTATTACTGTTGAATCATCTCAAAGGGTCGACATTTTTTTCACAATAATTTAAAACTCATCATATCTGATGTGTAACTACACAAATAAATTGTGACGGCTGTAAATGCGATGATTACGCACCCATGAAAGCAAAATAGACGCATGCTTCCTTCAAGTCATTGTTTGAATGAATGGGCTTGGGGCGGTCCCGGACCCCTCATGAGATCTAAAAAAATTAAATTGTGGGTCCACTTGTTTTATATAAAACTAGACTACTATAAATCCAGAAGTATTTTTCGTAAAATTTTCTCGCTAAAACAATACACTTGTTATGTGTCCAAATTTCATAAAACTTAAAATTAAAATGACATTTTTATCAAAAATAATCCATGCACACTCAAGTACAGGTCTATGCAGATCCTCTTTTATTGAAAGCATTAGGTTAAAAATATTTTTAATCTTTTGCTCTCTCCAAGAACATTGCGTCCCCTTGCAAAACTTTTGCATTTCCCCAAAATTCCCTCAGAAAATGTTTGCATTCCCCAGAAATTAATTTGCGCTCTGCTCTGCACACTTTGGGCAAAAGCAGAAGGGTAGCCTTCGATTTAAAGGAATCACATGAGTTTTTCTGATTCTGCATTGGTTCACACGGATCATTTGCATATATTTGATCAGGAGATGAATCTCGTTTGAAAAACGTTATTGTAATGTGAATTAAAAGTTATTTTTATTGTTATCAATGAGTTTAAGAGACTTTACAAAATGCAAAATAAGGCATAAAACAGGCTAAATCTTGAGAATGTGTTTTGTGAATAAAACGCTTAGAGCAGGTTTAAGGGACATTATTTACGATCAGTAAACACAGAATCCATCATGAGTGAATCTATATGGGTATTTATTCTACATGTCAATAGACAAAACGATCTAGCCACAAACATACAGTAAACACATTAAACACATACACTAGTGCAAGTATAATGTCATGTAAAATTGTATTTTTGTTTTGGTTCTGTCTTCTGTTTCGGATGTCCTTATTAGTTATTAAGTCCCACATCCGCTCCTCAGCTCGCCCTGGTCACCATAAACTATCCCCCCATTCATGCTATCAAACGGCTTTCCAAAAAAAAAAAGAGTATGTTAATGCATGGCTTCCAGGCTCAAATCTGCCTTTGCAGGCCTCTTTTAATTTTATTGGCTTATGCAGTATATAGAGCGCAGCTTTTCAGCCTCAATTCAGCCTTTGCAGGCTCCTGTTTAATTTTTGCTATTCACCGATTTACTCTTAATTATGTTGTATATGCCACCCTCAGTTAGAAGTCACTCATGCTGTAACCTCATGTTCATGATTCAACTATATCTGACCAATTTTTACTTTCTCTATCTAGGAGCATAAGTGAGATAACTCATCCGGTGGGTTTATTTCCCTTACCTTCTCCTTTTGGGTAGGCTCCGCCCCTGCCTTTATCTTCAGGCAGGAACATCTAGAATCCTTATCCCCAGGAGTCCTTCGTTGGACGAGGCCTATGCCAAAGATCCTCAATACAGTATATCTTTCTTTTTAGATATTTTGTTGATGAATATTATTTACCGTTATGCATTTCCACAAATCTAGATTGCATCCATCAGTTTTTTGAAGTCTTTTTTTGACACGTGACTTTGATTGAGTTGACCAGTGAAATCAGATACACAGGGGTGTTTTACTTCAATCCTAATCAAACACACCTGATCCAGTTAATTTAGATTTTCAGAATTACATGTTGAAGAAAACAGCATATGCTGGGTTAAGTATGTTTTGATGCTGGTTTGACCATCTTAAACTAGCCAAGAACCAGCACACAACAGGCTTAAACCAGCATCAAAACATACCAAACCAGCATATGCTATTTTTTCAACAGGGGACTCATTTCTGTATAACAGCCTGTTTTGTGTAGCTGATTCTGCCTTGCTGCTCGTTATCAATAAACATTAGTGGTTGTTTTGCTGAAAAAATGCTCACTGGGACTCATTTTAAATGTTATTGTGACCAGAAGACATTTTATTCATAATGTTAGTGCTATGATAAACTCATGCTTTTTTTCTTGGAAGAGGAAGGAATATTAGAAAATTACGTTTCTGCATTTTCTCATGACCATAAAGTTCATTCTCATTGTATCTGAGGCAAAATAAGATTCATTTCTAAGATTTTTTGTGGTCTGAATTTGATTTAAGCAAAGTGTGGGTGAATGTAAATGTGGTGTTTTTTGACTAATGTGCCCTTTCACAATGTCACAGAGGACACTCAGTGTTTCCAATTACAGTCATGACTCACGACTAAAAAGCTATACTAAATGTTAAATACATGAAGAACTGTGTATTCAGTTTACCTGCTACTAGGTGCTTGAAACACTAGTCCTTGGTTAAATTCAAGATTGCAGTGTTATGTATTGTACACAACATTACGCTAACATGCGTTGGTGAATACAGACATGACCAAGGGCTTGATGTAGGAACCTGGTGTACAATATGGGCATAAAAATGTGCGTACACTGTTTTCCACGCACTTATCTATATTTATACAAAAATAATATTGCCCTAAATATGTGCGCACTGTACGAATGCCCTTGAATCTGCGTACACGCTCTTTTTCCTGGAGTTAATAAAGTAATGAAGCAAACCAGGATTTTAAACTCTGCTCTCATTTTTTATATACACAGTTACATTAAATATTTCACTCTTAAAGTAAACACTTAAATTACATCAAGACATTATGCAGAACTTAAACAAAAATGATATAAATTTGGACTTGATCGCTTTCTGTGGCGTGCATGTTATTGTTAAAAAATACATGACACGGAGATCAGGAGATGCAGATATGCGTTGGTTTATTGTAATGATACTTAAATCGGAGAGCCAGGAGGATATGCCACTGGAGCCAGGGAGACGATGGAGACAGGAGATACGCAGAAGTCTAGGAGGCAATGGAGACAGGAGACGATGGAGACAGGAGATACGCTGAAGTCTAGGAGGCAGGTCAGTAGTGCGGGAGAGTCCTTGAGGTTTGTGTAGTTCAAACGAGACCAGAAAGTGACTGTGTGTGAGCATGGGGCTTAAGTGCTGGCGGTGATGATGTGAAGATGATCTGCAGGTGTGTGTGATTAATACTCGCGTGATAACTACTGCGCATGGTGCTTGGGAGTGGATGGAGCCTGGCGTACTTGTGACATTGTCCCGCTCCTGAGACGACGTTGTGGTCGACCTCTGCCGCGAGGTGCTGGCCGGTCAGGGTGCCATGCATGGAAGGCCTCGAGCAGGTTGGGGTCAAGTATGTCGTTTCTTGGTACCCATGAGCGTTCCTCGGGAATGTAACCCTCCCAATCCACCAGGTACTCGAGAAGGCCACCACGTCGCCGGCGGTTCAAGATGTGCTGGACTAGGTCGCCAGATTGTGGGGAAACAGAAACAGAAGGGTGGTGAGGTTTTAGTAGGGATACGTGGAATGTTGGGTGAATCCGGTAGTGTGGTGTAGGTTGGAGTTTATAGGTGACCGGATTGATCTGCTGGACGATGGGAAACGGGTCAATGAACCTGGGACTCAGCTTCTTACATGGCTGACATAGGCGGATGTCCCGAGTGGACAGCCAGACCTTCTGCCCGACTTGAAAGAGCGCGTTTAGTTGTTAGTGTGCTGAGTCCCAAACCCTCCCGGAACCAGTAATTGACAGCTGGGACATCAGATGTTTCTCCATATCATGAGAACAGTGGATGTTGGTAGCCCAACTCTGGAATAGCCTTCCCGACACTATTCCAGGGTCAGACACACTCGCCCAATTTAAATCAAACATTCACTTAATGCAAAATATGCTAAATAAACAACCAGGAGACTGCTGACATAATATTAGATATTATTTACTAGAATAATTTAACTTGTTCTATAAACACCATGTATTGTGCTATGTTTTACCTTTTCTGTGTTTTTCAGTTTTTCGAATTTTCTCCTGTAAAGCTGCTTTGGAATCGCTATATACCTGAACATAAAATGTAATTGATGCGCACATACTTGAATATTATGCTGGACCCGTTGGTCGAACGGTCCATATATGTGTTTTCACTAAAATCACTAAAAGATGTTTACCTATTCCTCAAAACTGATCTAATTTGATTAGTATTTTTAAAACAATAGAAGTAATATTTCGCCAGTGGAAAAGGATGAGATCACTATTCTAAAATCGTTATCTGAGAATATATTGATATATATATTCCAAAACATAACAATGATACATAAATGCAAAAATGGCATTTAAAGGACAATCCGTATCTCATATTTTCTTAATGTGTTGTATCTTTGGCTGTGTAGAACATTGTGTCACGTGGATTTGATTATCCATGGAAATGATATGCAGACGTGGTTATGCATAGTAACTAGGTGTTGTAAACTCCATATAGGGTACTTTCAGGGAGAAGACGGGGTGGAGATGCACGTGTGCACAATCTTTCTCTGACTGAGATTTACGAAGGGATTTTTGAGCAGGTTCTCTGGTACAACTTTTGTGTAAACCCTAGCTTTTGTGTGTACCTACACTTTTAAGATGGAATCTATGGCAAGTTTTATACGAGGCCCAGAGCTTGACATAGACTGTGTCTGAAAGCTCCGGCAGTCGACTTGTTGCCTCACTGTCCTATCAGGCAATGATTTCAGAAGACGCATTTGTCCACAAAGCTATTTAAAAAGACTTTACAGGCGACTAAATTTTATTTGAAATATAAATAAAGAGCCACTTTTTGAAAACCAAGTTAAACTAATTTTTAAATACTACAATACTGAATACTTGCTCGATACACTCCACGAGGGTTCGCACATACTTTTCAAAGTGTTTTTTGAACATAAACTCCTGTTTCGGAACCAGGATTCTTAGTCCCTTATTGGACAATTCTACTGGACAAGAACGCCCACACACCAACCAGCGAGAACGAGAGAAAGAGCACGCCCATCAATGTGCTTTGCACAAGTTCAGCTGTGTTTGTCTGTACACTGCATTTGGGAGATGAATGTTAAATATACGGTGAATATAACGCTGGATTTGGAGATGGTTTGAAACTGATAGATGGAGCGGCGTTCTGATAGATCGGCGGTAAGTGAAACTGAGTAATATGTCTGTGTTTTGTTGGCAATCGCCGTGTACATGCACAAGGTAAACAACATAAACTTATAGTGAATCAATGAGATAATGTATTGTGTGCTCATGCTGTAGTTACGGCTCCTGCATGCCTCAAGGAGCTCGACTGTAACTGTAAACATATTTACTATAAGCAAAACATATAAGGTTATGCAAGTCAAAACAAAAAAGGGGAAAACACAGAAGACAGACACAGTCACACAGATTCCACAGACACAACAAGAAAACACACACACACACAAACGTGCACAGGGACAGACACGCACACAAACGCACAGGGGCCATCACCTAGAACCACAAACCCAAGATAAGGAGAGAGAAACACAGGTCTTAAGAACACGTATTCTTAATACATCATTTTGTCTGCTTTTTAATCAGTGATCCAGTATTTGCACGCTTCATGAAATCAAGCAAGCCTTTAAGCTCAAACCGGTGCGCAATGCTTTTATGGTTTCAACGACGCGTTTCCGGGAAACGGTTTGCAACAGGTTTTAAGATCCGTTATTGTGTGCTACAGACAAATGTAACAAAAAGCCTTTGTTTAAGAGTACCTAAAGTTAGACGGACGCTTTTGTTAAAAACTCATTGTCGATTTTTAGAGTTTGCATTTATTTAAAAAATGTTTACAAGTTTATCCATGTTTGAGTTTTGTTTGTAGAAAACATTGTCAGCTTTGTTGCCACTAAATAAGTGGATGTTGTACTTGCAATCTGGGTAAAGAGTAATGTTTGTTTAATACATTTCATTTAAAAGCTATGTGTATGTGTTTTGAATTTTTAAATGATGTCTTTAACAGAGTAATATGAAAAAAAGAACAGGACAGCAGCTGCATCTTGTGGAACAGCAGACTCATCTCCAGTCTAAGACAGACTCCCTGAGGCCATTGATTTGCGCTTTCACATGAAAACGGTCTCGTGTAAACGACCCCTTAATGTTAATTGTAACAGTTTTTAGGAAGTGACTCAGCCAACGCTAACAGTTTGGGGGCTTCATGGTTTTGCTATTAATTTCCCAGCAAGCATAACACAACTCAAGTGTAGAAACTTAGGTAACTTAAACCTTTTAGGGTAACGCCTAACTTTAACCCTACTACCTTTTACCTCTATGAAAGCACGATGCATATGCTTTTGAAAGGTATGCTTGTGTAGCTACTTAACATGTACATATGTATCACTCAAGGAACATTGAAATCTTCACTATACTTTGACTAAGTTGTTTGCAGAAATGTTAAGTTGAAGCCACCGATAAGCTGCCCTCTGCTCTGTGGACATGGAAAGGCACGTTGTTCGTGAGTTGGCATAGATCCACTCAGAGACGGACTGAGAGTAAACAGTGGCCCTGGACCTCTTCAGCAGGAGCCGTCCACAGAACCCAGCTCATAACATAACACAACAACGTAGCCTACTGATGCACAAACCATTCTATGGCACTATAAATCATAAATGTTAATGTTTTAAGACATTCCATGTATGCCTAATATTCTATAATCGTATCTGTTTCAGTGTGTTTTTATGTTATCTAGAACAAATAGCTAGCAATCAATAGCCGTCATTTCAATGTCTCATTTAAGTATAGACCATATATAGTCCGTCATTGAGTAACCCACGTCTATGATATTCCACCATGTAAACAAATCCAACAGTGTTTAAGACATTTGGTTTAATTGCTTTGGCGGGTTTTGTGCGTAGCCACGATTTAGCTCAAATTAAGACCGGCTATTTGTGGCCCACGTATAGTCTAGACTGGTTCATTTTCGTTCTTTGGCCAGTTAGTGAAGAGATTGTTGATGTATCTTATCATGTTCTATATTTAAAAAATATCAGCAAGATGAAACGTCTTTTCATTACACTAAGTGTAGTCTGCTATTAGTCCACCCGGTGACATCGAGGTGATGTCTGGTCTAATTGTCTCGGCTATAGCCTTGAACCTTTTTCCACCATTGATGTCACTTTTAAAGGTCAAACCAATCGCAGCCTTGCTGCTTCGAGCAAATCCTTTCTAAATCTTAGTTGCAGTTAAAGTTGTGAGGTAATTTTAAATGAATGACATGAAGTCATGTTTTTTTTTCCTTGCTTGCAATAAAGCCTGTTGTTGGGGACTCATAATCAAAATAATGAACTTTAAAATACCGTATTATGTGCAACTTTGCAAGTGTTTACAGAAGCAATATTAAGGCCCAATCTTATACCAGGCGCAATGCGACGCAGATGTGACACGTTTCATAAATTCTCATGATTCTGCCATGTTCCAGGATCATGACAGGTTTAATATTGAGAGAGACTATTGTTGATTTGGCTTGCCATACACTCTCTTCCCGGTCTCGTCTCCTCATTGATTGTTATTTATTTCATGCCCTGCACCTGTTCCCCTCTTGAGTTTGTTCCCTCTTGTGCTGGATCATGTTGCCTTGTTTGTTCCTTGTTACCCTCCTGGGGTCTGTACCATGAAGCTGGTTTAGGTGGCCAGCCAGCTATGTTTCAGTTTAGTTTGTGCCAACCTTGTGTTTTAGGTACCATGAGAGTAGCTCGGCTTTATTCGGTGTTCGTCACCATGGTATCTTACGCTGCACGGCTAACCTGCTCCGGGCAGATTATGTTCTGGATTCAAGATCTCAGACTGAAGTTTTACCAATCAGCTGTGAGCAAAGATACATATAGATGACGTAACTGACTCACAGCGCGTGTTAGAATGGCTAGTTATTTTTTATACGGTTTAATGAAATAAAAATATATAAATATATATTACAAATATAAAATCAAATATTGGTTACTATATAGGTAAAATCTGATTTTACAGATTTGCTGGCTTTCCCTTACACTCACATGAAATTCAATTTACTTATATTCCACTTTTATTGTATCACATGTATTTGCATTGCATTTTTTACATTCTTGTCTGTGGTGCAGAACATCTAGAAACACTTTCAGTTTCACTGTATTAGGACATTTTTCTTTGTCCACTAAACTAAACAGCTACAGTAAGACACAGACAAACCCATACATTGACAGGTGACATCACATATCTTTTATCGTTATTTTAATCCTTTTTTTAATCTACATTAGCACTGTTATACATACTTTTCTGTGTATTATTTTGATTATTGATAAAGACGGTTATATTATTTTAAGGGATTTGCAGCATCAAACATTTTTATTTTACTGTGCTGGACAATTTCTTTGTTTCTTTGTCCTTGTCTTTGTTTTATTAAGGTTTCAATGAAATGACTGACCTGGTTAATGGCGCAAAGACTAGTCTATTAAAAGTAGAGGCTTATGCATTCTGTTGTAAAAGCAGGCCGTTTTATTAAGTGTAATTCTTATATTTTCTTCCGCTTCTCTGTGTTGCAGAACACACCGCTATTTTATAATTCTGAGCTCCGTTGTATTTCTGCAAAAAAATTAACTAGTTTTTTTTCTGCAGAGCATCATATCAGACTAAAAGGAGACCAACATGCAACCAGTCCGAGTTATTTTTGGGGCAACTTGTTTGACATGAACCATCAGTACACGGTGCATGTTTCATTGATTTTAAACACGTAAGATGTCAGAGTTTACAATACAGAAGCGGTGCGTGTCATTTGCCTGTCAAATTAGTCGTTTACAGCTTTAACAAATTTGTACAGAAGTTCAGAAATATATGAGAATGAACTTTATTTGAGTGTAGTCTTCATCTTTACCCAGTCAAGAGGTTTTGTGAGTTTGAAGATGAAGATAGAACTGTGACTCTCTCTTACTTCAACTGACACACAACCAATAACAAAAGAGTGTGATGAGTGACAGTGACACAGACCAATCACAACACAACAAACAAATGTCTGGTGCATGTGACCAATGAAAAGGGCATTATATTAATTCATGTAAACTAAAGCGTAAACAGTGGGCAGGTAAATAAGCATTTAAATGTTTTTGCATTTGTTCCAGAGGTCGTTTTCTACCGATTTCTTATTGAAAGCAAATTCAGAATAGTTTGCTTTGGCCTTTAAATACTCGCCCTTTAACCACATTTATATGATATTAGACACTTCTGTTGTGTCCCAGAGCAACTAAATGTTTAGTTTCTAACCAAAGGTATACAGGGTCACAGTTTTAGGCTATTTGTCATGCAGCAAAAATAGCAAGCACAACCAATTTTTGACTTTGTGTAAAACAGACCAAAATATTGTGTTTACAAAACAATAAAGAAGAAATGTTTTCTCCTAATGCGTTCTGAATACCATCCAAAAAACATAATGGGTGTATCTCCCAGAGTTGTGGACTCGAGTCTCATGACTTGCATTTCATCAAATTTGATGATTGTTATTCGACTTGACAAAATCACAGAAGACTTTGATTTGACTTGAACACTATGACTCGGCATCGAAGTGATCACGGTTGGCTGTTCTCTGGAGCGAATCACGCAGGTAAGAGCTTCGCCCTGTGTTTGGGACTGTGACAGAGAAGGCTTCGCCCATCGTCATTTATCAAAACTGTTCAAAAACCACATAATATTTACGTCATATTTCTGACAATTTGTCCATAGAATAGAATCAAGTGCTAGTAAACTGTTAATGTATTTAAAATACTTTAACCTTTTTAGGCAGCAATTATAAACCTTAAATTTCAGAGGTTTTATTAATCTCAAACACATCCAATTGTGTATGAAATAATAAAGCTGTACTATTCTTCCTGGTCTCCCTCACGCTCCTGTTCCAGCCATTCATTTCATGTTGGGAGAAATGGGTGAGCTTGTATGTTATAAATCCACCCGACTTGAACTGCATTGCAGCGCATAGCCCTAATAACCTAGCATCAAATGATAGTCTGCCTTAAAACGCAAAATAGATGCACACGTTTAAACACAAATATCAGAAAATCCACATTTCTGCGCATGTGTTGTAGCCCTTTGTAAGCATGAGGTGGTCAGTTGTTTCATGAATGGAGGAACATCAGACAGAGCGGTAGGCGGCAAACACAAAATCTGTTTTATGAAAACAGTCCTTATGTCGTTTAGAAGCTCAATGAAGGTATTTTTGTTTGCTAGGCTGCTGAAAAGCATTTCATGTATGCCTACACAATATCTGAAATAACTGCTCTCTCAAACTAGCTAACGGTTGCTATCATGCTTCAATCGTGATCGCTTGCACGTTCTGTGCAAATCCGAAGCATACAGCATTACAATTATCGTTGACAGTCATAACACATTTCTAGACAAGCTGTATAGTTTTCTCTATACCACACACAAAAAATCAGGTGGAGCCCAAACCACATTAAAAGATATATTTGTATTTGATTTATAAAGATTGATTTACAATGCTTGTTATTATTTTGGAGGGCAGGGAGAGCAAACTGGTGTTAGTGTTAGACGGACTGAAGGACACAGAGTTGAGAAAGGTAAGAGATAAGGAAGAAAAGAGTGAACCATTTCTTACAACTAAAACACATTGCCCAGTCATTAATGGTGGAAAATATTTTCTTACTTTCTATAGTCTTACAAAAATTATGCTTAAATATGTTTTATAGTCTATGCATTATTCAACATGATAGTTTATCTTGAAATAAATGTCAAGAACCTTCACACCCTTACTACACTCCTACACCCCATCAAGAACCTTCACACCCTTACTACACTCCTACACCCCATCAAGAGCCTTCACACCCTACTACACTCCTACACCCCATCAAGAGCCTTCACACCCTTACTACACTCCTACACCCCATCAAGAGCCTTCACACCCTACTACACTCCTACACCCCATCAAGAGCCTTCACACCCTACTACACTCCTACACCCCATCAAGAACCTTCACATCCTCCTACACTCCTACACCCCATCAAGAACCTTCACACCCTACTACACTCCTACACCCCATCAAGAACCTTCACACCCTACTACACTCCTACACCCCATCAAGAACCTTCACACCCTACTACACTCCTACACCCCATCAAGGACCGTAACACCCTTACTACACTCCTACAGCCCATCAAGAACCTTCACATCCTCCTACACTCCTACACCCCATCAAGAACCTTCACATCCTCCTACACTCATACACCCCATCAAGGACCTTAACACCCTTACTACACTCCTACACCCCATCAAGAACCTTCACACCCTACTACACTCATACACCCCATCAAGGACCGTAACACCCTTACTACACTCCTACAGCCCATCAAGAACCTTCACATCCTCCTACACTCCTACACCCCATCAAGAACCTTCACATCCTCCTACACTCATACACCCCATCAAGGACCTTAACACCCTTACTACACTCCTACACCCCATCAAGAACCTTCACACCCTTACTACACTCCTACAGCCCATCAAGAACCTTCACATCCTCCTACACTCCTACACCCCATCAAGAACCATCACACCCTACTACACTCCTACACCCCATCAAGAACCTTCACACCCTTCTACACTCCTACACCCCATCAAGAACCTTCACACCCTACTACACTCCTACACCCCATCAAGAGCCTTCACACCCTCCTACACTCCTACACCCCATCAAGAACCTTCACACCCTTCTACACTCCTACACCCCATCAAGAACCTTCACACCCTTCTACACTCTTACACCCCATCAAGAACCTTCACACCCTTCTACACTCCTACACCCCATCAAGAACCTTCACACCCTTCTACACTCCTACACCCCATCAAGAACCTTCACACCCTTCTACACTCCTACACCCCATCAAGAGCCTTCACACCCTCCTACACTCCTACACCCCATCAAGAACCTTCACACCCTACTACACTCCTACACCCCATCAAGAGCCTTCACACCCTACTACACTCCTACACCCCATCAAGAACCTTCACACCCTACTACACTCCTACACCCCATCAAGAACCTTCACACCCTTCTACACTCCTACAACCCATCAAGAACCTTCACACCCTACTACACTCCTACACCCCATCAAGAACCTTCACACCCTACTACACTCCTACACCCCATCAAGAACCTTCACACCCTACTACACTCCTACACCCCATCAAGAACCTTCACACCCTTCTACACTCCTACACCCCATCAAGAACCTTCACACCCTTCTACACTCCTACACCCCATCAAGAACCTTCACACCCTTCTACACTCTTACACCCCATCAAGAACCTTCACACCCTTCTACACTCCTACACCCCATCAAGAACCCTGCGTTCAGCAAACCAGCGGCGTCTTGTAATGTCTTCTCATAAGGGCACTAAATCTCTTTCCCGCTCATTCTCCTTCACATCTCCTTCATGGTGGAAAATTCTTCCTAACGCGGTCGGGTCAACCACATCTCTCACAACCTTCAAAAAACTACATAAAACACACCTCTTCTGTGAATAATTGACAGACAAATGATAAAAATAAATAAAAATAAAGTAGCCTACACTAACCCTCTTCTATCAACAGGTATTGTTCTAGCTTTTGTTGAATCTAGTAACTTTGTATTAGCACCTATTGTACTATTGCTCCTGTATGACATATCGCTTATTGCTCACTGAACTCTCTGTAAGTTGCTTTGGCTAAATGACTAAATGTAAATACAAATGTAAGTAGTTTTTAATTTGCTGTGATACACTATATTTTTGGTCAGAAATAGAAATTCGATTCATTTAAGAATGGAATTTCAGGCCTTAATTCATTTTTGAATCATTTCTAGTTGAATTCCAAATGCATACATGAGGCAGTAATGCCCTGCCTACTCCCTTCAAAGCACTCGCTTCCAGATCTTTGAAGGGAGTAGGGCATAAGAACGCTCACTTCTGTGTGTAAAATGTCCATGATGCCATGTGTAAGAAATAAACACTCCTGATGTGACTCTTGTTAATGCTATAAAAACAATCCTCTTTAGTCAGACGTTTGCATATTTAGAGAACTGTTGATGTATTTCTGTATGTTTATTTAAGCTTACACCACAGGGCTGTTGAATGCTTTTATCTGATTGGTTGACAAACGTTCTTTGGGTGTTATATGTGCTATTTGTTTGATGTTTTTGTTATGGTTAGAATGGCTGTGTACCTATAATAATTATAATCATAATATAATCATCACTATAATAATACTTTATTGAAATCAAGAGAAATAACAACTCTTTTAGAATAAACATCCTTCATTAAGCGCATGTCTTCCAGGAAACGGCATTCATTCCCTAAATGTTGTTGCACGCAACCCTGGATTTGTTTGAGGCAAAACATCTGTGTTTGGTTTTCTAATGAGTCAATGTAACTGTAGTTTTTATGTTTATTTTAATGTACATGCATCACTAGTTCAACTAAATGAGTGACTAAACACTAATAGTGTGTTGTTTGTGTATTAACAACAGTTTATCCTATGTGATATACAGTGTATGTGAAGTTTGAGCGTTGTGACATCATGGCATATGTTTTTTATGCCCAAACAGCAAAATGACACACTAAAGTAAATAAGCATGTTACGTTCTAGCTCCCAAAGGGAGGGGAACCTGACAACCCACTGCTTGATCCAATGCCAGCAAAGGAGATATGGAATTGCAGTGCGAGAAAATGACACAAACACAAAATAAAAACAAGCTTTTATTTAGCCACGGTAATGGTGTAAATGATAAACAATAATAATTTACTGGGGAAAGGGGTGGGCTGGACGGACCGAAGTAAAGAAATAAACAAAAAGAGAAACCCCACCCCTAACCTATACTAACCCCCAAATAAAATATTATAATCCCTATCTGGCACACGACCAAGGCGCCCTAACAAAATTTACAGCTGGTGGTCCGCCCAGGTCTAGCTGGTGTTTCTAGACAGAAGTATTCCTACGGGTGATGTATACCCCAGGGTAGCTCTAAATCTACTACCCAACTCCCTAAGAATAACAAGGAAAAGAAAAATAATTAACACAAATTATTAGAATCTATAATCAACAAATGCTCCCTCCTGCTGCTACAAATTCCAAAAAAAAAATGGGATTTAAGCTTACATTACTCACACCCAACAACAGTAAAACTATTATCAAAGGTTTGTTTCAAAGTGTAAGAAAGGTTGACTAAACATCATAAAAAAAATTAATCCCGGGTCGGGTCGGGTCGGGTCGAGTCCAATCCAGTCCAGTCCAAACCAAAGAGAGATAGAACTGCTCCAAAACTGGGCTTCCCTTTCTGTCGGTCTCTCGACGTTGTGTCGAAGCCGACAGATGGGGTTCGCCCTTGAGAACCAATCGTCTCTGACTATTTTGAAAAGGCCAATGAAATTGGCGAATGAAATTTGCATGCCGGGCTCCGCCCCCGGATATCCGGGTATAAAAGGGGAGCCGGCGTGCTCATTCATTCACCTTTTGTTCTTCGGAGCCTTCGCATCTGATGACATTCTTCGAATTGCCGATTTCTACGACGCGGTGCAGCGGAGATTCCCCTGGGCGTCCTGGCAGTTCCTGAGGTATTTTTCTAAAAGAGCAATTTCCTCAGCGTGGCATTGCCCGCTGATCTCTTGGGTGCAGTACACTCATCGAGGACGGGGACGGACACGGTGGTTGCCGCAAGTGTTCGGGGGTCCGATCACTGTGGCAGCCTCGTGGATTCGTCCTGCCCGCACGGCGCGCGGATGGCTATTCAGACGTTGCGTCACTGCGCGCGGATGGCTAGTCAGACGTTGCGTCACTGCGGGCGGACGGCTATTCAGACGTTGCGTCACGTTGGCTACGTTCTGTCAAGAGCAAGCCACCACCTCGTTTGCTTCCCGTTCTGTGACCGCAGCGGCTACGGCCCTGCCGTCAGCGGCGGCGAGCAGCGAGGGTGATGTGGGGATTATCGTGAGCGTTAATCCGTCAGCCGGTCGGCTCGCGGACCGCTCGCGCCCCGTCTCGCTTGTTTAGCAGGTCCCCAAGGATGGTCCTAAGCCATCTTATTCCTCAGCCACGCGCTCGGACACGAGCCGTGGAGATGAGGTGTCTCTTGCAACATCGGAGCGCGACCTGCTGGCATCAGACTCTGGCGATTCCCTGAAGCTCCCTCCCTCGGGAGGTCGAGCACAGGTGAGAGCAGACGTCAAGATGTCAGCCATGCTCGCTCGGACCGCCGTGAGCGTCGGGTTGCGGTGCAGCCCTGGTGCTCGCGGCTGGGTACTCGCACATTGGGCCCGGCTCAAGTGCCAAGTTTTACCGAGCTGCATAAGGAGTTCAGTAAGACCTGGAGCGTCCCTTTCGGCGCGCTTCCGTCTAGCTGACTCTATCGCCCTCTCTTCCCTCGGGGCGGGGAGGCAGCTAGGGACTATGTCAATGCACCCTGGGTGGAGCATGCAGTCGCGGGTATCCGCAGACGGCGGCCACCTGGGGGGCTTGACCTAGACTCACCGTCCAGGGCATGTAAGGTCTCAACATCTCTGGTGTTGAGGCTGGCAGTGCCGTGGACCAAGCTGCCTCCACCCTTACGCATGGCCTTCCTGCAGGCCAGGGCGCTAAAGAGAGCCCCACGGGGTAAGACCGACCCAAGTAGTGCCGCCGCCGACTGGCCCTCCGGGGACCGCGGTGGCAGCGCAGGCTGGGTCGGACGATGTCCACATCAGTGGCCCGGAAAGATGCCTCGGACCCAATCTTGCGCAGGGGGGCGATGTCGAGAAAGGCCACTTTCCCGACTCCCCTCTCGCAAGGTCGACTGATTGGTGGCGCTGTCAAGGACTGCTCCAGCAGCCTTTTGACAGTGTAGAAACAGACCGGCCTGCTGTGACCCGGCCGCCTTTCGGCCGTCGAGGTCTCGCACGTGGTCTGCCCCCAGCAGCCCTGGCCTTCTCCAGCGTCGACTCCGGTTCTGGTGCCCCCGCAGGTGGCCCCCCGGAGGAGGACGTCAAGAGAAGGACCACCTAGAGAGATTGAACCATCGGGCCCGACCCAGCCTGGGTTGCTGGATGGTCGGACTGGGGCGGTCCCTGCCGCGTCCCAAACACCTTCTGGGCCCCTTCGGGGGCCTAGTGCCCGCCTTCTCACAAGGAGAGGTCTCTCTCTGGGTCCCACTTGCAGCCGCTCTCACCCTCTGAAAGATGGTGTTCGGCAACTCGACGTTGCGTCGTGGCGGCACGCAATGACGAGTATAAAGCAGCCCTCAGCACTCTCGCTTCAACGGTGCGTCGAGCTGCGCCATCGCCTGGCAGGTGATTTAGCGGAGCCGTTCCCCCCGGGGAGAACAGCACTGCTAGTCATTGAACCAACCCCCGCGGGTTGATGAAGTAGATCGCAGCCCCCCCTGTGAGGTCTCTGGGTGCTTGGTTAGCATTTCAAACCATCACGGTGGCTGGGAGTGTGGTCCGTCTCGGCATTCGATCCAGCTCGCCAGACCTCCGCCGGACTTCAGGCATCCTCTTACCTCAGCAGAGGCAGGGATGTTCCTGTGCTCCAGGCCGGGGCTGCCACCCCTCTGGCGAAGGCGATCGAACCGTCCCCTCGGCCGAGATGTCCAGTGGCTTCGACAGCCGCACTTCATCATCCCCAAAACCAGGGGTCGCTGCATACCTTGAGCAGCACCTTGCAAGGGTGCCGTTCGGGAGGCGCAGAAGCGCGTCCTGGTGTCTGTCAGACGCCAGGAGTGGTTCATGACAACTGACTGCATACTCTCATGTACAGTTCCCTCGGCACTGTCGAGGGGCTGGCATGTCAGTAAACGGGTCAGCCGGGAAAAAGAGAGCAGCTCTCCCTGGCGCGGAGCTCCCCCTTTTCCTGGTAGAGAACTCAACACTGTCTCCATGACGGCGTGCTCGCTCACGAGCACGCACAGTCAGTGCTGAGCTGCTTGAACTTTCAGGCAGCAGCCAGCGGTCCCCTGAAATAAGTTTCAGAGGCTCCTGGGCATGGTGTCCTCGGGGGTGGCCTGTCCCCCTCGGGTTGACGCACATGGGACCGCGACAGCACTGACTACAGAGATGAGTTCCCTGGAGAGCGTGGCGCACCGGCAGTAGGCGTATCGTCATTACACCTGCTGCCGTCGCATCCTAACCCCGAGCAGGTCTTGAGGCCGGTCGTGGAACGACAGACGCCTCCCTACGGGGTGCGGGTGCGGTGTGCAATGGGTGCGCAGTGTCGGGTCGCTGGACGGGCCCCCGCCTGCGTTGGCAGATCACTGCCTTCAAGTTGCTAGCTGTCCTGCTTGCACTGATGAGGCTCCGGCCTCTCGTGCAGAGCCAGCATACTGGCCCGGACAGCACGACCGGCGTAGCGTACTAAACCTCAGGGTGGCACTCGCTCGCTGCAGTCATCGCAACTCGCCCAAAACGCCTCCTCCCGTGGAGACAGCAGGTGGCAAAGCCCCTGCAGGTCACATGCCCACCGGGCGTCCTGAACCAGACAGCCAAGCGCTCTCTCGTCAGTTGACACCCCGTGGGAAGTGATGACTCCACCCCTGCGGGCTGGCCTGGGTGTGGTTTGGGCGGGCACAGGGGGACCTGTCGCCTCCCTGAACACCACCCAGTACCGCTGGGCATTCCTTGGACGAGGACCCCCTCGACACGGAGGCCCTAGCGCGCAGCCTCCAGTGGAGACAGCAGGTGGCAAAGCCCCTGCAGGTCACATGACCACCGGATGTCCTGAACCAGACAGCCAAGCGCTCTCTCGTCAGTTGACGCCTCGTGGGAAGTGACGACTCCACCCCTGGTGGAGACAGCAGGTGGCAAGGCCCCTGCAGGTCACACGCCACCGGGTGTCCTGAACCAGACAGCCAAGCGCTCTCTCGTCAGTTGACACCTCGTGCGAAGTGACGACTCCACCACTGCGGCCGGCTTGGGTGTGGTTTGGGCGGGCACAGGTGGACCTGTTGCCTCCCTGAACACCCCCCAGTGCCGCTGGGCACTCCCTGGTCGAGGCTCCCCCCTCGACACGGAGGCCCTAGCGCGCAGCTGGCCGCGGGACAAGCGGAACTACGCTTCCCCCCAGTGAGCTTCATTGCGCAGGTCCTGTGCAAGGTCTGGGAAGGGAGTATCAAGTGCTGCTAGTTGCGCCTTACGGGCCCAACTACACTTGGTCCTCGGAGCTAATACTCCTGACGACAACTCCCCCTGGCCAAATCCCCTGGCGAAGGGCCTACTCGCAGGGGATGGACACGTTGTGGCGTTCGAGCCGGACCTCTGGGTCTGGCTCCTGGATGGGACGAGGAGTTCCTGGATGACCTACCCCCCTCAGTGGTGGAGACTGTCACTCAGGCAAGGGCCATGCCCACAAGGCTGGATGCCTTTAAGTGGCGCCCCTTCTCGTCCTGGTGCTCTTCTCGAGGAGAAGACCCGCGGAATTGCTCGCTCAGGAACGTGCTGTCCTATTGCAGGAGAGGCTGGGGAGTAATCTCCCCTTCCACATTGGAACGTGGGTACCCGCTGTCGCGGTTATCACGTACCAGTTGCTGGTGAGCCTCTGGGGCGGCATGACCTGATTATTAGGTTCCTCTAGGGCGCGAGGGGCTAAGGCCTCGTCCGCGCCCCGTACCCTCTTGGGACCTTAAGGTGGACCTTTGGGTCCCCTTTTTTCGGGCCCTGCCGAGAGCCCCTTCCTCGTTCTGCGAGGGGGGTTGGCTCTCCTGCTGGGGCTCGAGTCCATCCAGAGGGTGAGGCACCTGCAAGCATTCCGTGTCCACCGATTGCCAAATTTCAGGCCCGGTGACTCTCACGTGATCCTGAGACCCCGGCCGACTTACGTGCCCAAAGTTCCGCCGCCCCCCTTTGGGACTAGGTGGTGAACTTGCAGGCGCTCCCACACCGGGAGAAAGACCCAACCTGTACGTGGGGTGTCCAGTAAGCGCATTGCGCCTCTACTCGAACCACACTGAGGGCTTCAAGGCCCTGAGCAGCTCTTGTCTGTTATGGAGGTCAGCAACGGGAGTGCTGTATCCGAGGAGAGTTGTAGCGCTGGGTCGCACACGCCGTCACTACGGCGTGCGGATCCTAGCCCGTGCCCATTTGAGTGACGGTACACTCCGCTCGGGGTGTGACCTCCTCGTGGGCATCGGCTTAGTGCGCCTCTCTGGCAGACATCTGTAGAGCTGCGGGTTGGGCTACGCTATACCTCGCAGAGGCTTACAACCTCCGTGGGGAGTCGGCAGCTCGAGTCTTGCCAGCAGGTGAGACCAGCAGTCGTGGGGCGTACGCCTGCGCATAGCGCCATTCCCCTTCTTAGCTGGATCAGTGCGCTATGGGCTGCCTCCCTTCTTTCCCCAAGGGTGAAGAATAGGCAGTCCGTCCATCCATCAATAGCACTCAGGGCGGCGGGCTCGGCGGAGCAGCCCTGCCGCCTATGGCCGGGTATCAAGCTGAGTTATTACATATAGCTCTAACCGGACCTAGTGCCCCACACGTAGTAGCCCCCCACTAGGGTGGTTCCGTCTGAGATGTCGTCATGAGATGGTTCCCCGCGTGGCAACCCATGACCTCCCCAGGTGGACATCCACCTTGCGGCATTCCGCACATACCTCCCATGAGTTCTCCCCTATTTGGTGAGACCATGTTGGTGTCTCCACTGTATTCCCCCCTAGGGTGGGAAGTGGTCTCCGTAGCGCACGTCCTCATTGAAGGAACAGCGCTTACCCAGTAGCCCTACGACTGGATGGCCCTCGCCAATGGGGCCGTCTGAGTTGGCAGAGGGCAGGGGCTACTCATCTTTGCCAAAAGCTCTGGGAGCCCCTGCCTGCCCACTGGAAGGTTACAAATTTCGCGATAGCGCTCACGTGTGGCTCGCCCAGGCCGGTCAACGTCGATTCGCTAGAGATTGTGACGCGGCTAGTGCCGTGGCGTTTTCCATAGGAACCCCATCTGTCGGCTTCGACACAACGTCGAGAGACCGACAGAAAGGGAACGTCCCGGTTACGTATGTAACCTCTGTTCCCTGATGGAGGGAACAAGACGTTGTGTCCTTCTTGCCACGACAATAGCCGTCCGCTGCAGCAGTCACGAGATGCTCTCAGGCTCCTCAGCACAAAAGGTGAATGAATGAGCACGCCGGCTCCCCTTTTATACCCGGATATCCGGGGGCGGAGCCCGGCATGCAAATTTCATTCGCCAATTTCATTGGCCTTTTCAAAATAGTCAGAGACGATTGGTTCTCAAGGGCGAACCCCATCTGTCGGCTTCGACACAACGTCTTGTTCCCTCCATCAGGGAACAGAGGTTACATACGTAACCGGGACGTTTTTTTAAAAGCCCAGCCAGCTGCAGCCACTGACGAGTAGGCGGAGTTCAAGGTCCCAATCAGCCGTTGAACCACCAATCAGCTGCCGGGACAGTCACAGAAGCCATCTTGCCTGGTAAAATAAACACAAACACACACCACAAGCAATACCAGAACAAAATAACTATAAAACGAACCCAGAATTCTGGCGACGTAACATAGCACAATAGCAGCCATTTAATAAGGCTTATTGTACTAACTTAAATTAAAATACACTTTAAAAACTTGAAAAATATTTTGTCAGCCGTGGCCTTAGAAATTAAGACGAAAGAAAGAAATAGTTTAAGTAGCATACTGTGTGCACTTTGAACATCTTGTTTACAGAACCGCATAAAACACTATTATACTTATTACAATTCAATTTTAATTCACATTTATTAATTTACATAAATGTACTTTAAAAAAATAAAGACATTAATTAACAATAACTTTATTCCATATTTATTTGTAGATTAAATTAAATGTTATGTCTATAGTGTAGCTTTCCTATAGCTCAGTGGTAAGAGCATTGCGTTAACACGCAAGGTTGTGTGTTGGATCCCAGGGGATTGCAGATACCTATGTTAAATGTATAGGATAATGCAATGTAAGTCACATAAAAGCGTCTGCCAAATGCCTTAATGTAATGTAAATAGTGCTTCTCACAACAGTCTTGCAAATCAGCTGCATTATATGCTGCCTGTGAGGTTAAGCAAAGATATTTAATGTATTTAAATACTTATCATTTACATTGATTTATTCAGTAAATTATCCATCCAAACTGACGCACAGATAGAAATGTCATATCCAACAATCTGTAGAACACAACACACAGTATAAGCAAGTTTAATACAAGCTACAGCAGAAGTGAAACACAGAAAACAAGACATTTATTTAATATATAAATAAACAGAAGGTGTGTCTACAGGTGATCTAAGCAGAGTAAGCCGAGGTTGACAAGAAACACGTACTGTAAGAATACACTTTCTAAGAAACATTCAGAAACGTTGCGGTAAATGGTTTTTGTACTTAGATTTTTATTATATTTCAAATCATTTTTAAATGTGATACTTCATTAATGTCAATAAATATTAATTCTGACCCCAGTCTATGCCAAAACCTACTGTAAATGTTAAAATGTCTGAAAATAATCTGCCCTCATTTAGTTTGAAAAACATCCTGGGACAAATTCTGATGGTGGGATCTATTTTCTTGATCGGCCAGAGAAATAAATACGCATTTTAATGCCGATGTGATGCATTTGGACTTGAAATGCATCTACAGTCTTGAATTATAGTAAATTGTACAATTTACGCACTTCAGAACACTGTGATGTAGCATTTACTGAGTTACACACAGAAAGTTGAGTTTCTCCTCACAGTCTCTGGGTGTCCAGGTCCGTGTGTTCTTGTCCAGAGCTGCACAGCGTTGGTTTTGGTCAGGACATTGAGGCTGTCCAGCTGAAGACCAGACATTGAAGAGAAGATCATCTCCACTGATCCAGAACCATCCACCTGCTAGAAAGCGCAGACCAATCCACACGTATTGTGTTTGAGGTCCTGTGATCTTACTGAGAGCTTCAGTCATGCTTCTGTTTGAGCTCAGAGATGCCAGATCAACATGATGATGTCTACAGTAATCTAGAGCTTCCTCCCAGCTCTCAGACTGCTGAACCACCACAATCTCAGACAAATTCATACAGCAGAAGGGGGATGTCTAAGTGCAATCTTTATCATGCAGTTTCTTTTCGTCTTCGCATACTAAAGCACAGTTATAACTGTCTGGGTTTCCAGTATCCCAGTTGATTCGTGTTGCAACTTCTCCTGTCGTCCACATCCAGGCTCCAGATCTCTTGTAGAGTCCCACCCAGGCATCAGAGGTTTGACTGACTGCATCTTGTATAAACTGCTGTTCTTCAATCTCATTGATGAAGGTGGACAGGTCATGATAGAAGGTTCTGCAGTATTGTTGTGCTTCATCCCATGTCTTCATCTGATTTATATAGTAATGATGTTTCATGGCACATGAGGCGAGTCCATAGAGCTGGATGATGAGGAGCACAGTGAGTGTAGTCTTCATCTTTACCCAGTCAAGAGGTTTTGTGAGTTTGAAGATGAAGATAGAACTGTGACTCTCTCTTACTTCAACTGACACACAACCAATAACAAAAGAGTGTGATGAGTGACAGTGACACAGACCAATCACAACACAAAAAACAAATGTCAGGTGCATGCGACCAATGAAAAGGGCATTATATTAATTCATGTAAACTAAAGCGTAAACATTAAAATGTTTTTGCATTTGTTCCAGAGGTCGTGTCAACTGTTTCAAGTCTGAAGCTGCATACATACAGATTTAGGCTGTTTAGAAATTTGTCAAAAACACACTCAACCAACTAAAGTGTTTGAATTTAGCAAAAATGTCAATCAAAACCAATATTTGTCATTGTGTTTACAACACAATAAAGAGGAAATATTTTCTTAATGCCATTCAAAAAGAAACACACATAACTGGTGTACCTCCAGTGCAACATGTAAACATTTGATAAAAGAAGTAAATACATGCAATGAGAAATTAGGGAAATACTTTTCACTCACTGTTCAACCTTGTTATTCAACATATAGTTTAAGCACATTATTGAAACAGGAGTTCAGTGGCTCATCAGCACATTCACACTTACTAGAAATATTGCTGGTCTGATAGACTTTACGTCCTTGATGGAGGGGCTTCATGGGTGACTGAACTGTGGACAGTAGCCTATATTGGTTTGCATTACACTTTTCACCAATTATACTACAGCATGTGGAGAACGCTTGTCTGTCCAGTCTGTGAAATTGGGTGTATCAGTAATTTCCATTGCAAATGTTTTTGCACACAGGCCTTGAATTAGTTTTACAGTAAAATTCCTCTATTTGGTTTTTAAGTAAATGGCAACCGGCCCGGTCACAGCAACTGACACCCCGGCTTCCGTGAGAGGCCGACAACCTTGCCGCTCTACTCCCCGTTTGTCGAGGCGAAGACGTCTGTGTAGCCCCGCCAGGCTTTCTCCAGCGTCATCATACCATCAGCACTTCCAACCAAACCCTTACTAACAATAGAAAAGTGGACCATCATAGGATTACAACAAGCTCTAAGTCTGCAGGTTGTCCATTTCCAAAGACGAATTAACAAGGCAGAACTGTATGGACTATATGACTCAATTCACACCGAAGCTCTTTCACCAATGCCCTCCCTGCAGCAAAAAGCTGCCAACAAACCCGGCTCAACACCTGGTACATATTCTTCTGCCCGATGGGGGTCGACGACTGCTGCTAAGCTGTGAGGCTCTTCACCGTCAGGCCGCTGCCACAGGCTTTTGACGAGCCAGGTGCACGCCCCCGACGAACAAGCCCAGTTCGCAGATCACAGCGGCGTCACCTTAGCAGCGACCTCTTTCAGCCGCCCCTACAACTCAAGCTTGCCTCAAAACATCAATTGCACAGTTTGTTGCTCTGTAGCACATAGCACCACCGCTTGCCCCTTGGTCACCATTTCAAGCCCTTCATGCCCACTCTCGCCTCCCATTGTCTCCACCGCTTATGTTCCATGCCTAACGAATCGCTCAGCCAACCCAACACCGCCGTCATGCTGCCAATCCCCGACCTTTTGATGTCTGCCTGACTTTTAATGCAGGCAGGTGCAACAGGCAACTACTGCAGCGGCACTCATGCTCTCCTGGCACGTCCTGGAAACTATAATCATACATCAATACCTTACCTTACCTTTCGACTCCTGTCAATGTTGTGAACTTGTCTACTGAATTATCAACCTACCCCAACACTAACTTAATGGATTTTCTCTTTACTGGTTTCACGAACGGCTTTAATCCCAGCATCGAGAGTCCCCTCTCCCACAACGTAATCTGCCCTAATCTCCAGTCCGCGCTCGACGACCCCTAGACCGCCGATCTTCTTATCAAAAAAGAAAAAAACGAAAGAATTTTGATCAGTCCATTTGCCGCACCACCAATTACCATTTGCCGCATCAACCCCATCGATGTCGCTACACGGAAATTCTTAGGGAATAACCGCCTCATTTTCGATCTCTCGTCTCCCCACGGCTCCCCCTTTCCAAGTATTACTAGTCTTATTCCGCGCTAGGAATGTTCAATACATTATCAGGATGTCGATCAAGCAATCATGCTAATAAAAAATGCTGGCCAAAGTCGACATCACTTCCACCTTTAAAATTATGCCCAGCTCGTAGCCCGCTCCCTGGAGAGCACGCCAATTAAGCATACTTCTTACTTCCTGCCATAGTTGTTATCTGCATAGGTGAACTCGTGAAACACCACAAAGACTGTTCACGTATCAAAGTAAACCACATAACATCTGGTAGGAAGGTGTAGTAACGCACATTTCCTGCTAGTCCTGTGAAAACTAGTGTCACGATTGTCAACTGGAGTGCCCATGAACTCCAGTAGAGGGCACTCCACTCAGAACTCCATTTCCCAGAATCCCATGCTAACCACCACCAGGTGTCTCATATCACAGACAATCACCACCAGATGATTCCCATTACCGCCGCACTATATATACTGTGACTCTCATTCGGCGCGAAGTCTTGTTTAGCCAGTCTGACATTTCCGAGCGGTTCCTTGTGTTGATTCCTTGCGTGTATTATCTTGGACTGTTGATTTGACTGTGATTCTCTGCTGCCTGTTTGACCATTCTCTTAATAAAGAACTGCAAATGGATCCGAACGTCTCCGACTCCGCGTTACAGCTAGAGGAAAGCGGCACGAAAGTAAAATTTTCCAGTAACAATTTGAATTTTGTAGACCAAGATATATATTTGCTGAGATCAGTAACTCACAAGTGTGGTCTATCAATACTAGGTGGTATTTTTTACAAATCGTACAAATCGACGAAAAGCTGCATATTGTTCCTTTTGAAAATTACACACAGGTGGGTAAAATGGAACACAACAATACAAGCTAGATTTTTTGTGTTACTCTTGTTTTTCTTGAATATAACTCACTATGACCTTGTTAGTATGTATTGCAAACATATTTGGTCCTTTATCTTTAAAAAAAAGATAAACAAGAGTTTATCCCAGCTCCTCATCTCCCAGCTCCTCGTCTCCTCGCCACAGGATCATGGCCACAGCGGTCATCTGGCTCCTTGGGCACGCTGCACCCCCATGGCCACCTGAACCCTGGTGCAGGTTGCACCATCCTGTAGGCTTCCCGTCCTGTCCAGTGTGTCCATGTTCCCCATCAGCCTCCAGGACAGCCATCCCCTCCTGTTTTGTGTCTGTATTCCCTGCAGCTGCCCGTTATCAGCCTCATCACCCATGGACTATATATACTCAATCAAATTAAAAGGCCAAACAAAAGAAAAACAAAACACAGTCCAAAAGAGACACCACAGGGCAGCACAAACGTCCGTGGGGAAAGGACTCGTCCTGTTGATGAGCCGAACTGAGAGGTAAACATCCACTGGGGGAGAGGTGCCTGGGTATCAACAGCTGGGAGGTCCGGGACCCCATTGAGAAACAGCGGGACAGAGAGGGAGAGCAGTTGACAGGGGCCAAGGGCACTGGGGACTAGGGGGCGAAACCAGGGAAAAATACAGCAAACTTTAAACTGGCAACGGGACTAAGATAATGAAAACCTCAAGACTAACACAAGGGACAAGACAATGGCAAATGGCAGTTAGTGCAAAGTGGTGAATAAAGCACAACGGACTGACACAGGACAAGAGAAACAAAGGGAATATAAAGGGAAGAAAATCAGTATACAAACGAGAAACAGGAGAGGAGCGAAAGAAGATAAAGAGCAGAACAGGTAAAAGTCAGATACCAAACGAGAAAAATGAGAGGAGAGAGAAGACAATTGTAAAGCAACACACACAAACCATGCAGGCAGGAATATGCTAGGAGACATGAATGTGCGTGGCATGCCAAACCATTCGCCCCTCTTTCCTTAACTAGAGAGTGTAAATAAGGGAAAAAGGAAGGTAACAAGAGGAGCTTTAAAGACCCCACCCCTAAAACAGAATGTGCTACCAAGGTTTTGGTGACATCCAGTCGGTAGACAACGTATGAGGAGAAGCCCAGCTTGTGGCAGCGCATATGTCTTGTAGTAACACTTCCCTGAACGAAGCCCAAGAGGCAGCTAAGGGTACTCATATGCCAAAGCTATAGCTTCCACAAGCCAATGTGAGAGTCTTTGTTTTGATATGGGACTCCCTCTGTGAGGGGGGGGGGCATGAAATTAAGAGCTGGTAGCTCTTCCGAAAAGCACTGGACCTGAACAAAAAACACTGATCCCCCAACTTTCCACAACATACAGCAACCGTCCCCAAGGGGATTTCCTGTGCCCAAAAGTCTGTGCTCCTCGTGTGGAGCAGAGGTGTGCGTCACTGTTACAGAGGAGCAGAGATTGTGTAACAGGCTGAAATGTACACAAATTCTATATGAGCTGCAAGAATAGCTTACATTTCCAAAATCCTGCAGCATTTGGAGAAGCAAAAGTGTGTACGTCTGCGCAGACCCTGACGTGGGCTTAGCACTTTTACATGTTTTTATGAATGAGAATGTTCCCTTGGCTTATTTCCATTGTAATGAATTGATCGTAAAATGTCCAACGATGGGTGCTGACATGTTATGCAAAAACGTCAGTTTGGCCGGCAGCTTCACTTTTCAGGATGTGTGATCGAGGCACTCCTGATCCGAACCAATGAATGTGTTAATAACATTAATAACCTTCAAAGTCTGTTCCAAAACTCAAGAACACAAAAACTGAGAACGCATAAAAGTACCCGGATTTGTTCTCAATGCAGCCTTGCGCAATTACCCAATCCGGAAGTCCCAGAAGCCACTGCGGTGCTTCAAACAAAGTTCGTTCTTCCAAGGCTGCCTTGCAAGACCGGTCACCACAAGTCCGTTCTTTGCGTTCTTAGAATTGAGAAAGGGCAATGGTGTCACATTTGCAGCTCTCCACCTGAGGGAGCCATGTTGCTCGGTTTTTCTGCCTGTGTTGTGGTAAAGACTCTATATCCCATCATGCCTTGTGATTGTCAATCGGTTTCGCCTGTGTCCCATTTCCTGTTTGTCCCTGCATCTGAGTTTTGCCCTTGTGTTCCGTTGTCAGTTGTCGTTTATTGTTAAGTGTTACTTTTTGTGTTTCTCTGTGGACCTTAAAAAAGCGTCTTTTACTGCTTTGGATCCGCTCCCTGTTATACATTCAAGAACTGAGTAATAATAATTAACAACATGTACTTACTATAGGGTTAGGGTGTGGTTTAGGGGTAGTTACATGTAATTTTGCATAATTAAATACTATAGTAAATACATGTAAAATGTGTAACAAGGGCACAGTAAAATAAAGTGTTCTCATCAAAAATTCTCATCCTCATGTAGTTCCTGTTAATGTGTGTGGAACATATGTATTTGGAGACTTATTATGCCAGACTTATCCATCCTTATTATATTAAACTGTCATAAATATTTCAGAAAACAATCAAAACCAATCATTTTAATAAATATAATATTACATTCTTCCTTGTCAATTTGTTTGTTCATCTAGTTGTGTTTTTTCCAGCTCTATATTCGTTAACTCCATCACTTGAGGGCGCTGTTTGTACTCAGCAGTCACATGGAGCTGCTGCAGGCTTCACCGACTCCTAAGCGAAGGACAGAGTCAGAGCGAAAATAATAAATATTTTACTTTGACATTATTTAAATTATATAGGTGAACATTTTAAAGTTTAATGAAAAAATTTAATTGATACTAGAAGTAGGAGAAGAGTCCCGACCAATATGTATCAACAACTAGAACTGCAAAATCATGAATATAAATAAATGTGTATAAAGAACAAAAAAAACAAGTTTATAAAACATGATCTGTAAACAGGAACACAGACTAACTACACTAGACAAGACTAAGATAACATTTGAATTGAATTACAAATAGGCCTAACAGACAAAGGAACTGAACCACACAATGAAAATGATCCAGCACAAGTCAGAAAAAACAGAGGCATTAAATAAGGGGACAAATCAAGAGAAGAACATGTGCAGGGCATGATGAGAGGGCGGGACAGAGACGAGACCGGAGAGAGCGTATGGACGAACTTGCTGCCGAAATACTGGAAACACTTGAGCAAAGTGGACATTGTGTAATCATACCTTTACTAGTCTTACCTGAGATGATCCAGACCTGAGAGGCATACAGGACCTGTTCAGCCTCCTTCTGCAGTACAGCCAGAGTCTATAGGATGGAATTTAAATCAACTATTATCACCAGAATGATGACACAGAATAAGCAATTACACAGATCCAGTCAAATCCTCCTTTCCCCTAATGTGGTTTTGTCTCTAAGAACTGCTGATACGTTTCACTTTCTATAGCACTTTTCATATCATTGCTTTACACATTTTTGTACATGTATGTAAATGTAAATGTATGTGGTGTGCAGGGCGGCACAAGGAGCATCTCACTGAGGAGCTCCGGAAGCATAAGAGACGAGCGACAACAGGGAAGTGCGAGAGAGGACCAGGCCTGGACATTATGGTTTGTTTTATTATGTATGTATGGCCGGCAGTCGACCGTCCAAATGCTGGAAAAACTTGTGGAAGGTTAAGTCATGCACCTGTCTCTCATAACTTAAGTTGTTGAGCTTGTGTTTACGTCACAGGGTCCCGTTGAGTGAGTACTGATATTAAGAACCTACTCATTGAGTATGCGATTTCAGATTCAGCCTCTGTCTGTGTGCGGATGCGGACCGGGCCGCTCTGAGAATGTCATGTCTGCAAATTTTGATAATTGGGTCATCATAGACGAGTCGAAGGAGAAAATGCTGCAGGACAAATACAATTTGAAATAATACTTTAAATGAATGCGAACACAACTACCAGGAGAATATAGTGTGAATAAATCTGTTTATTTCAAAATGATTAAGCAATTTATAATATATATTGAACTTGAGTTTCACAGTCGTCTTCTCTGGATCATTTGGTGGGGCGTCGGGTCCCGGTCGGGTCACAAATGTATTACTTCCGGTCCAGGTTTGTTCAACATTATGTGTGATACCCGAGTTGATCGGAAAACAGCATCCGTTCAGTGTCAATCAGCACTGTGTGTGTCTTTAGTAACATGCATCTTGTAAAATTAGGACCAGAAAACCGATTGTTTTTTCAAAAGCCCTTGAATCTTCTCAGGCTAAATTCATTCATAAAGTACACCAGGTGGCGGCATTGAGCTTTTAACTCAGTCGTCCACCAGTTCAGTCAAAAGCAAGGTGTGCACATATTGAAATCCTGAATCATAGATCCAATAAAAAAAGAGAAAGTATTACAGATCAACTGATGCCTCTTATTAGTTAAATAACATGTAGCGCACTCCAGGAATCAGCCATTTAACTCTTTATCGATAGTGTAGAACAATTACATCCACTACTAAAGATAGTTTTTAAAAGAGCTTGCCAGATCTGACTCCTTTAATAACCATACCAATAAATACAGAATCGCTCGATGACATGAGAAGCTGGCGCACCTATGAAGTCAAAAAAGCTGAATGAGAAAAACATAGCACCGTGGTACAATAACACCACTCGCGCCCTTAAAAGAGAAACACGTAAACTGGAGCACAAATGGAAACAAACCAAATTTGAGGTCTTTAAAATTGCACTGAAAGAGACTGCAAACTGTTATAAAAAGGCACTAAAAGCAGCAAAGGCTGAGCACCTCTGTAACCTCATAGAAACTAACAAAAACAATCCAAGGTTCTTATTTAGTACAGTCGCTAAATTAACCAATAAACAGACATCAACTGACCTGGATATCCCATACCTTGGTAGCATGGAATTCATGAAATTTGTTACAGAGAAAATCGAAAATATACGAGACAAAATAGTAAAACCTCAACCTCCAAGTCTGTCCTATGAATTAGTACCAACCATCTCCCTAACAGAAAGGCTACAGTGTTTTTCACCTATAAAACAGGAAGATTTAATTAAACTTATTGCAACATCTCTACCCGTTGTAATTAAGCCCATTTATTAATCTAGGCCATGTCCCAGGACCCTTTAAGCTGGCCGTCATTAAGCCTCTTATCAAGAAACCAAATTTAGACCCCAATGAACTAGGAAACTATAGACCGATTTCAAATCTCCCTTATCTGTCAAATAAACTAGAAAGAGTATTGTCCACTTAGTTGAGCTCTTTCATTCAGAAATTCTTTCAAATTTCAGTCAGGCTTTAAACCACCTCATGGTACTGAAACTGCTTTTGTTAAAATTACCAACGACTGCTTGACCTTAGTAGACCACAACATACTTCTAGATCGCTTACACAATTATACCGGTATTGAGGGACAGGCACTACAATGCTTCAGATCTTACGTGTCAGACAGACATCAGTTTGTAAATTTAAATGGGGAATCATCAAATCTAACGCAAGTAAACGATGGATTACCTCAGGGATCGGTTCTAGGACCCTTGCTGTTCTCCATATACATGCTGCCCCTCGGAAACATTATTTAAAACATGGAATTAGCTTCCATTGCTATGCAGATGATACTCAGCTATATATCTCATCAAGACCAGATGATTCCTCCCAGCTATCCAAATTATCAGAGTGCATTGAAGATATAAAACGTTGGATGACTTGTAATATCCTTCTTTTAAATTCTAATAGAACAGAAATATTACTTCAGACAAAAGACACGTATTCTAATATTTTCGATTATAAACTGCAAATTGAAGGATGTACTGTTACTCCAACAAATACAGTAAAAGATCTAGTGCGTTATATTAGACAGCAACCTGTCATTTCGATATCACATCTCAAATATCACAAAAACAGCCTTTTTCCACCTAAGAAATGTTGCCAAATGATGAAATATTCTGTGTGTTGCTGACGCGGAGAAGCTTATTCATGCATTTATGACCTCAAGACTTGACTACTGTAATGCGCTACTTAGTGTTTGTCCTTCATCATCAATAAACAAACTACAGTTAGTTCAGAAAATACCATCACATAACCCCAATGTTATCAACCCTTCACTGGCTACACATTAAGTATCGTATTGACTTTAAAGTTCTTTTAATCACTTATAAAGCCTTAAAGGGTTTAGCCCCTACCTACACTGTAAAAAATTCTGCCGTAATTTGACGGTAAAATACTGGCAGCAGGGTTTCCAGCTGCGTACCGTCATTTTACGGTTTCAGTCATTTACGGCTTTCTGTAAGTTAACGGTAAAATCCTGGCAGCAGGGTTTCCAGCTGCGAACCGTAATTTTACGGTTTCACTCATTTACGTCTTTCTGTAAATTAACGGTAAAGTACTGGCAATAGGGTTTCCAGCTGCGTACCGTAATTTTACAGTTTTATTAAATAACATATTTTCAGTAAATTAATGGTAAAATACTAGCAGCAGAGTTTCTGAATGAATGCTTTTTATTTAAATAAATTAAACAACAGACTGGCAAAGATGAGAAGAGGAACCATAAAATTACCAAACAGATATGTTGTGCATAAAGGACCCAGTCTATAGACGTATTTAAACAGATTAAAATTTATAATTATTTCTCCATTAACAGATACTGTGCAAAAAGAACAGTCTATAGACATATTATCAAAACTTCTAAAACAATACAAAACATTGTTTTATCAAAACTTGAATAGGCAAAGAACTTTCCACCATCTGTGACCGACTTCACACGCAGGTCTGGTAGTCTGAAAGATAGGAAAAAAAACTTTAAGCAAAGTATCTATAGAAATGTGCACTGTGTGTCGATGGTCACGTCAAACAAGTTGCCCCAAAAATAACGCAGACTTGTTGCACGATGATGCTCTGCTCGTGTAACTCGTGAATATTCGTGTAACAGCTACGACTATGCTGATCCATGAGAAAGACAATGGAGCTCAGAATAAAGAAAAAGTGGTGTGTTCAGCAACACATAGAAGTGGAAGAAAAAGAATAATTGCACTTAATAAAACGGCCTGCTTTTATAACAGAATGCATAACATCTGCACGGATTTGTTTCGCATCCAGAGGCGACCTCTACCTCTGCTAGAATAGTCTTTGTGACATTACCAGGGTCAGTCATCTCATTGAAACCTTAATAAAAACTAAAGTTCAGTACAAGTAAGCAGGAACAACTCGTGCTCTGGTTTTGAACGCTCACACGCATAGCAATTGCTGCAAGAAAAAGCCTGAGCCGCGTGCATCACAAGCTCTCTCGTGCACGGAAAACTGTAACCCTGCACATTATATACTATCTCTGGTGCCAGGAAAATCCCAAACTGTGTGCATTACAAGCTGTGTGAGTGTGTGTGAAATCCATGAGATTCTTCAGTAGAGAGGCAACCTTTGGATTAACTGATGAATATTTTTACTCACCACCTTGCCGGTCTTCTTGGAGACTACCTTTCCTCTGGAGGTATTGGTACAAATTTCCACAGAATACAATAACCATTTGTTAATCATTCTGATTGAAGAATTTAGATACACTAAAAAGTAAAAGGATGGAAAACTCTTCAAGAAATTCTTAAGTGCAACAAGCCTCCTCCTGATACTGCAGATGGAAGATGTAGTACAAAGCAAACATTGTTGCACACACTCAAAAATAATACGGCCCTCTAGACTAAGCATCCATCTTACAGCATTTGCCTGCCCTCCAATGTCTAAAATGAAAAGAAAAAAAAAACATTTACATTATAATTTCTATGAACTGCCTTTGAGATTGCTTCATTTGAACAACCGGTTACCAAATAAATGCTTCTACAGTTTTTGCATCTCAACAATTTTTCTACATTCTCACATAATGAGACACTAACCGAGCAAAATCAGACGAGGACTGGCAGGTAGAATGAGTGTCTTCTCAACATCAGATGAAGATGCAGTAACCTGTAGAGAAAACACAATACATGGAAAAACATCAAAAAATTACTTCAATACAGAAATTTGTAAATTACTAGTGGAAAGAAAATGCATAAAACAAGTCCATCTTCATGTTCCTGAAAACGGGACAGATGAAGATTGATAAGCAGGTGGGCCATCTCTGTTGTCAGCCTGGGACAGAACAGTCTTCATTCCTCCCGTCTCTAATGTGTGATTTAAGATGCTTATAAAGGTCCTTCAGAGTTTACACCTGACTTGACACAAAAAAACATAAGATGTTAATTCAAATAAGGTCACTGACACAGATCTGATAACAGTGAGTTTCTTATTGCAAACAGGCAAAGCACAATTAAACCTGACATGGGAAACATGCATGTCTCACAAATGCAGGTGTAGTACTACATATGTCCACAAAGCTTGCAAAAAAACATATCTTATCTTTAACACCAGGAAACAGCACAAGTCTGAATTTCATTCATTTATATCTGGAGGGATTTAACGTTACCTCAGATAATAGTCACTTTACGGCAATTTACCAAGTCTTCTTGGTCTAGCTAACGTACAAAAGCATACCACACATCGAATATATTGCGCTAACACACACAAAACTGTATTTTTTACTTTACTTGAAGTTATTACGTAAATTATTATGTTATATATCGACGTTGTACTGCACGCTGTTATCGCCAATTTAACGAAGCAAACCACCGTCTACTGTACCGTATTTGCAACAGAACGTGTGTGTGGAGACACAAAACTCATTTAATAATCAAACTTGACTCCCATGAGTTTCTTCAGACGAGACTTGAAATGAAATGTATGCAGCTACGAAAACCGCGAGGTGTGTCACACTGACTAGAATTCATTCAGCAGGTTCGCCACTGACTCCTGTGCTGCGGAGTAAGAACCCAAGCGGTAGGGGAGGGGATAGCAACTGTGCCCAAAAGACGTACAATATAAACAGACTATACAAAATCAT
The DNA here is from genome assembly GCF_947034865.1 of Barbatula barbatula. Lineage (NCBI taxonomy): Eukaryota > Metazoa > Chordata > Actinopteri > Cypriniformes > Nemacheilidae > Barbatula > Barbatula barbatula. The sequence continues at coordinate 24,639,142 of NC_136772.1, forward strand.
TTAGTGCTTTCCTTAATATTTACTGACTATTATAAAAAAGAACAAATTACTCAATCAAATTAAAGAATTACTCTCACAGTTTGATATTGTACACAGGTAAAAATTAACAAATTAAATAAAACAATTAAGCAACTAGACTGGTTTAGTTCCCCTGATCTACTACCTTGTAAATAGCTTCAATTTGAGATTGAATCTGTAACGTTTCTGCTACAACTTTAAGTCAAGGAGTGTCGCTGAATTATCGTCTCGGTTACGTATGTAACCTCTGTTCCCTGATGGAGGGAACAAGACGTTGTGTCGAAGCCGACAGATGGGGTTCGCCCTTGAGAACCAGTCATCTCTGACTATTTTGAAAAGGCCAATGAAATTTGGCGAATGAAATTTGCATGCCGGGCCCCGCCCCCGGAAATCCGGGTATAAAAGGGGAGCCGGCGTGCTCATTCATTTACCTTGTGTGCTGAGGAGCCTAAAAGCATCTCGTGACTGCTGCAGCGGACGGCTATTGTCGTGGCAAGAAGGACACAACGTCTTGTTCCCTCCATCAGGGAACAGAGGTTACATACGTAACCGAGACGTTCCCTTTCTGTCGGTCTCTCGACGTTGTGTCGAAGCCGACAGATGGGGTTCCTATGGAAAACGCCACGGCAATAGCCGCGTCACAATCTCCAGCGAAGCGACGTTGGCCAGCCTAGGCGAGTCAGACGAAGCGCTCTCGCGAGATTGTAACCTTCCAGTAGGTAGACAGGGGGACCCAGAGCTTCCAAGAAAAGATGGGTAGCCCCTGTCCTCTGTCAACTCAGACGGCCCCAATGGCGAGAGCCGTCCGGCCATAGGACCACTGGGTAAGCGCTATTCCCTCAAGGGGGAGGTGCGCTACGGAGACCACTTCCCACCCTCGGGGGAAATACAGTGGAGAAACAGCATGGTCTTACCGGCAGGGAAGAACTCATGGGAGGTATGTGCGAGAATCCGCAGGGTGGATGCTCACCCGGGGAAGGTCACGAGTTCCGGGGGAACAGCTCATGACGGAATCTCAGACGGAACCACCCTGCTGGGGGGTTACCACGTCTGGAGCACTGAGGTCGGTTAGAGTCACACGTAGATAACTCAACTTGTGCCCGCCAAAGGTGGCAGGCTGCTCCGCTCAGCCCGCTGCCTTGAGTGCTTAGTGATGGATGGAATGCCTATTCTTCGCCCGAGGGGAAAGAAGGGAGGCAAATGATTGCGCACTGACCCCCCCCAAGAGGGGGGCTGGCGCTTGTCGCAGGCGTACGCCCTGCCGGCCGCCGGTCTTACCTGGTGTTATCCTGCAAGACTCTAGCTGACACCGGATCCACGCGGAGGTTGTAGAACCTTGAATCACCGGGCCCGAAATTTAGGCACTCTGTGGACACGGAAAATGCTTGCAGATCCCCCACCCTCTTGATGGAGGCGAGCGCCGTCAGGAGAGCCGTCTTCATCGAGAGATGAGAAAGATCGGTCTCTCCGAGGGGCTCGAAGGGAGGCCTCTGGAGGCCCGCCAGGACCACATTGAGGTCCCAAGAGGGTACGGAGCGCGATCGAGGTGGGTTAAGCCTCCTCGCGCCCCTGAGGAACCTGATGATCAGGTCATGCTGCCCTAGAGGTTTTCCAGCAACTGGTTCGTGATGAGCGGCGATAGCGGCTACATACACTTTCAGTGTGGACGGAGAGAGTTTACTCTCCAACCTCTCCTGCAGGAAGGACAGCACGTGCCTGACCGAGCAAATCCGTGGGTCTTCTCTGCGAGAAGAACACCAAGACGAGAAGAGGCGCCACTTAAAGGCGTACAGCCGCCTCGTGGCAGGTGCCCTAGCCTGAGTGATGGTCTCCACCACCGCGGGGGGTAGACCACTCAGGATCTCCTCGTCCCATCCAGGAGCCAGACGTGGAGGTTCCAGAGGTCTGGTCTCGGGTGCCGCAACATGCCCTTCCCCTGAGAAAGAAGGTCCTTCGTCAGGGGAATCGGCCAGGGGGGAGTTGTCGTCAGGAGCATTAGCTCCGAGAACCAAGTCCGGTTGGGCCAGTACGGCGCAACTAGTACCACTTGATGCTCCTCTTCCCTGACCTTGCACAGGACCTGTGCAATGAGGCTCACTGGGGGGAAGGCGTACTTCCACTTGTCCCGTGGCCAGCTGTGCGCTAGGGCATCCGTGCCGAGGGGGCCCTCGGTCAGGGAGTACCAAAGCGGCCAATGGGTGGTGTCCAGGGAGGCAAACAGGTCCACCTGTGCCCGCCCGAACTGCACCCAAATAAGCTGGACCGCACGGGGGTGGAGTCGCCACTCTCCACGGGGCGTTGACTGACGAGAGAGCGCATCGGCTGTCTGGTTCAGGTCGCCCGGTATGTGAGTGGCATGCAGGGACTTCGTCACCTGCTGACTCCACAGGAGGAGGCGTCGGGCAAGTTGCGTTAACTGTCGTGAGCGTATACCCCCCTGGTAGTTGATATACGCTACGGCAGTCGTGCTGTCTGATCGGACCAGTACGTGCTGGCCCTGCACGAGGGACCGTAGTCCCCTCAGTGCCAACAGAACAGCCAACAACTCTAGGCGGTTGATATGCCAACACAGCTGGGACTCCGTCCAGAGACCCGACACTGTGTGCCCTTTGCACACCGCACCCCAACCCCGTAAGGAGGCGTCGGTCGTTACCACGACGCGCCTCGGGACCTGCCCCATGGGGACGCCAGTCCGTAGAAAGGTCACTGATGACCACGGGGTTAGGATACGACGGCAGAGAGGTGTAATGACGATCAACCTCCTGCCTGTGTGCCACGCTCTCCAGGGAACTCGTCTCTGTAGCCAGTGCTGCAGCGGTCTCATGTGCATCAACCCGAGGGGAATTACCCCCGCCGAGGACGACATGTGGCCCAGGAGCCTCTGAAAAAGTTTCAGGGGGACCGCTGGTCGCTGCTTGAAGAGTTTCAGGCAGTTCAGCACTGACTGTGCGCGCTCTGTCGTGAGCCGCGCCGTCATGGAGACAGAGTCGAGTTCCATACCGAGAAAAAAGGAACTCTGCGCAGGGGAGAGTTGGCTCTTCTCTCGGTTGACCCGTAACCCCAAACGGTCTAGGTGCCGGAGCACCAGATCCCTGTGTGTACACAACAGTTCTCGCGAGTGTGCTAAGATAAGCCAGTCGTCGAGATAGTTGAGTACCCGCACACCTCTCTCCCTGAGGGGAGTGAGGGCGGCTTCCACGACCTTCGTAAAGGCACGTGGGGACAGGGACAGACCGAATGGGAGGACCCTGTACTGATATGCTCGCCCCTCGAAAGCGAACCGTAGGTACGGCCGGTGACGAGGGAGAATCGAGACATGAAAGTACGCGTCCTTCAGGTCGATAGCCACGCACCAATCTTGACGCCTGACGGACGTCAAGATGCGCCTCTGCGTGAGCATCCTGAACGGCAGCTTCTGGAGGTGCTTGTTCAGGGTACGCAGATCTAGAATGGGGCGCAAACCTCCACCTTTCTTGGGGACGATGAAGTACGGGCTGTAGAACCCGCTGGACATCTCGGCCGAGGGGACGGGCTCGATCGCTCCCTTCACCAGAAGGGTTGCCACCTCCTCCCGCAGCACGGGAGCATCTCTGCCTCTGACCGAGGTAAAGAGGATGCCCCGAAACCTGGGTGGAGGTCTGGCAAACTGGATCGAGTAGCCGAGACGGATCGTGTTCTCCAGCCACCTTGACGGTCTGGTGAGTGCTAACCAAGCACTCAAAGACTGCGACAGGGGCACTAGAGGTACGATCTGCTTCATCGCCCCTGGGGAGGGCGGTTCGCTGGCTAGCGGTGCCGGCCCCGCCTCGTGGGGGGGCCGGCTCCGCTGATTTGCCTGCCTGGCGGCGGCAATTTTATACTCGGCCTTGCGTGTCGCCACAACGCAACGTCGAGTTGCCGAACACCGTCCTGCGGAGGGTGAGTGCGGCTGAAAGGGGGACCTAGAGAGAGAGACTGCTCTTTTTGTGAGGAAGTGGGCGCTAGGCCCTGAAAAGGGCCTAGCAGATGTTGGGTCGGGGCAGGGACCGTCCCTTTCCGACCCGTCAGCGATGGAATGGCTGGGGTCGGGCCCGATCTCGATCTCGCCGGGTCCGGCTCGTCAGGAACGCTTCTGCTTCCGCGGCGGCTGCTGACGAGACGGTGGTCGCTTCCTGTCCGTCCTCTTCCGGGGGGCCGCCTGAGGAGGGGGCACCGTAGCCGGAGCTGACGAAGAGGAAGGCCGGGGCTGCTGGGAGGCAGACGTTCCACGGGACCTCGACGGCCGAAAGGCGGTCGGGTCGCGGCGGGGCAGGATGTGCTTAATGGCCTCCGTCTGCTTCTGCACTGCCGAGAACTGCTGGGAGAAGTCCTAGACAGTGTCACCAAACAGCCCTCCTTGCGAGATGGGAGCATCGAGGAAGCGAACTTTCTCGGCTTCACGCATCTGCGCAAGGTTTAGCCAGAGGTGTCTCTCGTGGACCACTAGTGTGGACATCGCTCGACCCAAAGCTCGCGCTGTCACCTTCGTTGCCCGGAGGGCAAGGTCGGTGGCAGCGCGGAGCTCCTGCATAACCTTCGGGTCGGTCTTACCCTCGTGGAGCTCTTTCAGTGCCTTGGCCTGATGGACCTGCAGGATGGCCATGGCATGAAGAGCTGAGGCAGCCTGTCCAGCAGCGTTATAGGATTTCGACACCAGCGATGCCGAAACCCTACACGGCTTGGACGGGAGTCTAGGTCGAGACCTCCAGGTGGCCGCCGTCTGCGGGCACAGGTGCACCGCGACTGCACGTTCAGCCTGGGGGACATCAACGTAGCCTCTAGCTGCCCCGCCATCGAGGGAAGAAAGGGCGACAGAGTCAGCATGACGGGAACGAGCCGAAAAGGGGGCGTTCCAGGTCTTGCTGAGCTCCTCATGCACCTCGGGGAAAAAAGGTACAGGGGGCGTGCGCGGCTTGGAGCCGTGCTCGGACCCGATGTACCAATTATCCAGCCGCGAGCGTTGGGGCGTGGGCGGTGCGGTGCACTGCAGCCCGATGCTCGCGGCGGCCCGATAGAGCATGGCTGACATCTCGACGTCTGCCTTTTCCTGAACTCTATCTCCGGGCGGAGACGGCTCGAAGGAATCGTCAGGGTCGGATGCCAGGAGGTCGCCCTCCGATGCTGCGAGGGACATCTCATCGTCGTCACGCATCGAGTCCGATTGCGTGACGAAGGACTAAGACGGTGTGGAACCGCCTTCCTGGGAACGGCCAGACGAGCGAGTCGGGGCGTGAACGGTCCGCGAGCCATCGGCTGACGGGTTTACGCTCACGGAAATCCCCATGCCACCCAAGCTGCTCGCCGCTGCTGACGGCGGGGCTGTGGCCACCGCGGTCGCAGAGCGGGAAGCAGACGAGGTGGTGGCTGGCTCTCGAAAGAGCGCAGCCACCCGTGACCGCAACGTCTGTATCGCCATCTGCCCGCAGTGCGGGCAGGATGACTCCACGAATGCTGCCTCAGCGTGTTGGACCCCCAAACACCTGACGCAAGCATCGTGTCCGTCCCCCTCCTCAATGAGGGAACCGCAACCACGAGAGCAGCGGGACATGCCACGCTGAGGAATTTGCTCTTTTAGAATATATCTCTTTCAGAAACACCTCTGGAACTGCTGAAACACCGGGGGGATGATCGCTCGGAAGGGACAATCCGCTGCACCACGTCAGGAATTCAGCTGTCGTAGTCATTCGATGCATAGGCTCCGAAGAACAAAAGGTAAATGAATGAGCACGCCGGCTCCCCTTTTATACCAGGATTTCCGGGGGCGGGGCCCGGCATGCAAATTTCATTCGCCAAATTTCATTGGCCTTTTCAAAATAGTCAGAGATGACTGGTTCTCAAGGGCGAACCCCATCTGTCGGCTTCGACACAACGTCGAGAGACCGACAGAAAGGGAACTACCAGTTTCCCCCTTCCGCACCGCTTCTACTTATGCTTGATGCTCGTCAGTGGTGGCCATTTGAGAACTCTCTGGTTGTCTGTCAGTCTAGGTAATTCGCGCCACGCAGCTCAGTCAAAATATATAATTTTCGAAGCGCAACATAATAAAATAATAGATAAATACAAATAAAAACACTTACCTTGAACAGTGTCTTGGAAGATATGGCCGTCTCCTGACGTACTCGTGTTCTCGTTGACTTGTAAAAACGTCATCCGTAGATTAGCTAACGTTAGTTGCGCAAGTAACGTTACTCTTGTCATCGAGCCAAGAGCTTCAAAATATGACTGTTTTGTGTAACAAAATGTAGTTTTAAGAGTTGTTTAGACGAGAATGTATGTGTATAAAGTTCAAATCTGATTTAATTATCTTATCCCTTTAATTATTTGTACATAGGGAAATAGGGCAAAGTTAAATTGTACAACTTGTATATTTCTTACTGTGCAAACTTCTTTTACTTTGTAATAAAGGATTGTGTAAATTATCACAGTAATGTTTTGAATTACTCTGTTTAAATGTAAATCCAGACTAAATAATGATTAAAATGAACTCTGATTGCCTTTGTTTGCTATACAGCTTTTTACGGTTAAATGCCGTAAACAGATTTACGGTTGAATGTTCTAATTTTACTAGCTAGTAATTAATTTACAGATCAATGGCTGTAAATTAACATTATTAAACCGTTTTTTAAAAGAACAGTATTTTGCCGTTAAAAATTGGCCGTATTTTTACGGTAATATTTTACAGTGTACCTAACAGAGCTTCTATCACACTACAACCCATCACGCTCTCTAAGATCTCAAAACTCACGACTTTTGATAACTAAATATTTACTAGAATCAGCTTTCCATCAGTGAACTTTTGTAAAACATATGTTAGTGGGTTTCATTCTAAACAGGACATCTAGTTTTGAAAGTAATTGTAACATTTGTTTATATTCATTGTAACATTAGATTTTTTCAGTATTTGATATTGAAATCTGTAGCGGGGTGTTGAACATTATACGTCATTGTGTACATGTCAAATTGTAATTTAAAGTACTGAGGGTTTATTTGTCTCCCAGATGAGTCAGCTGGGAGAAAATATTAATGAGAAAAGGAAATGATACATATAACCATGTATAACCTACTGTTGTTCCCTAACAAAGTCAAATACAAGGTAATTTTGTTTTGTTATGTTAAAGAATAAAAGGAAAACATAAAAGAGTAAAATTAGGGAATTAGAGGCCACATTTACTTGGCATTGTTGAGGAACATTGATCTGAATTACTTCATGGATTCAGTGGTAGCACATTTGTCTGCTAAACATTCATTCTAAGTAATTTACCGTACACTTACAAAATAGGTTTTAAAATAAGTAATGTTGTTTATTCCAAAATCCTAATCTACCTTTCTTATGTAACTTCATGACAGGCTTTTTTGGGGGATAAAAGCGTCTGCCAAATGCATCAATGTAAATGTTATCTTGTGGCACGATAGAGATCATTCCAGAGTCGTGGAACACATGCAGAGAAAGTTCATGTGAGTGATTCTTTCCATTTGTGGGGAAAATCCTGAAGTATTGAATGTAGATGTTCATTCAAACTGTTAGAAGGTGATGATGGTCTACATAAACACATTATATTCAAATGCATTTCTGGAGACAATGAGACTTTCAGACCAATACATTCCAGTTCAGTGTCATGTGACTACTCAATGAGACAGCATTAAAGTGATTTTATTTCAGCTTTGGTGAAACAATGGTTAATCCTGCGTTATTTAACAGGCCGACATCACCTGTGTGTGTGTGAAGATTTGCATTGATGTCTTCACACAGCTTTGATTTTCCAGACTGGGAAGAGCGATGTAAGAGAGTCGGAGAGAAACACACACCTGAGGGAAATGATGGAGGATTTTTCATGATCAATGAACTTATAAAAAATTGGCTTTCAATTGTGAACTCTTCTTTAATTGAAGCTAAACAATTGTATCATTGGCCAGTCAAATCATGTTTCATTTGTTATTTGGTCTTTCTTTGAAAAGTATCTTAACTCACTGTCTGTAAAATAAATATCAAGTACTTTCCATGGAAACTTTTCTGCATACATTACTCACTTTGTTCTAAAGGCACAGGTGTGGTTTTGGTTTTCAAGTGAACTGTGAATGAATGGAAATTTTGTCTTTTTAAACTAATTAGCTCTTTTATTCGCACTAAACTGACGTATAGTTCTGAAATGACTATATTATTACACTATAAAATTAAAAAGTGCCTGAAATATCCTGTTGTGTACTCAAAGAACCTTATTCAAAACTCTTTTTCTCATTATAACGTTATTGGTGGAACCATCTATAGTCTTGGTGTTTCTTCCAGGAATTTATAAGATTCTTGTATAACCCCACATCCAGTTCTGGAGTTCTGGAGTCACCTTTTCCCTACACTGGGACCTCAAAGTGCTTTCCAGGTTATTGAAGGAACTCAAATTCAGCATAAAGCATTCATGGAGAATGACTTAAAGCCATGAAACCAGCCATTCATGTGTGGGTCCGCTATAATGCACAGTATGCTGTATGAACTTATACACAAAAGCTCAATAGCATTTAAAGGGAATGACTTATAGCACGTACCCCCCCCCCCCCGCACGCAACCTCCAGATGATGAGTAAGGCATCTATCAGTTGCACGATTCTATAGGAAGACTCTATATCAGTGGTCTCCAACGTGGTGCCCGTGATGCTACATCGTCATGAAAGGTTATTATTAGCAAGTGTTATAAGCTTTAATATATTCAAGTGCAAAAATATCTGAAAGAAATAATAAGGCATCACTTGTTTAAAGTTTGAAAGTATGTTATCAACAAGTAGCCCTTTTACATATTTTGGTAGCCCCTGATCTATATCAGTTACGAGCTGCACCATCGTCCTCCATCGTAAAAAATCTGTACTCGTAGTAGAAAAAAGCGGCCTTTACTTGTCTGTTATTATTACAAATAAAACAAAATATAGAAAAATGATTTAAGAACATTTACAACTTTCTCAAATGTCCGACAAGAATCATTTGGATAGTTCACCTAAAAATGAAAATGTTGTCATCATTTACTCATCCTCAGGTTGTAACAAACCTGTATACATTTCTTTGTCCTGCAAGAATTTTCATTTTTCTTTATCTTAAATTACGAATTTTCATTTTTGGGTGAACTATCCCATTAAGTGGGTAAAATGCATACATCTGTTAAAAAGGCTCTTCTGCTTTTATAGTGTGTGCCTCCTTTTAAATTGGTGTGCATTATAGCGGACCCAAACATGTAAAGTGTACAGATATTGTTGTGGCTGTTAGTCGTTCCTACTAAATGTCCATTATCTAAAAGATGTGCATTTGGGCTGACACACACATGAACACTGTACAGCTGGTTTTGTGGCTTTAAGTCATCGTCTTAAAATGGAAACATGTATTTTAATGTATATTTAGAGATGGTCCCTAAATTAACTTCAAACAAACTTTATGCCAGTTGGTAGGGTTGCACTGTAATTGTAATATTTTGTTTATTGTTACCTTTGTAAAACAATGTGTGATGGTCTAAATGAATAAATGTTATGTAAATGTTTTTAAATCTCTCTTTTTTACATCCACGTCTTAATCCCGGGGACACCCAAGGCCAACACACCCAGCTCCTGCCCACCCTGATGCTCATCCTTGCACTGTCGGGGAAACCTCAGGCCAACAGGCACAGCTCCCATTTTCTTTTATTTCATAAATACATTTTACTTTATTTATAATAATATATATGTGAAGTGGCTTTGCAACCAGCGTAGCGATGTAGAGAATCCCAAATGGTTCCTCAAAGATGTACCATGTCCAATTATTTACAGACATAACCTGGAGAATAAAGTGAAATATTTAGTTCTTCCCCTGAATGTTTAGTTCATTTGGTATTCAGTCTCTCAAACGAAACACTTTTTAACACCAATAACCCACCACACAATCGAATTGGACCAACACAACAAACAAATTTCAAGTGCAGGTGAACTTGATGATGCTTCAAAGTCAAATTGGGCCGGTTAATCTAGCATGAAAACATTTTTGCATTTGTTCCTGAAGTCAATTTGCACGGTTCGTTCAGTTGCTTAAACACGCATATATAGATTTCTCTTTATCTGCTTTAACTGACCTAAGTTTCAGGTTTATCAAATAATGATTTAAGCTGTAAACTCATCAGATATTATTTCTCACACTGTCACAGCACAACAGATGAGAAAAGACGTGTTTATGATTGATATTCTTTCAAAGGAGAGCTTTTGGTTCACATGAACTAATACAGTCAGTTAAGAGTGTTCTGTTATACTCTATATACTAGACATATATAGCAGTTAAAAGGGCCTAAAGCAATGAACTATGGGAGAGAGGGGACGGTTACAACACTTTCTGTCATGGAACGTGGTGGAAGAACCCAATTGCAGGCAGCGTTGGTGAAGGGGTTAACAAGACTTTTAATAAAACAAGACTTTTAATAAAACAAAACAACCACCCACAATGGGGGAAAACACTACTCAAACTAAATACAAAAACTGAAACCAAACACTTCCCACATTAGGGGGGGGGGCAAAAACAAAACTACTACGAATCTTAACCAGGATTATACATACAACACACCGGGAACTCTGAACATGACCAAGGGAACAAGTACAACGAACGAGCACAAGACAATAGACATGAGGGCATCTTATAGGAAAACTAACAAAGGAGATAACAATGGGCAGGTGTGGGTACAGAAACACTCAGGGAAGGTTAACGAGACAAAAGGGCGGGAAACACTGACAAGACACGAGAAAGCACATGGCAAGTCAGAATCAAAACAAAGCCATGTCTTTCTCACACAAAACCTAAGGCTATGCCATGACTCCGCTGCAAGACCAAGAATAAACATGACATGAGAGCGGAATCATGACACTTTCTGTATTTCCTTCAGTTTCTCAGAGACTGTTTTTAGTGGAAAGCCATGATTTTAGTTTTATTATAGCTTCATATATTTTGAATGAGATTTTTGTGTAGTTTCATGTGCGGTTTCATGTTAGTGTTGTTTAATGTTATGTTTTTTACTTATTTTATTGTTTGAGTTATTTTAATATTGCTATTTCTATTCAAAGGTGCTGTGTATCATTATTTTGTGGATCTATTGACAGAAATGCATAACTATGATATATATATATAACCTTCTGCCGTTAAAAGAAAACGTGACGACATCGATGCCTCACCACTAGATGCTGCTACATTTCATATACAGGACCACTTTAAAAAGCTATTTTTTATTATAAGGGATAATCCACGGGTTGCTGTGTAGTAAAGGATTTTAAGGCACAACATGGAGGCCATCTGTAAGGCAAAATAAGAATCATTTTCCAGGCAAAGCTCTTTGCATGTTGTCCTCCCTCTTAAATCGTCTAAATTTGTATTTGTAGGCATACTGTGAGTGAATGTAAATGTCATGTATTTTGACTAATATGCTCTTTTACACACACAAGTCAATGAGGACAGTCTGTGTTTTCTATTTCTCACACACATGACTCAGAAAATAAAATCTGCATGTGAATATTTAGTTTACATGCTACTTAGCGATTCAAACATCTTTTCAAAATGACTTCTTAAACAACGTACAGTACACGCCAAATGGGTTTAGAGGACAAGATATTACCTTCCAATTTGTCCTACAAATCAACCAAAACACCAGCACACGTGTCTCATTACACTGTCAAATTGGACCTAATGTGAGGTGGACATGATGTGTTTTAGACGCCCTCATCGGCCCTTCAATAGTATCAAAGTATCAAAGATAACAATACTTATTAGGTTGTGAAGATTTGAAATAAGCATTTAACCGCAGGTTTTTGAGATAATGAAATGATTTGAAATCTTTGGCTTGTAACAGTATGACATGTTGATGCCTTGTTGCTGAAATCATGTTTGGTAAGCTTTCTGAAGTAGTGTACACCACTAGATCATTCTGATGTTTGCATTGTTTTTACACAAATATCATTGGGAGGGAATATCATTGTTATTCATTGATAAGATAAATGATATAGACACACTTGGGGAAGAACTACAGTACACAGCAAGAAACAAAATACAACTTAAAGTCCACCTGACAAGACCAAGGATCATGTAACAGTAGACACGCAGTGATTTCTGAAAGTTGAATAAAGAAGGGATGATGGACTAAGCGGTAATCGCAAAATAAACCCAGACAGTGTGATCATTCTTATATTTCGCAATAACACTAACCTCACTATTCTTAGCTTTGTATACTGTGCTAGGCTTTAATGGACTAGTTTTGATGCACTTGTGTATTTTGTTGCCTATGTTGTTATAATTGCTTCCAATGTTTCCTCATCTGTAAGTCGCTTTGGATAAAAGCGTCTGCTAAATGACTAAATGTTAAATATATATTATATATGACAGAACACTGCTCTTTTATACACTCAGCCAAAAGTTCCCAGAAACATGTCTGTTCTCATCTGTTGTGTGTTCTGTGACATTGTGAGAAATGAATGAACATTTAATCACCTTATCTGATGATTTTACAACTGAAATAAACGTCTCTAGTTATTGGATCAAACTGAATCTGTGTCTGTTAAAGCAGATGAATGTGACATTTATGAATGTTTAAAAATCAGATTCAATTAATCCGGATCTACTGAGATTTACAATTTCAGGAAAACATGCAAAATAATAATCAAAGATTTAAATTAGTCTTTCAACGTCTTCCGTTGTCAAGTTTATTTGACTGGTCACCTGCACCTGACATTTGTTTGTTGTGTTGTGATTGGTCTGTGTCACTGTCACTCATCACACTCTTTTGTTATTGGTTGTGTGTCAGTTGAAGTAAGAGAGAGTCACAGTTCTATCTTCATCTTCAAACTCACAAAACCTCTTGACTGGGTAAAGATGAAGACTTCACTCACTGTGCTCCTCATCATCCAGCTCTATGGACTCGCCTCATGTGCCATGAAACAACATTACTTTATAAATCAGACGAAGACATGGTCTGGAGCAATAAATTACTGCAGAACCTTCTATTATGATCTGTCCACCTTCATCAATGAGATTGAAGAAGAGCAGTTTATACAAGAAGCAGTCAGTGAAAACTCTTTCGCCTGGGTGGGACTCTACAAAGAATCTGGAATATGGACATGGACAACAGGTGAAGTTGCAACACGAATCAGCTGGGACACTGCCAATGGTCAACCAAACAATGATGACTGTGCTATGTTACACATAGCCAGAAAGAAACTGTATGATTATTCTTGCTCTTCTGCTCGCACCTTCTTCTGTATGAATGTGTTTGAGTTTGTGGTGGTTCAGCCGTCTGAGAGCTGGGAGGAAGCTCTAGATTACTGTAGACATCATCATGTTGATCTGGCATCTCTGAACTCAAACAGAAGCATGACTGAAGCTCTCAGTAAGATCACAGGAGCTCAAACACAATACGTGTGGATTGGTCTGCGCTTTCTAGCAGGTGGATGGTTCTGGATCAGTGGAGATGATCTTCTCTTCAATATCTGGTCTTCAGCTGGACAGCCTCAATGTCCTGACCAAAACCAACGCTGTGCAGCTCTGGACAAGAACACACGGACCTGGACACCCAGAGACTGTGAGGAGAAACTCAACTTTCTGTGTTTTGAATGACCAGAAGATAATGTGTCGACTGCCTGATACTGTAAACACAGTTAAGGTGACTGAATCATGACAGAAGTCTATTAGCCAGTTGATGTTTTTCTGTTTTAAACTTTTTAAATTCTTGTGGTAGATGAGATATAATATCATGAATAAATTACACTGTATTTAAACTTCATTCAAATGTTGATGTAGTTTATAGCCATAGGAAAAGTAATTACTGACCCAATATCCCAACGTTTGGTGTTTTGTTCATGTTTAAATGTGTTTGCTAAACTATTACTATAGACCATAGGCACACTAAGCAAGCAGTTATTGTTTTGCTGATGTTTTCTTGTCAAGAGAAATCGTGTAGTAACATGAGATGATTTCATGACTGTTTGTTTGGTAACAAAAGACTTGATGACGGACTCTCATGGACTGATAAAACTCATCTGGTCACCTGTATCATCTCACTGTAACTCATCACCTCCATCTCTATAAATCACTCTAGGATTAACCATCATTAGCCATCATGTGATTGTATATATTTTCAACCTGCTCTACAAAAATGCATATGGTACTGTTGTGTGTGTCATTTCTGTGTAATATGTTAAATAAAACTGGTGTAGAACACACAGGCTCACACATATGACATGAAGTCAAAGACAGATTAGCAGCGTACATGACATCTGAAAGCTGAGCTGCCTGATATATTAACAGCTTTGATTCGTCGTCAGGTGGACAAACAGCATATATGACCACAAAATGCAACAAAAAAGCCAAAAAACAACAAGAGAAATATGGAACATGCGTTGAGATCGAATGCTTAATCTTGAACTCACATTAGACTTACTTTGCCAGTGTAATGAGGACATGTGCTGGTGTTTTGGTTGATGTGCAAAAGGAAAAACTGGAAAGCACTTTCTTGATCTGGCAAGACGAGTTGACTGGTGGGTTAATAAAATAAGCAGAACTAATTGCATAAAAATTAAACTGCATATCAATATTATGTTAACAGTTACTAAATATATATTTTATTAGTTCTTTATTATTAGAATTTGTTTTCCGAATCATGTCCATGAGTAATCGGAAAAACTGGAGTGTCGTGTGTAAGAAACGGCTCATCTGTTCACAACATTTACATTTAACCCTATTTGCTTCAAAAAATTAGACCACCAAAAATGTATTAAGTATTAGAGTATGACATGCAAAAATGTTTGAAAGGGAAATGAAGAGATCGAAAATTATGGTCACGATACTTGCAAGAATTCAAATTTTTGGTTTGGTTTTCAAAGTGCTGCCAAAGTGACGTTTAATGTGTTTAATTTAGATTTGAACTGAAGTAAACCTTTCATTTTACTTCATTCATCTAATAACTTCATTACTTCATTTTACTTGTTTAATTAAAAATGAATCCATTACCCTTACCCTCCTTATTTAAAGCGTTGCCACATTTCATAAATCACTAAAAAGCTCTCCTGGATATTCATAAATATTTACTCAGTAACTTTTAATCAAAGTCTCTGAATGCAGCTGCAACACGTCAGAGGAGATCTGGTCCTCCTGGCTGAGTCTGGTTTCTCCAGAGGGTTTTTCTCCATTTATTTATCATTGGAGTTTGGGTTCCTCACCAGAGGGTTGTGTTGGCTTGCTCACCGGGAGACTATTAGATCAGTATATTCTGTTATCATCGCTTTATTTTGCTTGTTCTACAAACAAGTCTTTTCTGTGTTTTTATTTTCTCCTGCTTTGGAACAATGCACATTGTGAAAAGTGCTGTATAAATAAAATGTTATTGAATTGAATACTGTTCTGTATTTTTTTCTGTTAGGAACAATTGATTGAATATGTTGTTCTAATGTTCAGGATTGTCATAAACAGTGTTTTGTCAAATTCAAGAAGTAGAGTAAATCTAAACTTTAAATATTCAGACCATACAGACATCAACCAAAACGCTAAGGGTGCCGTTTCAGGAAGGAGGTTTAAAGAAAACTCTCAGTATATTACCCTGAAATGAGGGAAACTCTGGGTTTTTCGTGTATAAAACCTAAGAATGTGGGATAACTCAAGCCTGTTTCTAAAAGAGATGTCACTTATACTCAGAGTCAATAACCATAGTAACTTACTTTGTGAATTTAACCTGGTCAGGAGCAGCTTTTCTTCTGTAAACCAAGAGTTTATTTCTATCTCCTCTCCTTCTAAAACGCAAGTGGTGTAACTCATTCATTCATAAATACAGTCATTCATGACACACATTAGATCACACAGAGACCATCTCACTGACTAAAACATGTTTTTTGCTTTAATAGAGGATCCTGAATGTGAAGCGGCTGCATTCGTTCATAGGGATTTACTTGGCTTTCAGGAGAGCAATTTAGGACCAGAGTGGAATTTTGTCATTTCCCTGTGCATTTATATTAAAACTGTACCGTTTTTCTTCACAGTGAATTAGATATATCAAAATATATAATATAATGTAATCAGCTATTCTGAAACTAAAATCTAAAAGTTTGGCATCTCGGTGTAAATCAACTCAGTGTTGGTTGAACCTCCGCCCAAGGGAATGAACTGAACAGAGGTTCCCTTTCTGACGGTCTCTCGACGTTGTGTCGAACCGATAGATGGGGTTCGCCCTTGAGAACCTATCATCTTCTGACTATTTTGAAAAGGCCAATGAAATTGGCGAATGAAATTTATCCGATATCCGGGTATGAAAGGGGAGCCGGCGTGCTCATTCATTCACCTTTTGTTCTTCGGAGCCTTCGCATCTGATGACATTCTTCGAATTGCCGAATTCTACGACGCGGTGCAGCGGAGATTCCCCTGGGTGTCCTGGCAGTTTCTGAGGTATTTTTCTAAAAGAGCAATTTCCTCAGCGTGGCATTGCCCGCTGATCTCTTGGGTGCAGTACACTCATCGAGGTGGGGGACGGACACGGTGGTTGCCGCAGGTGTTCGGGGGTCCGACCACTGTGGCAGCCTCGTGGATTCGTCCTGCCCGCACTGCGAGCGGATGGCTATTCAGACGTTGCGTCACTGCGCGCGGATGGCTAGTCAGACGTTGCGTCACTGCGGGCGGATCATTATTCAGACGTTGCGTCACGGTGGCTATGTTCTGTCAATAGCAAGCCACCACCTCGTTTGCTTCCCGTTCTGTGACCGCAGCGGCTACGGCCCTGCCGTCAGCGGCGGCGAGCAGCGAGGGTGATGTGGGGATTATCGTGAGCGTTAATCCGTCAGCCGGCCGGCTCGCGGACCGCTCGCGCCCCGTCTCGCTTGTTTAGCAGTCCCCCAAGGATGGTCCTAAGCCATCTTATTCCTCAGCCATGCGCTCGGACACGAGCCGTGGAGATGAGGTGTCTCTTGCAACATCGGAGCGCGACCTGCTGGCATCAGACTCTGGCGATTCCCTGAAGCTCCCTCCCTCGGGAGGTCGAGCACAGGTGAGAGCAGACGTCAAGATGTCAGCCATGCTCGCTCGGACCGCCGTGAGCGTCGGTTTGCGGTGCGCCGCAGCCCTGGTGCTCGCGGCTGGGTACTTCGCACATTGGGCCCGGGCGCGACTCCAAGCCGTGCCCGGCTCAAGTGCCAAGTTTTACCGAGCTGCATAAGGAGTTCAGTAAGACCTGGAGCGTCCCCTTCGGCGCGCTTCCGTCTAGCTGACTCTATCGCCCTGTCTTCCCTCGGGGCCGGGAGGCAGCTAGGGACTATGTCAATGCACCCTGGGTGGAGCATGCAGTCCCGCAGACGGCGGCCACCTGGGGAGCTTGACCTAGACTCACCGTCCAGGGCATGTAAGGTCTCGACATCTCTGGTGTTGAGGCTGGCAGTGCCGTGGGCCAAGCTGCCACCACTCTTACGCCATGGCCATCCTGCAGGCCAGGGCGCTTAAGAGAGCCCCACAGGGTAAGACCGACCCAACTAGTGCCGCCGCCGACTGGCCCTCCGGGGACAATGGTGGCAGCGCAGGCTGGGTCGGACGATGTCCACATCAGTGGCCCGGAAAGATACCTTGGACTCAATCTTGCGCAGGTGGGCGATGTCGAGAAAGGCCACTTTCCCGACTCCCCTCTTGCAAGGTCGGCTGATTGGTGGCGCTGTCAAGGACTGCTCCAGCAGCCTTTTGACAGTGTAGAAACAGACCGGCCTGCTGTGACCCGGCCGCCTTTCGGCCATCGAGGTCTCGCACGTGGTCTGCCCCCCAGCAGCCCCGGCCTTCTCCACCGTCGACTCCGGTTCCGGGGCCCCCGCAGGTGGCCCCCCCGGAGGAAGACGCCGAGAGAAGGACCACCTAGAGAGATTGAACCATTGGGCCCGACCCAGCCTTGGTCGCTGGATGGTCGGACTGGGGCGGTCCCTGCCGCGTCCCAACACCTTCTGGGCCCCTCCGGGGGCCTAGTGCCCGCCTTCTCACAAGGAGAGGTCTCTCTCTGGGTCCCAATGGCAGCCGCTCTCACCCTCTGAAAGATGTCAGTAACGGGTCAGCCGGGAAAAAGAGAGCAGCTCTCCCTGGCGCGGAGCTCCCCTTTTTCCTGGTAGAGAACTCAACACTGTCTCCATGACGGCGTGCTCGCTCACGAGCACGCACAGTCAGTGCTGAGCTGCTTGAACTTTCAGGCAGCAGCCAGCGGTCCCCTGAAATCAGTTTCAGAGGCTCCTGGGCATGGTGTCCTCGGGGGTGGCCTGTCCCCCTCGGGTTGACACACATGGGACCGCGACAGCACTGACTACAGAGATGAGTTCCCTGGAGAGCGTGGCGCACTGGCAGTTGGCGTATCGTCATTACGCCTGCTGCCGTCGCATCCTAACCCCGAGCAGGTCTTGAGGCCGGTCGTGGTAACGACAGACGCCTCCCTACGGGGTGCGGGTGCGGTGTGCAACGGGCGCGCAGTGTCGGGTCGCTGGACGGGCCCCCGCCTGCGTTGGCAGATCACTGCCTTCCAAGTTGCTAGCTGTCCTGCTTGCACTGATGAGGCTCCGGCCTCTCGTGCAGAGCCAGCATACTGGCCCGGACAGCACGACCGGCGTAGCGTACTAAACCTCAGCGTGGCATTCGCTCGCTGCAGTCATCGCAACTCGCCCAAACGCCTCCTCCCGTGGAGACAGCAGGTGGCAAAGCCCCTGCAGGTCACATGACCACCGGGTGTCCTGAACCAGACAGCCAAGTGCTCTCTCGTCAGTTGACGCCTCGTGGGAAGTGACGACTCCACCCCTGGTGGAGACAGCAGGTGGCAAAGCCCCTGCAGGTCACACGCCCACCGGGTGTCCTGAACCAGACAGCCAATCGCTCTCTCGTCAGTTGACACCCCGTGGGAAGTGATGACTCCACCCCTGCGGGCTGGCCTGGGTGTGGTTTGGCGGGCACAGGGGGACCTGTTGCCTCCCTGAACACCACCCAGTACCGCTGGGCACTCCTTGGACGAGGACCCCCTCGACACGGAGGCCCTAGCGCGCAGCCTCCAGTGGAGACAGCAGGTGGCAAAGCCCCGGCATGTCACACGCCCACCGGGTGTCCTGAACCAGACAGCCAAGCGCTCTCTCGTCAGTTGACACCTCGTGGGAAGTGACGGCTCCACCCCTCCGGGCCGGCTTGGGTGTGGTTTGGGCTGGCACAGGGGGACCTGTTGCCTCCCGGAACACCACCCAGTACCGCTGGGCACTCCCTTGACGAGGACCCCCTCGACACGGAGGCCCTAGTGCACAGCTGGCCGCGGGACAAGCGGAAGTAAGCCTTCCCCCAGTGAGCCTCATTGCGCAGGTCCTGTGCAAGGTCTGGGAAGGGAGTATCAAGTGCCGCTAGTTGCGCCTTACGGGCCCAACTTCACTTGGTCCTCGGAGCTAATACTCCTGACGACAACTCCCCCTGGCCAAATCCCCTGGCAAAGGGCCCTACTCGCAGGGGATGGGCACGTTGCATTCGAGCCGGGCACCTGCAAGCATTCCATGTCCACCGATAGCAAAAATTCAGGCCCGGTGACTCTCACGTGATCCTGAGACCCCGGCCGTCTTACGTGCCCAAAGTTCCGCCGCCCGCCTTTTGGGAAGTAGGTGGTGAACTTGCAGGCGCTCCCACACCGGGAGAAAGACCCAACCTGTTCGTGGGGTGTCCAGTAAGCGCATTGCGCCTCTACTTGAACCACACGGAGGGCTCAAGGCCCTGAGCAGCTCTTGTCTGTTATGGAGGTCAGCAACGGGAGTGCTGTCTCCGAGGAGAGTTGTCGCGCTTGATCGCACACGCCGTCACTTCGCCGTGGCGATCCTAGCCCGTGCCCATTTGAGTGACGGTACACTCCGCTCGGGGTGTGGCCTCCTCGTGGGCACCGGCTCAGTGCGCCTCTCTGGCAGACATCTGTAGAGTTGCGGGTTGGGCTACGCTTTACCTCGCAGAGGCTTGCAACCTCCGTGGGGGACCGGCAGCTCGAGTCTTGCCAACAGGTGAGACCATCGGTCGTAGAGCGTACGCCTGCGCATAGCGCCATTCCCCTTCTTAGCTGGATCAGTGCGCTATGGGCTGCCTCCCTTCTTTCCCCAAGGGTGAAGAATAGGCAGTCCGTCCATCCATCAATAAGCACTCAGGGCGGCGGGCTCGGCGGAGCAGCCCTGCCGCCTATGGCGGGTATCAAGCTGAGTTATTACATATAGCTCTAACCGGACCTAGTGCCCCACACGTAGTAACCCCCCACTAGGGTGGTTCCGTCTGAGATGTCGTCATGAGATGGATCCCCTCGTGGCAACCCATGACCTCCCCCAGGTGGACATCCACCTTGCGGCATTCCGCACATACCTCCCATGAGTTCTCCCCTATTTGGTGAGACCATGTTGGTGTCTCCACTGTATTCCCCCCTATGGTGGGAAGTGGTCTCCGTAGCGCACGTCCACATTGAGGGAACAGCGCTTACCCAGTAGCCCTACGGTACCGGACGACTTCTCGTTTAGAGAACAAGGCCTCCGTCTATGGTGGCCGAGGGCAGGGGCTACTCATCTTTGCCAAAAGCTCTGGGAGCCCCTGCCTGCCCACTGGAAGGTTACAAATTTCGCGATAGCACTCACGTGTGGCTTGCCCAGGCCGGTCAACGTCGCTTCGCTAGAGATTGTGACGCGGCTTAGTGCTGTGGTGTTTTCAATAGGAACTCCATCTGTCGGTTCGACACAACGTCGAGAGACCGACAGAAAGGGAACGTCTCGGTTACGTATGTAACCTCTGTTCCCTGATGGAGGGAACGAGACGTTGTGTCCCTCATGCCACAACACTAGCCGTCCGCTGCAGCGATCGTGAGATGCTCTCAGGCTCCTCAGCAGAAAAGGTGAATGAATGAGCACGCCTGCTCCCCTTTATACCCGGATATCCGGGGGCGGAGCCCGGCATGCAAATTTCATTCGCCAATTTCATTGGCCTTTTCAAAATAGTCAGAAGATGATAGGTTCTCAAGGGCGAACCCCATCTGTCGGTTCGACACAACGTCTCGTTCCCTCCATCAGGGAACAGAGGTTACATACGTAACCGAGACGATATTAATACCCAGAACAACCCAGCACTGTCTTTACCTTTTGCTCAACAATAGCGACACCTTTTGGACTGATGATGTAACAAAGAATTGAGACTGAAGATTGATGAAAGGTGTTCAACATGTTCTGACTTTGAGTAGATTGGGATGATGTATATGTATAGAGTCACCCAGTGGTTTAGCATGTCTTGAAACACATCATTAATATAAGACTGAAAAACTGATGGACTGTTTGCCAGGCCAAATGCATCGGCAGATATTTGTAGGGGCCTGTGGTGGTTGATAAAGCCGTCTTCAGCTCATCTCCCTCCTTGGACCTAGAAAACTGAAAGTAAAACACAGGAACAATTGGCAACGTCTCGTAGAGCAATTCACAGCACTCACAAACGGGGACACAAGGGTTCAAACTGGGATGGAGTAGTCACATACAGTATGTTTAAAATAGTATTACAACTAGATGATGTCGGTCATAGTGCACGTTGTCTTCTCTGACTGTATTCCACAAAGGAGCTCCACAAAATTACATTATATTTGTGTGACGGAGCGCATAGCTACCGTCACGGCAGCGATGCGCTACCTATTCAAGTCCACAAAGACTGAGTGCAAATGTTGCCTATAATCATTGATCTAGCGTGTTAATATGTTCTGTTATTTCTCATACTGTTTCAAATCCGCGGTTAACTTGGTCTTTTATCAAAACCCCACAGTAATCCCGTAGCTTTCGTGCGCACACATCTAATACTACGGTGATTTATATGCTATAGCTACTAATATCAATACATATTTTACTGTTTAAAACAATGTCATTTACTTCACAATCATAGCCAGTTACAATAACCACGCAACGCATGTCTTCATTAATGATGTATCTTTTTATTTTAGTTTAAAAAGAACATAGTTTTTTCATACCATCTTTGTGTCTTGCCGGCATCTCCTGTTTGTTTGGGTAAGGGAATTTTGCCGCAATGGTGGGGTTTAAATGACGCTATGACTTCCGGGTCAATAGGAAGTGACTTAGAGTTTGAGTTATTATTTTTCAGCTATTAATGACTAATATATAATTTGCTAAAGTTAGCTGGAACATTGAAATAATATTCTGTAATTTTCTAGTTTGATAGAGGTAACATTTCAGCTGTTTTTAAGCATTTATGGCCTATTTACCTGAGCCACCCCTGCATTGTTATATTGTGTTGGTATCTGCCAATTCCAGGGGTGCCTTCTGGCCTATAAAGATTAGTAGCTCCAGTCTCTGAGGAAGGGGGGTGGTGATAAGACATAAGTCTGTCCATTCGCTATATATAGTGACTTGTGTAAAGGTCAATTTCGAAGCAGCTGCAAATTTTTGATTGTTTTTGGACTCTCATGTCAATTTATTTTATTTTATCAAATAGAATGTTTTATTTTATTTTTTTGTTTTTTTCTTGTTAATTTATATTGCCTTTCTTTGGCCTTAATTGGGGTAAATAAAAAGATCCCATCTGTTCAAATCCAACTTCTCCTGAGTGCTTACATCTACTCACGACGACTCCGTCACATCTACCCTCAACAATTTGTACTAAAATATAATTAATATACATAACTGACTACAACCATTTGGATTATTTGGCCAGAATTTGGCATCTGCTTGCAAAAGAATGTTTTATATAATGTAAAAACATCCGCTTTGAAGCACATGTTATTGATGGATAGCATTACTTAACATTATTATGTTTGTTTGTATTATATAGCACATTTAAAACAACCATGACATGACTAAAGTGCTGCACAGAGAATGTAAGATGTTAAATTAAAATGGCCAGTGCTAAGAAATTTTCAATTTGAAAAGCTATACGCAAAGTGACGATGCTATTATGCATTTAAATATACATTTTAAATAGCATACAGTACGCCCAACATGTGCATACATGAAAATAAAAATTCAATAATATAAATCAAATGTGTCAGTTAAGTTCACCAGTTTAAATATCTTATTTAAAATGATATTTTTAACGCTCTTTGAAGATCGGGTAACACACTCATACCAAATCTCATATTAATCTTGAGTGCCTATACAGTAGTATTGCATACGTCGTATCTTCGAAGAGTATTTAGTTTCATCAGATTTATAAAAGAGAGATACAGCAGTAGGATTATTTCTGTAAAAACAAAAGTTGCTAGAGGTCGGACTAGTGGGGAGAATGGGATGGAACAAACCATCTCCGAACTCAGCATTGTATGCACTGTTTACTTAACATCCATCCCTGAAATGCCGTGAACAAACATAAACATCACTATCGCAAGAGCAACGATCTTGACGCAGCAGGACACACAATCTTGATGGTAAAATGAATTCTCCGGATTTAATCTATATGTTAAAGCAAATGGTCATTCAAATGTTATTTTCCCTAAATGCATTAACATTAAGAGGTTGAACATTTGGGATTGCATTTTCATTTAAACATGTTGCAAAATTCAATGTGGACTTGAAAATGAATTTTGAGCTGGCTGCAGACAAAGCTGATTAAAGCAATACATCGCTATCACACGAATTGGAGCACAAAGATTTGCTAGAACATCTCATTGAGATCATGAACACATTCAGTATTTAAATTGTTATCTTTTTTCATCACAATATCTTCACACAATCATTCTGAAAATTTTCTGGAAGTTTTGTGAGAGCACTCTTCAGTAACCTCAGTTTTCAGGTTTCACTGCATCTGTACAACACAAACGCGATCCATCCACTCGAAAAAGAACACCTGTCTGTACTGTGTTACTCTCGTTCTGGAGGCAGTGTAACGGGAGAGACTATGCATCGCAGGTAGAGGTAACTGGCTTCTTCACATCATAGTATGCCAAGACAGGCGGGTTGGACAGGCATGACTTAAGGGTGTCGAATGCATGTTGGTCCTGCTGATACCAGCACAATGCTGTCTCTCTGTGCGTGCATCGATAACACTCATATTCGGGATAAACTTCCCCAGGTAGTTTGCCATTCCCACAAACCTCTGTAGTCCAGGGACATCCTTGGGGCTGTCATCTCTGAGATCGCTTTCGTTTTCACAAGGTCTGATTTAAGACCATAACTTGTGAAAATGTTCCCCACATAACTGACCTGGTTCAGACTTTGCAGGGTTTAACTTGAGGTTGAGCACTTTCTTTAGGTTGGCGTCGTGTTCAGCTGTTTTGTGACCACCTATAATGATATCATCGACGAAAACAACTGTTCCATAGTGCACTGAAACACTTCACTTGCAGCATGTATACCAAAGGGCATACAAAGGAATCTACCACTACAACCTTGCTCTGACACTATGAATTCCTCTGTTTTTGCATTTAGATCAGTACAATGAACAACAAAGGTAAAATAAAACAAAGTGGTGAGTGATATCAGTGTAGTCCTTATAGTCCTTGCCTTTACATTTACACATTTAGGAGACACTTTTATCCAAAGTGACTTGCATTGCATTATACTGTACATTTGCATCTGAGTTTGTGCAATCTCTGAGTACCTACCCATGACCTTGGCATTGCTAGCACCATGCTCTAATGACTGAGCTACAGGAAAGCTCTTTCTTGCATATTATTAAAAGGTGTTCCCTTTCTGTCGGTCTCTCGACGTTGATGGGGTTTGATCTTGAGAACCTATGAACTCTGAATGTACTTTTTAAAAGGCCAATGAAATTGGTGAATAGAGCGGCATGTGCCTATTCATTTACCTTTTGTTCTTCGGAACCTGCGAAGCATTATCTTTATGCTAAGCAATTTAATCGCTCTCTACTTACCTACTGGACCGTACACTGCATATTAGCGGAATCACCTCCGGTATACGACTCCCCTCGGGCGTTTCGGTCGAGGACATAGGTGTCTAAAAGAGCAAATTTTGTAAAAGACCTGAACATTTCCTACAGCGTTGGTGTGTCCCTGACATGTCTCGCCGCTGTAACCTTGGATTAGATCGACTCATACGAAATGTTGCGGTCACGGCTGGCTGGGTCCTCCGGGATGCAGCCACAACATCGTCTGCTTCCCACTCCGTAGCGGCTTCCAAGCCATCTGCAGCAATCACTCCTGAGCCGTCTGCAGCAATCACTCCTGAGCCGTCTGCAGCAATGGCTTCCGAGCCTTCTGCAGTGACGGCTCCCGAATCCTGCTTCTCGCTCCGCGGAAGCTTCCAAGCTGTGTGCAGTGGTGATGTGGGATTTTATGAATGTTAATCCGCCGCCAAAGCCGCCGACCGTTCATACCCCAATATGCGTTTCCGATGGGCAGCACTGACTGACCCATAGTTTTTTTGTTGCGGCATCAGATGGCGACTTCCTGTCCAGACCAACTCTTCCAAAGCATGTAAGTTCTTCGACACTCGTGCCGACTGCTTCGGCCGGATAGGCGCGCGTTGGGTTTGCCGATGTCCACTCCGGTGGTCCATGAGGGACATCTATGGCTCAGACTTGTGCAGACGTAAGACGTAGACGGTGAAGAAACGTGTGCTTACACCGAGGGGCTAGGGTGCGCCGGCAGAGTGACGTGTGCCATTGTGCCACGATTCACCCCTAAGACATCTCAGCCAGAGAGACGGGCTTGATCACATAATATGTATGAGCATTAACATTTATATATCCAGAAACTGAAACTCAAAATGTTCTTAGGTATTGGATTCCTTTTCTCCCGCGGCCTTGACTGCCGTGTTTCCAGCCGATCTCCTTCTCCCTTGTCCGTCCCTCAACCAGGCTTTTAACAATCTAATCACCAATCACTGGAACGAGACACAGGTGTTTATGATGTGCACTTGAACTACTTACACACCGCTCGTCAAATGACTCGCTCTCTCGCCACAGACCTCGACAGGACTGGCAAATTTAATTTCGAAATAAATTGGTGTGTCAGAAGACATGCAAGAAATGACAAAGCTGAAGCGGTTTGTTTGTAAGCCGATCCTTGAAAAAGCTGAGCAAAATAAAAAGCCTGTCATAAATTAACAAAAACATAAACCTAGGGTCTCTGTTCATCCTTGGAAAACAAATTGTGATTTGTGATGTGTGGTCTATCTTCAGACGGTCCTTGTGAGAACTGTGCGAAATAGTTTACATTCACTTAATAATTATAATAATGATAATAATAAACTTATAAAATAAAATAAATATTTTATTTTATATAGTGCCTTTAAAAGAAGCATCTCAAAGCGCTTCACATACATATATACAAATATGAAGTAAAAAAGATACACACAAAAGTACAAGCAATAAAAAACAGATCAAACAAAACAAGGCCAATATAATAAAACACAGAGTAATCACATAAATCACCTAAACGCTAACCTACAAAGGTACGTTTTAAGGGACGATCTAAAAACACTAAGGGATTCAGCAATTCTAATCTTAGAGGGTAGGGAATTCCCCAATTTAGGATCAGTGAAGAGAATGCCCGATCGGCCATAGTTTTAAGCGGAGTTGTTTGAGCAGAAAAAGGACTAGCTTCAGAGGAGTGTAGAACACGAGTAGGTGTGTAGGGGGTTTAAATCTCTGACAAATATTGAGGAGCCCCATTCAAGTCCTTAAAAGTAAGCATGAACATTTTAAAATCAATACGAAAACTAACAGGAAGCCAGTGCAATTTTTCCAAGACAGGTGTGATGTGCTCCCTTGCGCTGGTCCTAGTCAATATTCTGGCTGTTGAATTTTGTACCAACTGTAATTTACTTAGGGTAGCTTTTAAAACTCCAGCCAGCAATGCATTACAATAATCAATACGCAAAATCACAAAGGTCTTGATTAACTTTTCAGCCATAGAAAAAGTCAACATGCGATGTAATTTGGCAATGTTTCTGAGATGAAAAAATATGCTTTGACTGTATTACGAACATGCGGATCAAATGTTAAATTGACATCAAATATCACCTTCAGATAAAAAGCAGAGCCATCCAGACCCAAAGTTGCAGACTCTCATTTTCCGACATCGATTTTTTAATCTCAGTTAAACATTGAGATTAGGCATACTGCACTCCACGTGGCGGCCGTCAGTTTGTGCAGGTGTACCACGACAGCACGCTCTACCTGGGGTACTTCGACATAGTCCTTCGCTGCTCCGGAGTTGAGGGATGTCAGGGCGAACAAGCGTTTCGAGGTTTTCATGGGCTCCGTATCCAGATACCAAGATTCCGACCATGAGTGCTGCGTGAAAGGCAGTGCGGTGCACTGCATCCTGAGGCTCAGGGCAGCTCGGGCAAGCATGGCTGACATCTCCGCGTCAGCCTCATCCTGGGCTCGACCGGCCGTAGCCGGGAGCTCCAGGGAGTCTTCAGCATCTGATGCCAGGAAAACATATGGTTTGAGCAAATCATTGAAACAAGAGTTCAGTGATTCATTAACACATTCACACTCATTAGAAATCGGCTTGCTGTCCTTAATGGAGAGGCTTGATGCTGAGAATCAGCTCATGTATGACTGAACTGTGGTCAATTTATTGATTTTACTTGTATTTTTGCGTGGAGGATTATCTTTTAGTTTTTGTCAGGGCCCGGTCTCGAACTCTGGTCTCCAGCGTGATAAGTAGTCAATTTCCAGACTGAGCCACTAGGACTAAAAATATGACCTGACCTCAGAAAAACTAGGGGTATAAATACTCAAATTAAACAAGGCACAGGTGCAAACAATGATCAAAATCAAGCGTGAAGAACTCTCTGGGGACCTCTGGTGGTCAAGAACCGGCCAAATGGTGACATAGATAATGATTGTCTACCCAGTCTGTGAAATGTGTATCAGTAATTTACATTGCAAACATTTCTGCATGCTGTCCTGACTTTATAGTAAAGGGCCTATATTGTTTTTTAAATAAGTCAACGAGTCAGTGTAAATTTTTAAACAAAAAATGCTATCTTTGTCATTATTTTAGAATTAAATCAGCTTAATCTATCATTAAGTCATCTTAATCTTATTAAGTGATTTGTCAGTGTTACTCTTTGGCTTTTCTTCATTATTTTGTAAACACCTTCAAATAAACATTTAGCATGTTGTCTGTTAAAATTCACAATCACAATCCTGTCCAATGGCCAAGCATTTTTATCCCTCTCTTCCAGGCCCAATTTACAACAAACCAATCAAAAAGGGAAGGGCAAAATCAGAAGCTGTTTCACTCGGATACACGTCACGATACACAAAAAAAACATTAATGCAGTAATGTTTGTGTTTACATGGTCCGGCATAAAATCAATAACAGTAAATATCTGATATATCTCACATCAGAAACACCTTGTCAGGCCCATTGCCGGTGGTTCCCGAGTCCACATTATAAGATGCAGGGCCCTACCTGGCAAACAAGGGGGATCCCCCTCCATCCGATCATGATCATGGTCAGTTTGCATCTCGGCGCACACCGGGAACAGTATGCCTTATAAATACTAAATATGTCCCCTGAATTTCTGTAAGTTGCTTTGGATGAAAGCGTCTGCTAAATGACTAAATGTAAATGTCCCCTGCCGTGGGGTTTTCTAACTTTTTAATGCCTGAGATTCCCAAATATGATTCAATGCAGTAGACCACCTTGCCAAAAATATTAATTTTGAATACTTCATCAAGCATCTTGATTACACCTGTCACTCATTACTGGACTCTTTATATTAATCCGCTCACTGTTTCTATATTGTCAGGTCTTAAAATGATTTCTACCACGATCAGTTGTGTAGAGCTTCACCTGTTACCAGTGTTGCAGTCACTTCAGTAAACTATGAATGCACTTAAGTCCGTTGTCCTGTAACAGTTTAAAAGAATGAACCGTTTACCATTCAAAATGACATCTTCCCTAGCTTTTTGTATTCCTGAAATTGCAAAGTATTTCCATGAACCGAACAGGGCCCCCATTCATAAGGCAGTATATGTGCTATGTGATGCCAGGTGCGACACGATTTCTATTAGTTTCAGCCAGCTGTAGTTATCATAACTGGTCTAAAGTTAATGGCGCAGTATTTTTTGTTAAGTTATTTACAGGACACCTATAGGCGAGTGCACAACGCAGGTACACTCTGCTTATGACACGCAGGTATGTGCAGCAGGATCCAAACATGCCAAATATTGCAAATAAAAAGATATCAATGTAAAGGATTACTGTTGTGTTCATAAAGATTAAAAATCCTGCTTGTCCAGTTGCTTTAACCTCGCGCTCAAGCAGATGTGTTTTCTATCAGAAGCGATGAATCTTAGCTCTTGGAAATTGGCCTCCATGTAAATAGCGAATCCGCCACGGCGCTATTATTGGAATGGGAGACGAGACTCTGATCGGTTTACTGCACGTTATTCCCAGAACAAACCAAAGACTTAATAAGAGAAGAATAGGTACAACCTTTTTGGACCGACCATTTTAACCATTAAACTAGCAAAAGTGATTAAGGACACCTGCACCATCGCTTCAGAACATGCACTTGGGTAGTTTAAATAGGCAGTTACAACTGTCTTTTACAATAACATTATTATTGCCTTTCGTTATTTAAATTATTCTATTTTCATTTACAATAAAGACATTATACAATATATGATTATTGCATAATTTATTCAATTTCGTATTTATTTGTACATTAATTGACATATATAGTGTGTAGTGCTTTTGACAATGTACACTGTTGCTGCCTGAGGTTAAGCAAAGGTTAAGCCCACTTATTATTTGCATTACATTTACACGATTTATTAAGTAAATCGTTAATCCAAACTGACGTATAGATGAGAAACATCATAAGCAATCCAACAATTTATAGAACATAATACACAGTGTAGAGTAGAAGCAAGTTACAGCCGATGTGAAACACAGAAAACAAGAGATTTATTTCAGGTGATCTAACCAGACTGAAATGAAAAAAATAAAAGAATTTTGAATTCCTTAAGTGCTGCCACAACTATTATAGCTCAAATCTGCACTTCAGAACACTGTGATGTAGCATTTACTGAGTTACACACAGAAAGTTGAGTTTCTCCTCACAGTCTCTGGGTGTCCAGATCCGTGTGTTCTTGTCCAAAGCTGCACAGCGTTGGTTTTGGTCAGGACATTGAGGCTGTCCAGCTGAAGACCAGACATTGAAGAGAAGATCATCTCCACTGATCCAGAACCATCCACCTGCTAGAAAGCGCAGACCAATCCACACGTATTGTGTTTGAGCTCCTGTGATCTTACTGAGAGCTTCAGTCATGCTTCTGTTTGAGCTCAGAGATGCCAGATCATCATGATGATGTCTACAGTAATCTAGAGCTTCCTCCCAGCTCTCAGACTGCTGAACCAAGACAATCTCAAATATCTTCATACAGAAGAAGGTGAGAGTAGAAGAGCATCCACCGTCAGACAGTTTCTTACTGGCTTTATTTAAATAACCACAGTTATCCTTGTCCGGTTGTCCAGAGCCCCAGTTGATTCTTGTTGTAGATTCACCAGTCGCCCACGTCCAGTTTCCAGATTCTTTATAGAGTCCAACCCAGGCGTTAGATGTTTGACTGACTGCTTCTTGTATAAACTGCTGTTCTTCAATCTCATTGATGAAGGTGGACAGATCATGATAGAAGGTTCTGCAGTATTGTTGTGCTTCATCCCATGTCTTCGTCTGATTTATAAAGTAATGTTGTTTAATGACACATGAGGCGAGTCCATAGAGCTGGATGATGAGGAGCACAGTGAGTGTAGTCTCCATCTTTACCCAGTCAAGAGGTTTTGTGAGTTTGAAGATGAAGATAGAACTGTGACTCTCTCTTACTTCAACTGACACACAACCAATAACAAAAGAGTGTGATGAGTGACAGTGACACAGACCAATCACAACACAACAAACAAATGTACGGTGCGTGTGACCAATGCAAAGGCATTATATCAGATTCAGGTCAGTCTGGCTTGAAAACGTGTTTGCGTTTCTTCTCCAGGTCGTTTTACATAAATTTGGTTCTCATTTGAAGATTGAGCAAAATCATTAAAGTTTGCTTTGGTCAGCTATATCTTTAAAGTCCTGGGCAAATCCAAGCATATTCATACCACAGGTTTTAATATACTGATAGCACGATTTGTGTGTAAAACATGAATTCACAAAGCAGCGTTTGAGGGACTGAAGCATGTTAGTATTTATTTAGACATTATACTAAAGAAAACATTAAAGCAATTTCTGTTCGCTGCATTTGGGTGATGAATGGTATATAAACGGTGGATATAACGCTGGTTTAGAAATCGTTTGAATTTAATAGATGGAGCGGCGGTCCCAGCGCTAAAAGACTGCAAAGAAACTGATGTCTGCATTTTGTTGGCAATGTATGCACACGTGCTTTAGTTCATTTGGAATGATTTCTTCATTTCCGTGGCTGTCTAAATAATATACACTTTGACTATTATACTCAAAGCAAATATAAATATCATTTAAATGTTTAGCTTAATATTAATTGGGCATCAGAGAATTATGCAATTGTTTTTCACTCACTGTTCAACCTTGTTCTACTTCGGTGGTTCATCAGCACATTCATACTTACTAGAAATATTGCTGGTCTGATAGACTTTCTGTCCTTGATGGAGGGGCTTCATGGGTGACTGAATTGTGGACAGTAGCGTATCTTGGATTGCCTTTACATTTTCACCAATTATACTACAGCATGTGGAGAACGCTTGTCTGTCCAGTCTGTGAAATTGGGTGTATCAGTAATTTCCATTGCCAACATTTTTGCATACAGGCCTTGAATTAGTTTTACAGTAAAATACCTCTATTTGGTTTTTTAGTGAGTCAATGTTAACGTGGTTTTAACATTGTTAACGTAATTTTTTTATTATTATTACACTCTAACATGGGCACTTTAAATAGTGTAACCCATAATTGCTTTGATTTGAAATCAATGTTAAACTGGTTGTCTTTCACATGAATTCAGCCTTAAATCATTAAAAGGATATCCGGGTCATTATTTCAGAATTCTTACAGATACACACAGTGTTTGTGTATTGAATCAGCTATATGTGATGCAATCTGGGAAACCTGTCGGATGTAGGGACGTTTTCAGGAAAATAAAAGGTTTGAACGTTATGCATAAGTAGTTAGTAGATAATTATTTTAAATGGGTCTTAGTTATTGTATAGTTCAGCAAGAGACATACAGCATTTAGTTGTAATTAATGACTTTCAAATACAAAGTTTTGTCAATAATTCTTCTATAAAATCTTGACTATCTTATCTGAAAATATCACTTGCTTATTGCTCAAAATAGTCATACATGGTGGAAAGCTGATGTTTAAGGATGCTGGCGGAGGTGCGGAAATTGCCCGTAGCTTTCCCTCTCACACTACAAGGACCGTTCACATATCAAAGTAAACCACATAACATGTAGAATGAAGGCACATTTCCTGCTAGTCTTGCAAGTTCACCACCTGGTCCATGAAGGCAGTGGTAGGAACTAGGGATGCACAATTTATGCCAATTATTAGTACCATTGCATTTATGGCTATGACCTTGTACTAACTTTACTAAAATCAGGGCATTGCAATTGCATAAATTAATATTAAAGTTTCAACAAATAAATCAATTACAAATTATGCAAATATTTATTTAGCACATTGCAGCAATGCACAGTATAAAATAAAATTCTAACTTAATTGTTTACAGTTTTTCTCAATCGATTTGGTACATTTCTCCAAACTCGGGTAACAGCTCTCAAAACAGTTAACACAGCAAACTAAACACGCTATTATGCTGGCTAAACCGTTATGTTATTGCTGCACAATGAAACACAGCATTTTATTCTAATAATGCATTTATTAAAATTCAATATTAACATCAAAACTAAAAGTGTGTTCTCTGTTGATTTTATAACAAATTCATCTGAAGAGACACAAAGAAATGAATGAAAATTTATGTTTTCCATGAAGTTCTTTAATGAGGAGTTCAAATGTATAACAATAAGTTGTCACCCAACACACACAAAAATATATATATTATACAAATAAGTACATAGGTAAATAAAAAATAGAGTGATAAATGTACTGCATTCATTTGAATCAATTATTTTATTGATCATGCCTCTCAATTACTTCTGGCCAGAGAATTTCATCAACATCACAGAAAATATTTTCACGAGTCATGCATCGTGGGAAAAAACGCCTTGAATGCTGTATCCATCCTTGACATGCTTGTGCCCCAATATCTCCACAGGCCTCTTCCATCGCTTGAAAAAGACTTACTTGGTTGTAAGGGTTGCGATCATGTACTTTCCATCTCCAAGAGGAGAAGAATTCCTCAATTGGATTCAGGAAAGGAGAATATGGTGGAAGAAACACCATCCTGAATTGTGGGTGATTCTCAAACCACTCTCGCACTAGTGCTGAATGGTGGAATTGGACATTGTCCCAAACAACTACAAAATTCCACACCATTTGCTCCTGATCACCCTGCGGAAAGAGGATTTCATTGAGGAGGTTTAAAAAAAATGTAGGAGCCTTGCTGTGTTGTATGGTCCCAAGACAGCATTGTGTGCCACAACACCAGTTGTAGAAATTGCTGCACAGAGAGGGATGTTGCCTCCTCGTTGTCCAGGGACATTGACTGTAGCACGATGGCCAATCACATTTCTCCCTCTTCTCCTTTTTTTGTGAAGATTGAAGCCTGCTTCATCAATATACAGGTACTCATAATGAGTTGCACTGCTATCCAACTCCAATATTCTCTAGAGTAAAAAGAACACAAGGTAAAATATGGAAAATTTGTGTTTTACAGTAATGGTATTGATTGCAGTCAATACTACTGTGAAATTGTTGCTGAAGTTTGAGTTTACACTTTGAAGCAGCAGTATACATAGATATGCCTAAATCTTTTCACATATAGTAGCATGAAATAGTTTATGGACACATACTTAAAATTCAGGAAAAATATATCTTTGAGTTGACAGTAAAATTGCAGTAATTGGGTTGCACATACTTGAACAAACTGGAATCGCAACTCCTTCACTCTAACTGAGTTCCTCTCAAAGGGCACTTTGTATACTTGCTTCATTCGGATAGCATTTCTTCTTAGAACACGGTCAATTGTGGAGAGACTGCATTGGTGGATATTGTGGAACAGTTGATTGTCCTGTGTTATTCTTTGCTGAATTTCTTTGAGGCGGAGGGTGTTGTTCTGGACCACCATGTCAACAATGGCATGCTCTTGTTCAACTGAAAAAAGTCTTGTTCGTCCACCTGAATGTTCTCTAACTTCAATTCTGAAAAAGGTTTGGACAAGCAGGAACATTTACTGTAGAGATCTCTTCTCCTGTACCTACATCCTCAGCTCTTCTCACTCTTCCTCCTACATCTTCAGCTCTTCTTTCTCTTTCTCTATCTCCTCTTCCTCTTCTCCCTCTACCCTGGCCACCACCTCTCACTCTTAAACCTCTTTTGTTTCCACTGCTCATACTTCTTTTTTTTGTATTACTGTATCTCCTCATTTGTCTTCTTTGTTCTTCTTCTCTTCCCCTTTTGTAGTTGTTGTAATTACGTAAGACAGCTGTGTGAACAATTAGGAAATTGGCTTTTTCTGTGTTGAGTGGATTACTAACTCATCAGATACAAATTTGGCGTTAAT
The DNA here is from genome assembly GCF_947034865.1 of Barbatula barbatula. Classification (NCBI taxonomy): domain Eukaryota; kingdom Metazoa; phylum Chordata; class Actinopteri; order Cypriniformes; family Nemacheilidae; genus Barbatula; species Barbatula barbatula. The sequence continues at coordinate 24,673,775 of NC_136772.1, forward strand.
TGAAGACACACGGTGTGCAACTGACTATTTTACAATTCACAGAGTTTTGTTTGTTGTGTTTTGAAAATGGTACAAAAATGCTTGTGATCTTTGTGAAGAAAAATGAAAAAGTTACAAAGGTTTTTCCTGATATACTTAAGATTTGGTTGGATGTATGAACTGCTGTGATAAAATGAGAGATGTTTGTGCACAGTGTTTTGAGAAAATTATGCTTTTGATTTGTGATTTGTATGAAATGAATGAGAATTTACTATCTGTTTAGGACAATTACAAAGTGTACTGATCACTGTGTTAACGGTTTTGAGAGCTGTTACCTGAGTTTGGAGAAATGTACCAAATGGATTGAGAAAAACTGTAACTTGACCCTAATCATTAAATAATAACGTACAGCACTTCTGGGGACTTCAGACAGATAACCATCTAGCTGTTGAGCGGTTGAGCTTGTCATTTGAGAGAGTGTATTTTAATAGGGCCAGTGCATAAATAAATAAAAATGATCAAATAAAAAATATCTAGCAGAAATATGGCTACAATCTTATAGTCACATATATAGAAGCCTACGAACAGAATAGACTACCTATTATGTGAGGCACTTTCTTGCAGGATTTCAATGAACATACAGCAGACAATGAGGGCGCATGCCCCTCATCTGCAGAGAGACAAGTCTTTTTTTCTGCGCTCTGATCTCCTTCGCTTTGCGCTGCTTTGTCTCCACGCGGGTTCATCGTGGCCTGGATCATTTCTCGTGCACGCTATTTGTTTACACATCCAAGTATTGGTCTTTATCACGTGGACCAAGTAGTCGCGATGAAGTGCAGAGGATCGGAAAAGATCTCAGTGAAACATGTGCTGACAGATGTAAAGAGTGTTATTTTCATTGTTTTCTCAGATATACTGAAATACGTCCACACCGCAGGCATGTTGCTTCAGAAAAGCATGTGCAAGTCGCGGTTTTTGTTTGCATCATCACAATATTTCGACCGTATTGTTTCGGTAATAAAAAGTATTTCGGAAAATTTTGGTGGCCGAATATTCGGTGCATCCCTAGTAGGAACTTTGGTAACGTAGCCAGGCCAGTCCCGGCCCGAACTCAAGGCACTCACACCGAGAGTCCCCTGCCCTCTTGATAGAGGCGCCACCAATAGAGCCGTCTTCATCGTGAGCTTCCAGCTTCTAAACAGCATGTTTCGGTCACAATTTGACTATTCAAAATTGAACTCAAAACTCATTGACTCCCATAGAAGGAAAAAAACAATTGTGGTCAAAAGTGCCTTTGCTGTCCTACATTTTTCAAAATATCTTGTTTTGTATTCAACATAACAAAAAAATTAGAATTTTTCCTACTATGGTAGTCAATGGGTGTTGAGATGTGTTTGGTTACAACAATTTTTCCAAATATCTTTGTCTTTGTTGAGATGAACACAGAGATTTATACACATTTGCAACAACTCAAAGGTTGAGTAAATGATGAGAGAATTTTCATTTTTGGTGAAGTATCACTTCAAGAAAGCAATATCAGCTGTTACAGTTTTTGCCCCTTGCTTGAACACTATAGACCAGGCCTTCTCAAAGGCCGGACTCCGGTCCGAATCCAGACAGGGAGGTAATTCGAGGGTGTGCATTCAAATTACAGTATTTCACAATTGCTAAAACATTTCTTGAAAGCTTCACCCATATTCTCAAAACCTTAAACACAAAACCCAGTCTTTAAACTACAGTCACAAAACCCCTGACAAAATCAAACACTTGCTTCAAAACCATTTGATCTGTGCTCAAAAGCAAACAATGCTTTCAAAACAAACACAGCCAGTCAATATATAAACACTTATCAGCATTCATTAGACACTACATGAAAAAAATTGACAGCACAGCGTCCAGGGCATGTAGTTACAGAGAAGAAATATTTATTGCATAAAGAAAATAATTTTGCCATAAATAAAAGTAAATAATTAACACTAGTACAGCAAATATATTGCATAATGTGAGTACCGCAAGTAATACAGTATTGAATTTCTTTATTTTCAGCATAAAAATAAAGTAAGCCCAAAGAACAAAGATAACTCTAACTGAAAAGCGTATAACACAAAATGTTGCGCAATCGCAAAATCAAAGTAAATGAGAGTCTCATTCTTCCTCAGCATCCCGTCTTCGTGCTGGGTCGGCCAGAGGACTTCGTCCACATCACATGCAATGTTGTTCCTTACTAGGCAACGGGGGAAGAACCCTCTCGTGTGCCAGATCCAGGCTTGACAACACTCCACACCTATGTCATCACAGGCCAATTCCATTGCCAGTAAAAGATTTACCCTTGTATATGGGTCACGGTCATAGACCTTCCATCGCCAAGCAGAGAAAAACTCTTCTATTGGGTTGAGGAAAGGGCTGTATGGTGGAAGGCAAACATTCACAAAACGCTGGTTGATGTTGAACCACTCACGTATTCGGACACCACGGTGAAAGCTGACATTGTCCCAAACCACAACATAGACAGGATGCACTGCCTGCTGATGATCCTGCTCACGTTCAAACAAAACATCCCGAAGACCACCCAGAAATGTAAGAAGATGGTCCGTGTTATATGGCCCCAGGGTTGCATGATGGTGGAGAACCCCCCCATTGCTTATGGCTGCACATAGGGTGACATTGCCACCGCGCTGGCCAGGGACTTCCACAATGCCACGTTGGCCAATTATGTTCCAGCCTCTCCTTCTCCTCTTCGCCAGATTGAACCCTGCTTCATCTACAAAAATATATCCATGGGGCCTTTCCATGGAATCCATTTCAAACACCCTCCATATATAAAAGAGATAAATAAATAGTTTTGTAAGTGTTAAAGAAAGACATATTTCTGCAAAAATGTATGTACAGATGTATATGCACTCCTGATTTACATACACTACAATATAGTGCAGTTACAGTAACAGTATAGGACAATAACTGTAGGCTACAAACTTGTACTGTAAGCATCAGTGCTGAAAGTGTACACTTACTTGCACATACTGATATCGTAGATCTTTGACCCTTTCTGAATTGCGTTCAAAGGGTACTCTGTACACTTGCTTCATGCTTACCCTGTTGCGATGGAGGACACGGGAAATGGTAACACTGAAAGGCTGACACTGTTGATACCTTCAAAGTTTACATTGTCTTCTACAAGTCTTTGCTGTATCTCATGCAGTCGGATGACATTGTTTTGACGGACCATGTCAACAATAAGAGACTCTTGCTGTTGGGAGAACAAAGGAGTCCTTCCACCCTCATTTGGTAGTCTTGCAATTCTACAAAAGGGAAAATGCTATCACAAATGTATACATACAGAAACAATAGTAATGGACATCACATTCATATTTACAGTTTTTCTCAATTGTTTACACACATTTTCTGAAAGCATGCCTCATATTCTCAGAACTCTAAACACAAATCAAAAAACACAAACACAATGGGCAAAACCCCTCAATTCTCCTTCAAAATGAAACTTCACATTCAAAACAATGTTCTTTCTTCTCAAAATGGTATTTTGTTTTCAAATGATACACACAAACCATCATATGAATAGACATTTATAAGAACCAGTTGAACACTGATGTGCTCTTTATAAAACACTATAATGAATGGAGAACACTTCTCCACTCATCATAATGACTTTGCTCTTTATTTGGTTCAGTGTTACACTTACTACAGACAGTACATATATAAGTGTGTTGTAAAATATTTTTTGCATATATATATATATTTATATATATATATATATATATATATATAAAATAGATTTTATAGTCAGAACACACAAACACACAATAACAAATATATTTTATTTTTCCAAAAAAAACAATGTACAGTGTACATCCCAACCAACGCAAAGTTGCACATACAGTGGTGTACATACAAAACAACAGAAGAATTGACTGTATACAGTTACAGTAAAAAAAAACTATGCTGCATCTTCTCTGCGGTTTGGGTCTGACTACAGCACCTCATCCACATCACAAGCAATGTTTTTCAGTCCAGCCATGAAAAGCATCAGCTGCTATATCTCCACATGCGTCTTCCATAGCTTGGAGAAGGGGTTTAGACATTTGTGACAGGTGTTTGCCCAGTGTTGAATCAGTGTTCATATTTGAATGGCAGTGTGTTCCTTGTGAAAACAAGAGATTTTTCTGACCGAAAATTGTGCCAAATGCAGAGAATTGTGTGTAGTGTTTTGAAAAAAGTGTGTTTTAGAACTGCAATGTGAGTGTAAAGCAGGAATTGTGCTTGTAGTTTAGCAGAATTGGTTCAGGGGGTTGGTGAATGAGTTACATGTTGTGGTCATTGTGTTTCAAGTACCAATATTTGTGTGTAAACAACTGAGAAAAACTGTAAATTGTATAGTAAATCTCATGTTCTTTTTTCCCTACTCCCCTTTGTATTGATAAACTGATGTATTATATAAAATGTATACAGTACTTTCAGTCGCACAAAGCAGAAAACCAATACATTTACCTGTTCTCTTCTCTGAATGTCCTGATTATGGTGGCCACAGAGAATCTGGACAAATTGGGTTGTACTCTTTGTCCTGCTTCCCTCATTGTCATTCCATGAACAAGAACATGGTCTAGCACAGTTGCCCGAATCTGATCTGAAATGACTAGTCTTGGTCTTGCTCTTGCTCTTCCTTGTCCTTGTCCTTGTACTCTTCCCCCTCGTCCACCACCTCTTACACGAACTCTTCCTCCTCTTCCTCCTCTTCCTCCTCTTCCTCCTCTTCCTCCTCTTCCTCCTCTTCCTCCTCTTCCTCCTCTTCCTCCTCTTCCTCTCACATTGTTTCCATCCATTGTGGTATCAACACTCAATGTACCTGGGCCACCTGTATTGGCTTATATTCTAGACAACTGATTTGATCACATCATTAGAAACAAGTGTGAACAATTTTGAGTTGTTGTGTGTAAACGATGACAGCTGTGTTGATAATTGTGTTTAACTTTTGTCACATGTATTTACCATTTTGCAACACAGTGCAAAATGTGTTTTAGTGAGTAAGAATGTGTTTAGAGTTTTGCAAAAAGAGTGGATGAGATTTGCAAACAGTGTCTTAACTACCTGAACTTGTTTAAGGTTTTGCCTACAAAGTGACTGATTCGACAAATGGGTTTAGGCCACCAAGCATTGGGTTCAGAGAATGGGGTTTAGTGTTTTAACAATTGTGAAATACTGTAATATCAATGAAACTGCAATTGGGTTCTTTTGAATTAGTAATAATGTAAAATACAGCTAACTAACACAATAAAACACAATAAAAATATGATTTACAAAAATGTAAACCGAGTTATCCGTTTTTCAAATGAACTCGTCATAAAGAGTTTACAGTATAGTGTTTTTCAATATTTTTTTGCTTTACCTGAATTCATGTTACTGCAATGAACAGTGCTGCCATTATTGAGTAGGCCTATTTGCTTTTTTGGTTGTTTGAAAATGTGCCTCCTGAAAATCAAAGACTGCAGTGTTTTATATAAAGTAGACTAGTGTAATCCCCTGATCTGAAAGTGTAAGCATATGATGCAAGTATGTGTCATTTTGTCATCAGAGTTACATTTTGACAAAGGAATGTTAGGTTTTGATAGCAGAGTTTCAATTGGACACAGATGTGAATGGTATGTTTCCCAGTGTTGTGTCATGTTTATTTGTGTGTAGAGTTTTGGCACAATGAACGAAGTTTTGCTAAATGTGTTCAAGCAACGGGCAAAAACTGTAACTCCTCTCGTGTAGCACTGCTAAGAGAATTCCAAATGCACATCCTACTCCCTTCAAAGCACTCGCTTCCAGGTCTCAGCTCTTTGAAGGGACTAGGGCATAAGGACGCTCACTTCCGTTTGTAAGATGTCCATGATGTCATGTGTTTCAATACAAGAAATAAACACTCCTGCTGTGACTCTTGTTAATGCTATAAAAACAATCCTCTTTAGTCAGACGTTTTCTGATTTATAGAACTGTTGATGTATTTCTGTAGGTTTATTATTCTTATTTATGGGTTAAATTTACATTGAGTCATTTGGCAGATGCTTTTATCCAAAGTGACTTACAGAGAGTTCAGGGAGCAATAAGAGATATGTCATAAAAGAGCAATAGTACAATAGATGCTAATACAAAGATAGTAGTTTCAACAAAAGCCAGAACAATATCTGTTGAGAGAAGAGAGAGAGAGACGGTTAGTGTACTTTTTTTTCATTAGTCTGTCAAGTATTCACAGAAGAGGTGGGTTTTTTGTAGTTTTTTGAAGGTTGTGAGAGATGTGGTTGACCGGACCGCATTGGGAAGAATGTTCCACCAGGAAGGAGTTGTGAAGGAAGTTTCACTTGTAAATATTTTTAATAATTTTTGTATTATTTGTTTGATGTTTTTGTTTGAGTTAGAATGGCAGTGTGCCTTGATGAATGTCACGTTATTGAAATCAAGAAAGAAATAACCCTTTTAGTGAAAACATCCCTCATTAAGCGCATGTCTTCCAGTGTGCAAGATGAGAAACAGCATTCATTCCCTATGCAAATGTTTTTCCACACAACCCTGGATTTGTTTGAGGCAAAACGTCTGTGTTTGGTTTTCTAATGAATTAATGTAAATGTTGTTTTTATGTTTATTTTAAAGTATGCATCACTAGTTCAACTAAATGAGTCACTAAACACTAACAGTGTGTAGTTTGTGTAATAACATCTATATTTGGATTTCCACAACAAACTCTTACGCTATTTCTAAAAGTCTTTGTGTTTTTGGTTGCTCAATGTTGAACATTCGTGCTATGTTCTGCGTGTTCAAAATTGGAGAGAGGCCAGTTAAGAAAATGTTGAAGTTTATTGATCAGAAGTCTCAAACAATACAGCTGCTGGGTAGATCCTCAAACGCAAACGTCTCACAAAGGACCGACCCAGAAAAACAAATTCACAGCCTTTTTATAATATTCATACCGTGTATCTGGTTTCAGATGGGTATTGGGGAAGCCTGGGACTCGTCCAATCCGCTTTCTCTCCTTTGTTCTGCCTCAGCCAACCAGCTCACGCTCCTTTGCTTTCGGACCATCTGTAACACATCATACGGAAAACACCCCACACCTCACCAAATTCCATGGGGCTCCGTGTGTAATCTGATCTTTACACACACACACACCATTTCCTGTGGAAAATACAGTCAAAATCACCCCCCTAACTCTTGGTTAACTCAACTCACACACTGGTTATATTTTCAACATATTATGCACGGTTAGAAATCAATAATGAAATCATAAAGCATATTAAATGTAAAGGCATGTTTAAACCACAATACAAATCCTTCATCAACAAAAGGTGTTTATGTTTTGATTTTCAAAATCACTTTATATTTCACCTGTATTTGCTGTTGAGTTCCTGTTTCCATAAAGTCTCTCCTTCTGAAACACTCTTCATTGGTCAATCTGTCCCAGTCTGTTGTGATTGGCTTAGATTGTGTGTGTCAGAAATGTCCTCTTACCATAACTTTCCTCTTACAGCTATAAACAGTAACAATAGCAACACGCGGATCGATCAGAAACATGCTGGTGAGTGAAAGTGTGCATGTGTAAACATTATTGCTTTTAGAGATCACGATCACAATTATTTTCCTACTACTTGGCTAGCTGGCTGTAGTCCCAACAAGCTATTTGCTGCATTCGCTAAAAGTGATTTCTGTTAAAGGAATTATATCATTTTGCTGTGAACTTTGAGCATTGTGACGTAGCAAAAGGGCATTTCTGTGAAAATGTCAACCTTACCATGAAGAAATTCATTTTTTCCAACTTTTTTACAATGGTAACTGCACAGATATGAACATTTGGTGGTTCATATCCCCATGTGAGATCCCTCTTCAAATTTCTAAAGCATTTGTTTTATATTTAGTGAATGATTTTTCATTGTCAGGGAAGATCCATTTTCAGGATTGTCAGATCCGTTACATATTACATATATATATATATATAAAATAAAGTAACCATTTCATGTTCTTTAAAGAGGCATCCCTTCTCCATTCATTGGGTATTATTTCTTCATGATTGTATATTTTATTTAACAGAAATCCTAGAAGTTTGTCGTCTCCCAAAAAACGCATCCTTTTTTTGTCACATCCATAACGCATGTTTATTTAAAATAAGGGTTTAGTAAAAAATTAACCGATGGTTCAATGTATTCCTAATACAAATTCATTCTCTGAGCATTTTTATGTCACGTCCATAACATTGGAATTGCCCAGATTTTGTTAATGTTTAAACAACAACATTACACACTAAACTAAAGTAAAAAAAAACTATATCATAGCTGGCTTATTTTACTAACTTAGTTTAGTTTATCAAATTAATTAAAATAAACTTTTTCTTGAAAAGGACATTGTCCGCCATTGGCCATAGAAATTAAGAAATTAACAAGAACGAGCGAAAAAATCCAGAAATTCAACAGCAGCAATGTTTTTTATAACATTAAGTGTGTGGGGAAAATATTTACATTTGAGAGAAATATTGACAAAAGTCTAGTTATCAAGTTGTAAATCTAAAAGTGCTCGACAATAAAAGTAATTGTAACACAACTGTAAGTGTTATTTTATTATATGAAAGTCAACTCTTTCTTTTGAGAGACAATTACATTTTAACTCACATTTACTTATTTACATTTATACATTTTAATTACAATCAATACATTATACAATAAATGTATTCCATAATTTACTAAATGTATTATTTACTTGTAGATTAAAATAAATGTATATAGTGCTTCTCACAGTTTTGAGCAAAGATATCTAATGTCCTCATAAATTATTTGCATTTCGTTTATTTAAATGTATTTATTAAATTAATGATTAATCTAAACTGACGTACAGATGAGAAACATCATAAGCAATCCAACAATTTATAGAACATAATACACAGTGTAGAGTAGAAGCTACAGTGTTCTGCAGAAGAAAGAAATTCATACAGGTTCGAAATGACAAGAGGACGTGTACATGAAGACAGAATTTTCATTTTGAAGGTGAACTTCTCCTTTAAATGCTGCCACATCTATTACAAATCTGCACTTCAGAACACTGTGATGTAGCATTTACTGAGTTAAACACAGAAAGTTGAGTTTCTCCTCACAGTCTCTGGGTGTCCAGGTCCGTGTGTTCTTGTCCAAAGCTGCACAGCGTTGGTTTTGGTCAGGACATTGAGGCTGTCCAGCTGAAGACCAGACATTGAAGAGAAGATCATCTCCACTGATCCAGAACCATCCACCTGCTAGAAAGCGCAGACCAATCCACACGTATTGTGTTTTAGCTCCTGTGATCTTACTGAGAGCTTCAGTCATGCTTCTGTTTGAGCTCAGAGATGCCAGATCAACATGATGATGTCTACAGTAATCTAGAGCTTCCTCCCAGCTCTCAGACTGCTGAACCACCACAAACTCAAACACATTCATACAGAAGAAGGTGCGATTAGAAGAGCAATCAGCATCATGCAGTTTCTTACTGTCTTGTTGTATCACAGCACAGTCACCCTTGTCTGGTTGTCCATTGGCCCAACTGATTCGTGTTGCAACTTCACCTCCTGACCACCTCCAGATTCCAGATTCCTTGTAGAGTCCAATCCAGGTGTAAGAGGCTTCACTGACTGCATTTTGTATGAATTGCTGTTCTTCAATCTCATCGATGAAGGTGGACAGGTTATGATAGAAGGTTCTGCAGTGCTTTAGTGCTCCATCCCATGTCTTCATCTGATCTATAAAGAAATGTTGTTTAATGGCACATGAGGCGAGTCCATAGAGCTGGATGATGAGGAGCACAGTGAGTGTAGTCTTCATCTTTACCCAGTCAAGAGGTTTTGTGAGTTTGAAGATGAAGATAGAACTGTGACTCTCTCTTACTTCAACTGACACACAACCAATAACAAAAGAGTGTGATGAGTGACAGTGACACAGACCAATCACAACACAACAAACAAATGTCAGGTGCAGGTGACCAATGAATGGGCATTGTATTAATTCATGTAAACCAAAGAGTAAACATTGAAATGTTTTTGCATCTGTTCCAGAGGTCATTTTCCACAGATTTCTTATTCGAAGCTAAATCAGAATAGTTTGCTTTGGTCAGCAAATACCTTTTAATACTCATCCATTAAACACATTTATATTATATTCTTCCCTTTTGTCCCAGAGCAACTGTTTCAAGTCTGAAGCTGGGACATACAGATTTAGGCTGTTTAGAAATTTGTCAAATACACACTCAACCAACTAAAGTGTTTGAATTTAGCAAAAATGCCAATCAAAACCAATATTTGTCATTGTGTTTACAACACAATAAAGAGGAAATATTTTCTTAATGCCATTCAAAAAGAAACACACATAACTGGTGTACCTCCAGTGCAACATGTAAACATTTAATAAAAGAAGTAAATAAATGCAATGAGAAAAGATAATGAGAAACAAACATTGTTTCAGTGCATTGATTCAAGTTATAGCAGTTTTATTCGACAGAAACAGAGATATTAATAAAAAAACATGCTTTATCATGACAACTTTCAAATTATTCTTAAAGTTATATAAACATTCAGGCTATATGTTATATTTCCGAAACCTGGCTTAAACCAAATGATTATTTCGGTCTAAATAAGTGTACCCCACCAAACTACTGTTATATGCATGAGCCTCGTCTGGTTGGTCGAGGTGTTGGTGTCGCAACAATCTTTAGAGACTTTCTTACTGTAACTCAGAGAACAGAGCATACATTTAAATCATTTGAAGTTTGTGATTGTTCCAAACATAAGTAAAAAAACATTGCTTTCTCTTGGCTACTGTGTATAGTGCCGTGCAAAGGCAGTAACTTCTTTCTTGGTCAAAAATAAGTTATTTGTCTCCTTTATCTTGAGTAAATTTAATTGTTTTATGGAGAAAATAATGGGGTTTAACTTCGAAAAGCCCATAGCAAAATAGAAAATAAAAATACTTTCTGTAAAGTCATTTTTCTCAGTCCTCATTGAAGGTCTTTTGCCTGTGCCTTGTAGAGCAGTATAGACCGCTTGGGTCCTACACTGATTTTCTGAAAGAGTTTGCAGACTTCTAATCGGACCTATTGGTTAAGTACTATTGATAAAAATGTATACTAATTGTCTGAGATTTTAAAATCCACTTAGATAGTGCTACGATGCATTAGCATTGGCGTTTACAGAACTACTACTCAACTAGGGGACTATATTGTCTGGAGCGCAAATGAAAACAAATCCAATTAGAGTTCTTTAAAATTGCGTGAAAAGAGAGTGCAAAGAGGCACTAAAAAGAGGCACCAATTCAATCATTAAAAGAGTTACTACCTGTTGCAATTGAGCCCATTTACTGTATAATATTATCAACTAGTCAATAAATCTAGGTCATGTCCCAGGACCCTTTAAACTGGCCGTCATTAAACCGCAAGAGGAAAATCTACCCCGGATTGAACAGAAGGATTGTGCGAATGGTAGAAAAATAACTGGTTTTTGATTGCACCATCCATCGCTTTTTGAGCACTCCATTTTTGAAAGAAAAACATACAAAGTCCAGACTGGATCTTTTTGGCAAGTCACATCAGCTCTATGTTCACACACCCCCCAAAAAACACCATACCTACAGTGAACCATTGGGAGGCTCGGTTATGTTTTGGGGCGGCTTTGCTTCATCTGGCACAGGGGGCCTTGAATCTGTGCTGGGCACAATGAAATCTCAAGACTATCAAGTCATTCTGGAGCGAAACATGCTGCCTAGTGTCTATGGAAAGAGCTGAAATTTGCAGTGTGGAGAAGGCACCCGTCAAACCTGAGACAGCTGGAGCAGTTCAGGAAGAGTGGGCCAAACTACCTGTTAACAGGTGCAGAAGTCTCATTGAGAGCTACAGAAAACGTTTGCTTGCAGTGATTGCGTCTGCAACAAAATACTAGGTTAGTGGTCTCATCATTTTTGTCCCATCATGGCACGTCTGTATCAGACAGACATCAAATTGTCCATTTAAATGGGGAATCATCAAATCTAACGCAAGTAAATTATGGATTACCACAGGGATAAGGGGCTATGCTATTATCCATACACATGCTGCCCCTTGGAAACATAATTAGAAAACATGGAATTAGCTTCCATTGCTATGCAGATGATACACAGATATATATCTCATCGAGACCAGATGATTCCTCCCAGCTATCCAAATTGGCAGAGTGCGTCGATGATATAAAACATTGGATGACTTGTAATTTCCTTCTTTAAAATTCTAATGAAACAGAAATATTATTTATTGGACCAAAGACACATAAACAGAATATTTATTTATGTGAATTATCTATGTGTTGCTGATGCAGAAAATCGTATTCATGCATTTGTGACCTCACGACACTACCTAACAGAGCTTCTATCACACTACAACCCATCACGCTCGCTAAGATCTCAAAACTCAGGACTTTTGATAATACCTAGAATAACTAAATCCACCAAAGATTATACTCAAAGCAAATATAAATATCATTTAAATGGGTAGCTTTATATTCATTTGGCATAGGAGATTTAGTCAATTGCTTTTCACTCACTGTTCAACCTTGTTATTCAACATATGGTTTGAGCACATTATTGAAACAGGAGTTCAGTGGCTCATCATCACATTCACACTTACTAGAAATATTGCTGGTCTGATAGACTTGCTGTCCTTGATGGAGGGTCTTCATGGGTGACTGAACTGTGGACAGTAGCCTATATTGGTTTGCATAAAATTTTTCACCAATTATACTACAGCATGTGGAGAACGCTTGTCTGTCCAGTCTGTGAAATTTGTGTGTATCAGTAATTTCCATTGCAAATGTTTTTGCACACAGGCCTTGAATTAGTTTTACAGTAAAATACCTCTATTTGGTTTTTAAGTAAATGGCAACCGGCCCGGTCACAGCAACTGACACCCTGGCTTCCGTGAGAGGCCGACAACCTTGCCGCTCTACTCCCCGTTTGTCGAGGCGAAGACGTCTGTGTAGCCCCGCCAGGCTTTCTCCAGCGTCATCATACCTTCAGCACTTCGAACCAAACCCTAACCAACAATAGAGGTGGACCATCATAGGATTACAACAAGCTCTAACTGTGCAGTACATCCATTTCCAAAGATGAATTAACAAGGCAGAACTGTACGGACTATATGACTCCATTCACACAGAAGCTCTTTCACCAAGACCCTCCCTGCAGCAAAAAGCTGCCAACAAACCAGGCTCAGCACCCGGTACATATTCTTCTGCCCGATGGGGGTTGACAACTGCCGCTAAGCTGTGAGGCTCTTCACCGGCAGGCCGCCGCCACAGGCTTTTGACGAGCCAGGTGCACGCCCCCGACGAACAAGCCCAGTTCGCAGATCACAGCGGCGTCACCTTAGCAGCGACCTCTTTCAGCCGCCCCTACAACTTAAGCTTGCCCCAAAATATCAATTGCACAGTTTGTCACTCTGTAGCACATAGCACCACCACTTGCCCCTTGGTCACCATTTCAAGCCCTTCATGCCCAGTCCCGTCTCCCACAGCGTAATCTGCCCTAATCTCCAGTCGGCGCTCGACGACCCCTAGACCGTCGATCTTCTTATCAAAAAAGCGATCAACGTAAGAATTTTGATCAGTCCGTTTACCGCCCAACCAATTACCATTGGTGTCGCTACGCAGAAATTCTTAGGGAAAAAGCGCCTCATTTTCGGTCTACCCACAGCTCCCCCACGGTATTACTAGGCCAAAGTCGACATCACTTCAACCTTTAAAATTATGCCGAGGTCGTAGCCCGCTCCACGGAGAGCACGCAAATTAAGCATACTTCTTACTTCCTGCCATATTTGTTATCTGCATAGGTCTCAGTATCTCAGTATCTCACAAGTGTGGTCTTTCAATACTAGGTGGTTTTTCGTACAAATCGACTTCGATATAATTTCACTTTGACAAAAAGCTGCATATCGTTCCTTTTTAAAATTACACACAGGTGGGTAAAAAGGAACACAACAATACTCTTGTTTTTCTTGAATATACTATGACCTTGTTAGTATGTATTGCAAACATATTTGGTCCTTTATCTTTAAAAAAAAAAAAGAGTTTATCCCAGCTCCTCATCTCCCAGCTCCTCGTCTCCTTGCCACAGGATCATGGCCACAGCGGTCATCTGGCTCCTTGGGCACGCTGCACCCCCATGGCCACCTGAACCCTGGTACCGGTGGCACCATCCTGGAGGCTTCCCGTCCTGTCCAGTGTGTCCATGTTCCCCGTCAGCCTCCAGGACTGCCACCCCCTCCTGTTTTGTGTCTGTATTCCCTGCAGCTTCCCGTCATCAGCCTCATCACCCATGGACTATATATACTCAATCAAAATAAAAGCCCAAACAAAAGCAAACCAAAACACAGTCCAAAAGAGACACCACCAGGCAGCACAAACGTCCGTGGGGAAAGGACTCGTCCTGTTGATGACCCGGACTGAGAGATATACATCCACTGGGGGAGAGGTGCCTGGGTGTCAACAGCTGGGAGGTCCGGGACCCCAGCGAGAAACAGCGGGACAGAGAGGGAGAGAAGTTGACAGGGGCCAAGGGCACTGGGGACTAGGGGCAGAACCAGGGGAAAATACAGCAAACTTTAAACTGGCAACGGGACTAAGATAATGAAAACCTCAAGACTAACACAAGGGACAAGACTATGGCAAATGGCAGTTAGTGCAAAGTGGTGAATAAAGTACAACGGACTGACACAGGACAAGAGAAAGAAAGGGAATATAAAGGGAAGAAAATCAGTATACAAACGAGAAACAGGAGAGGAGCGAAAGAAGATAATGAGCAGAACAGGTGAAAGTCAGATACCAAACGAGAAAAATGAGAGGAGAGAGAAGACAATTGTAAAGCAACACATACAAACCATGCAGGCAGGAATATGCTAGGAGACATGAATGTGCGTGGCATGCCAAACCATTCGCCCCTCTTTCCTTTTCTAGAGAGTGTAAATAAGGGGAAAAGGAAGGGAACAAGAGGGGCTTTAAAGACCCCACCCCTAAAACAGAATGCGCTACCAAGGTTTTGGTGACATCCAGTCGGTAGACAATGTATGAGGAGAAGCCCAGCTTTCAAATTCTCCCTTCAATTCATATGCCAAAGCTATAGCTTTCACAAGCCATATGGGGCTCCCTCTGTGAGGGGGGGGCATGAAATTAAGAGCTGGTCGCTCTTTCGAAAAGCACTGGTCCTGAACAAAAAACACTGGTCCCCTTTCACAGTTCTGCCCTCCCAGGTGGCAGCCCAGACTGTTACGGACACATCTGTTGTAACAACTTTCCACAACATGTAACCGTCCCCAAGGGGATTTCCTGTGCCCAAAAGTCTGTGCTCTTCGTGTGGATCCTGCAGCATTTGGACAAGCAAAGGTGTGTACGTCTGCGCAGACCCTGACGTGGGCTTAGCACTTTTACACGTTTTTATGAATGAGAATGTTCCCTTGGCTTATTTCCATTGTAATGAATTGATCGTAAAATGTCCAACGATGGGTGCTGACATGTTATGCAAAAACATCAGTTTGGCCGGCAGCTTCACTTTTCAGGATGTGTGATCGAGGCACTCCTGATCCAAACCAATGAATGTGTTCTCGTTCTACATCATCAATAACCTTCAAAGTCTGTTCCAATACTTAAGAACACAAAAACAGAGAACGCATAAAAGTAAAAAGAAATAAAAGAATGCAAGTCCGTTCTTTGCGTTCTTGGAATTGAGAAATGGCAATGGTGTCACATTTGCAGCTCTCCACCTGAGGGAGCCATGTTGCTCAGTTTTTCTGCCTGTGTTGTGGTAAAGACTCTATATCCCATCATGCCTTGTGATTATCAACCGGTTTCACCTGTGTCCCATTTCCTGTTTATCCCTGCATCTGAGTTTTACATGTGTAACAAGGGCACAGTAAAATAAAGTGTTACCAAAAATTCTCATCCTCATGTATTTGGAGACTTATTATGCCAGACAAACTGTCGTAAATATTTCAGAAAACAATCAAAACCAATCATTTTTATAAATATAATATTACATTCTTCCTTTTCAATTTGTTTGTTCATCTAGTTGTGTTTTTTCCAGCTCTATATTCGTTAACTCCATCACTTGAGGGCGCTGTTTGTACTCAGCAGTCACATGGAGCTGCTGCAGGCTTCACCGACTCCTAAGAGAAGGACAGAGTCAGAGAGAAAATAATAAATATTTTACTTTAACATTATTTAAATTATATAGGTGAACATTTTAAAGTTTAATAAGAAATTTAATTGATACTAGAAGTAGGAGAAGAGTCCCGACCAATATGTATCAACAACTAGAACTGCAAATACATGAATATAAATAAATGTGTATAAAGAACAAAAAAAAACAAGTTTATAAAACATGATGTGTAAACAGGAACACAGACTAACTACACTAGACAAGACAAAGATAACATTTGAATTGAATTACAAATAGGCCTAACAGACAAAGGAACTGAACCACACAATGAAAATGATCCACCACAAGACAGAAAACACAGCGGCATTAAATAAGGGGACAAATCAAGAGAAGAACATGTGCAGGGCATGAAATAACTAACCAGCAATAATGAGGAGATGAGAGAGCGGGGACAGAGATGAGAGCAGAGAGAGCGTACGGACATACTGGCTGATGACTTATCGACATACTGGAAACACTTGAGCAAAGTGGACATTGTGTAATCATACCTTTACTAGTCTTACCTGAGATGATCCAGACCTGAGAGGCATACAGGACCTGTTCAGCCTCCTTCTGCAGTACAGCCAGAGTCTATAGGATGGAATTTAAATAAACTATTATCACCAGAATGATGACACAGAATAAGCAATTACACTGATCCAGTCAAATCCTCCTTTCCCCTAATGTGGTTTTGTCTCTAAGAACTGCTGATACGTTTCACTTTGTGGTTGTGTCTCTAAGAACTGCTGATACGTTTCACTTTCTATAGCACTTTTCATATCATTGCTTTACACATTTTTGTACATGTATGTGTCACCGGGTGAACAAATTTCGACTCGTTGCTAGGGGGAAGAAATGCCGCGACACCATAACGAGCACCAGCTGAAGCCAATGATTAGCGCTTCATTGAAGCACGTGCTTCAATGAAGCACAGTATAAAGGTAGCGGCTGAAAGCATGGTAAGGAAAAAGGAAGAAGGGGGAAGAGAATGCTCAGGCAGTTGTGAAGTGCTGCAGGAGTACTTGAGTGGATCATAGTAGCGGCAATGAGCGGCGAGTGAGGAACAGTAACTGTACCAGCTGGGGAGATCATTGAGTTCGGGCTTATCTTCTGAAACCACTATCCTTTGGATCATCCACCCTATGAAGAGGAGAGAAACGAGTTGATTAATCGCTGTAAAGATAGAGTGAGTTTGCAGTGTCTGAAAGAGTGAAACCAACACGTGTGAGGATTTACCAGAGTGATTTATGCACGAGTGTGGTGAGATCAAACAACTGTGTTCTCTGAGTCTCTGATGGATGATACTGGTCCATAGCTTTGAAGATGCTTTCAAATTGAACTGTCCCCGATAGATTGTTTCCAGGTCCCTAAAGATCGTGTGCATGGTGTAGAGGAGGAAGAAACTCAACGCACCGTTGTTGCCACAAGTCACGAGCACTGCATCCCACATCAACGAAAGTCCAGCCTTACCATTCTTCTGACGATGCCGTTCCATTACACCCAGAACGAGAGCGAAGGCTGGTAAAGTACCCTGTTTTCTGTCTCACCTACTACTGTCCGCCTCACTGTCGAATTGTCCGTCCCTTACAGGGAGCAAAGAGGGAGCTATTGTGAAGAGTTGAATGGTGGCTTTGCGAGCACGTCAATGAATCCGAGCCCGGAAGCTGCCTGCCCCACGAGTACTTCCACGAGTCTGACGATGAGGAAAGTCCCGGTCTGTCCCACGAGGCCTACCTAGAGAGGACTATACTTACCTGAAGAACGGAAAAGTACCTACCGGCACCCCCCCTTCCTCACTTCATCAACGCTACAGCCACAGGCCCACCTAGAGAGGAATATACTTACCTGAAGGACAGAAAAGTACCTACCAGCACCCCCCTTCATTGCGTCCACGCTACAGCCACGAGCATCCCCACCCCTGCTTTTTATCCCTTTTTAGATTAATAAAAACGTACCTTTTTAAACTCATCCTTGTTGTCTTCCTCTTGGTGTTTTCTGGTGTCTGCTCCTCCGGAGTGTGGTAAATAACCCTCGGCCCTGTCACGGGGTGACATATGTATGTGGTGTGCAGGGCGGCACGAGGCCGTTCACGTGAGTGATAATGAGCGTCAGCTGCGTCTGCACCGGTCTCGCATCTCACTGAGGAGCTCCCGAAGCATAAGAGACGAGCGACAACAGGGAAGTGCGAGAGAGGACCAGGCCTGGACATTATGGTTTGTTTTATTATGTTTGTATGGCCGGCAGTCGACCGTGAGGGAGTCGCAGTTTAACTTTGTTTAGTTGAGTGTTTATTTAATTCAAAGTTGTTGTATGTTCGGCAGTTCCCGCCTCCTTCCTTTTTCTGAACGTCGTTACAATGTACAATATTAAGGAAAAGTTCCCAATTTATGTTTTTATTTGACAACAGTTTTCATGTGTCTTGTTGTCATGCTGTCAGTCTTTCATATCGCTGTAGGATGACTTTGTCACTCCTGAGGTTTGATTTTGTGGAAATTCAACAGACATTGGACTGGACTCTTGTTTTTCTGAGGCTGTTTTACATTCAGTGTAGGATGAAAACAAGCACAAATACATTACAAGCTATGCAACACAAACAAGCACAGGATAGAAACCGAGCTGCTGTGTTCTATGCAACACTGCCTTCAGAAAATCCAGATATTCAAGAGTTACAGTTCAGTTGACAACATATGAAATGATCAGTACTCATTTTGATTGTTGTCCGTCTTGTTCTCGTGTTCTGTTGCTAGACGGTTCATGCTACTCAACACTGAAAACACACGTAGCTAACTGGAGACAGCATCTGTTTTGTGAAGGCATTACAAACATGTTGGAAATGCTGGAAAAACTTGTGGAAGGTTAAGTCATGCACCTGTCTCTCATAACTTAAGTTGTTGAGCTTGTGTTTGGTGTCAATCAGCACTGTGTGTGTGTGTTAGTAACATGCATCTTGTAAAATTAGGACCAGAAAAGTGTGAGTCTGGAATTCAGCCCCGATTGTTTTTTCAAAAGCCCTTGAATCTTCTCAGGCTAAATTCATTCATAAAGTACGCCAGGTGGCGGCATTGAGCTTTAAACTCAGTCGTCCACCAGTTCAGTCAAAAGAAATGTGTGCACATATTGAAATCCTGAATCATAGATCCAATAAAAAAGAGAAAGTATTACAGATCAACTGATAACTTATTAGTTAAATAAATGATATATTTGTTGTTATAATTGCCATTGTTTTACAGTACAAAGAAAGAGATAGCAGGATAAAGTTAGGAGTACGAAAATAAATTTAAGCAAGAATCAGGTGAGAAATATATGGTTATTCGTGTCATGACCTCATAGTTATAGTATCATGGCAGCATGTGTTTTGCTCACATGCATTCCACTGGAATTCACAAAGATTTAACTCAAGAAATACATTGATAGTTACAAAATGTGGATTCTCCCCAATTCTCTTATTATCTTAATATATTTACATCACAAACGTTCTGTTTGCTTTAATTATTATGCAGATGTATTGATGACGTCACTTCCTGTTTGCTAAGAGCGCGTGGTTTGAGCCGGAGCTCTTTCAAACGTATTCTTAATACATCGTTTATTCTTGTTACATCTTAAAGATTTAAAGACTCAACACTAGACTTGAGTCGATCTAACTAATATAGATATTATGCCTCAAAGTGACGATGTCACAGATCACTATCTTATAACAGGTACACTGCACACTGCAGGAATCAGCCATTTTACTCTTTATCGACAGGGTAGAACAATTACCTCGACGACTAAAGATAGCTTCACAAAGATCTTGCCAGATCTGACTCCTTTAATAACCATACCAATAAATATAGAATCGCTCGATAACATGACCAGCAAATTGGGCACTATTTTCTCTTATACATTAGAAGCTGTCGCACCTATAAAGTCAAAATAGATTTATGAGAAAAATATAGCACCATGGTACAATAGCACCACTCGCGCCCTTAAAAGAGAAACACGTAAGCTGGAGCACAAATGGAAACAAACCCAATTAGAGGTCTTTAAAATTGCATGGAAAGAGACTGCAAACTGTTATAAAAAGGCACTAAAAGCAGCAAAGTCTGAGCACCTCCGTAACCTCATAGAAACGAATAAAAACAATCAATTTTTTACCTATAAAACAGGAAGATTTAATTAAACTTATTGCAACATCTCTTTCTGTTGTAATTGAGCCCATTTATTAATCTAGGCCATGTCCCAGGACCCTTGAAACTGGCCGTCATTAAGCCTCTTATCAAGAAACCAAATTTAGACCCCAATGAACTAGGAAACTATAGACCGATTTCAAATCTCCCTTATCTGTCAGACATACTAGAAAAAGTGTCCAATCAGTTATGCTCTTTCTTTCAGAAATTCTTTCAAATTTCAGTCAGACTTTAGACCGCATCATAGTACTGAAACTGCAAACGACTCCTTGACCTTAGTAGACCATAACATTCTTCTAGATAGCTTGCACAATTATACCGGTATTGAGGGACATGCACTACAATGGTTCAGATCTTACTTATCAGACAGACATCAATTTGTCCATTTAAATGGGGAATCATCAAATCTAACGCAAGTAAATTATGGATTACCTCAGGGATCTGTTCTAGGACTCTTGCTGTTTTCCATATACATGCTGCCCCTTGGAAACATTATTAAAAACATGGAATCAGCTTCCACTGCTATGCAGATGATACTCAGCTATATCTCATCAAAACCAGATGATTCCTCCCAGCTATCCAAATTAGCAGAGTGCAGTGAAGATATAAAACATTGGATGACCTGTAATTTCCTTCTTTTAAATTCTAATCAAACAGAAATATTACTTATCGGACCAAAGACACGTATTCTAATATTATAACCTACAAATTGAAGGCTGCACTGTTACTCCAACAAATACAGTAAAAGATTTAGGTGTTATATTAGACAGCAACCTGTCATTTCAAAATCACATCTCAAATGTCACAAAAACAGCCTTTTTCCACCTAAGAAATGTTGCCAAATGATGAAATATTCTGTGTGTTGCTGACGCGGAGAAGCTAATTCATGCATTTATGACCTCAAGACTTGACTACTGTAATGCACTACTTAATGTTTGTCCTGCATCATCAATAAACAAACTACAGTTAGTTCAGAAAATACCATCACATAACCCCAATGTTATCAACCCTTCACTGGCTACACATTAAGATCGTATTGACTTTAAAGTTCTTTTAATCACTTATAAAGCCTTAAAGCAGGGGTGTCAAAGTCAAATGGACGGAGGGCCAAATAAAAAATTTAGCTACAAGCCGAGGGCCGGACTGTTCGAATGTTCATTGAAAAATTTTTAAATGACGCATATAGTCTAGTGAACCTAATTGAACCTAATGAAAACCTAACAAATATATTCCAATATGATCAGATAAATAAAGCAATATTTTCTTATGGCTCTAAATATGTGATTGCACAGTAATGTTCACTTGTTTGAGGTTGAGGGTGAAACAGTCGTGTTATGGTCAAAGTAATTGTTATATTTTTAATCTGAATTTAAATTAAACACTCTCTGACCTGTTTGATGAATTTATGAATTATATTATGAATAATAGCCATGTAAAATGAATTTAAAATCTATTCTGTTTCACCACAGAAATATGCTTAGTGTAGCTGCTAAAACAACCAAAAACATGGTATATGATTAAAATGTTACATACAGTGTTACTCAGAGGCAATGCTCCACTATGAATAATGTTGAACTGAACTGAGTAAAAACTCTAAATATGTGATTGCACAGTAATGTTCACTTGTTTGAGGTTGAGGGTGATACTTGGTGGTGTCCCATCTTTTCCACAAGTTCATCAATGTTCGGGGTAAGGCTCTGAGCTGAGGAAATCCTCAGAATTGAGTGGAGGTGTTCAGCAGTAAGTCGACTTCTGTGTGATGTTTTGTTCAGGTTCATCAAAGAAAACAGTTGTTCACACAGGTATGTGCTGCCAAACATAGACAACGTTTGAGCAGCCTGGATGCGCAGCTGGGGCATTGTGTCGGGGAGGAAACGGGCGAACTCCGCAGCACCCACTGCCGCATATTTTGCCCTCAGTGCATCATTGCATTGGAGGTCAATCAACTCCATTTGGAGGTTTGGTGGTGAGCTTTCCACGTCAACAGCAAATGGGTTACCGAGCAGTTCCAACCTGCTTTTTTGTGCTTCAAAGTCAGCAAATCGGCGTCGAAAGTCAGCGGCAAGCATACCTATTTTATCAGCCAACTGTGCGCTCGGGAACGCACTGGTAGAGAGCTTCTCTTTCATGGTCTGGCAGCTGGGAAAGTGGCTCAAATTTTCTTTCCGCATCTGCGTCTCCCACAGAGTCAGTTTGGTTTTAAATGCCTTCACTGTACTGTACATATCAGAGATGACATGATCCCGACCCTGCAGCTGCAAGTTCATTGCATTCAGATGACTCGTAATGTCACACAGAAAAGCCATTTCACACAGAAACATTTCGTCTCGGAGTTGTGTTGTGTCTTTCCCTTTGCTGTCCAAGAACAGACAAATCTCCTCACGAGGCTCGAAACATCTTTGAAGCACCTTTCCCTGGCTTAGCCATCGCACCTCTGTGTGATAAGGCAAATCACCATGCTCCGTTTCTAACTCCGTCAGAAATGCCTTGAACTGGCGGTGATTCAAACCTTTGGCTCTGATAAAGTTAACTGTGCGCGTGATGATGCTCATTACATGCTCCATTTTCAAGGCTTTACCGCACAACGCTTCCTGGTGTATGATACAATGATAAGCTGTCAGCTCACCTGTCGCGTTTTCCTCTTGCATCTTTTCCCGTATCTTCGCCACCAGTCCGCTCCTGTGTCCACACATCGCAGGTGCTCCATCGGTTGTCAAACCCACGAGTTTTTCCCAAGGCAGCTCCATCTCATTTACACATCTTGACACCTCTTCATACAAATCATGCCCCGTAGTTGTGCCATGCATAGGACGTAAAGCCAAAAACTCCTCTGTCACGCTTAGGCTGGAGTCCACTCCGCGGATGAAAATTGACAACTGGGCAATGTCAGAAATGTCGGTGCTCTCATCCACAGCCAAGGAATATGCAATGAAATCTTTTCCCTTTTTCACAAGCTGCTCTTTTAGATTGATGGACAACTGGTCTACTCTCTCGGCAATGGTGTTTATGCTCAGACTCACATTTAAAAAGAGTTGCCTTTTTTCTGGGCAAACTTCGTCACAAACTTTAATCATGCAGTTTTTGATGAAATCCCCCTCCGTAAATGGCCGGGCTGATTTAGCGATCTCTTCTGCCAAAATAAAACTGGCCTTGACAGCAGCCTGGCCTTGTGATTTGGCTTTTTTGAACAGAGCCTGTCGAGATTTGAGGCCTCGTTTTAATTCCTCTGCCTTTTGTAGCCTTTGTTCCATGTCCATATTCTTGTTTTTGTCCGCGTGTTTCGTTTCATAATGTCGTCTCAGATTATACTCTTTCAGTACCGCCACACTTTCTCCACACAGAAGACACACAGGTTTTCCAGCTACCTCCGTGAACATATACTCCGACTCCCACCTTGTTTGAAACCCCCGGTTCTCAGTGTCCACCTTCCGTTTTGCCATTTTTGATGGGTATCTGAAAGTAAATTTTACTGTGATGCTGACGACTGCTGTGCCAATAAATATTGAAATGAAGCAGCCTACTGCTCGGTGCGTCACCGTTGCATTGTGGGAAATGTAGTATTGGTGCGTGTAAAAGATCTGCGGGCTGCCGGCTTGCTGCGGTCTGCGGGCCGGTTCTAATAATAAATCAAGATCATCCCAGGGGCCGTAAAAAACCTTCTCGCGGGCCGGATGTGGCCCGCGGGCCTTGACTCTGACATATGTGCCTTAAAGGGTTTAGCCCCTACCTACAGAGCTTCTATCACACTACAACCCATCACGCTCTCTAAGATCTCAAAACTCAGGACTTTTGATAACTAAATATTTACTAGAATCAGCTTTCCATCAGTGAACTTTTGTAAAACATATGTTAGTGGGTTTCATTCTAAACAGGACATCTAGTTTTGAAAGTAATTGTAACATTTGTTTATATTCATTGTAACATTATATTTTTTCAGTATTTGATATTGAAATCTGTAGCGGGGTGTTGAACATCTTTATACGTCATTGTGTACATGTCAAATTGTCATTTAAATTATTGAGGGTTTATTTTGTCTCACAGATGAGTCAGCTGGGAGAAAAGATTAATGAGAAAAGAGGAGAAAGTGACCAGAACTATATCAGATAAAGTGACTGATAAGGAAATGATACATATAACCATGTATAACCTACTGTTGTTCCCTAACAAAGTCAAATACAAGGTAATTTTGTTTTGTTATGTTAAAGAATAAAAGGAAAACATAAAAGAGTAAAATTAGGGAATTAGAGGCCACATTTACTTGGCATTGTTGAGGAACATTGATCTGAATTACTTCATGGATTCAGTGGTAGCACATTTGTCTGCTAAACATTCATTCTAAGTTATTTACCGTACACTTACAAAATAGGTTTTAAAATAAGTAATGTTGTTTATTCCAAAATCCTAATCTACCTTTCTTATGTAACTTCATGACAGGCTTTTTTGGGGGATAAAAGCGTCTGCCAAATGCATCAATGTAAATGTTATCTTGTGGCACGATAGAGATCATTCCAGAGTCGTACATATTTTGGTAGCCCTCCCTTCAAAAAGGTTGGAGACCCCTGATCTATATCAGTTACGAGCTGCACCATCGTCCTCCATCGTAAAAAATCTGTAAAAAAAGCGGCATTTACTTGTTTGTTATTATTACAAATAAAACAAAATATAGAAAAATGGTTTAAGAATATTTACAACTTTCTCAAATGTCCGACAAGAATCATTTGGATAGTTCACCTAAAAATGAAAATGTTGTCATCATTTACTCATCCTCAGGTTGTTGCAAACCTGTATACATTTCTTTGTCCTGCAAGAATTTTCATTTTTCTTTATCTTAAATTACGAATTTTCATTTTTGGGTGAACTATCCCATTAAGTGGGTAAAATGCATACATCTGTTAAAAACGCTCTTCTGCTTTTATAGTGTGTGCCTCCTTTTAAATTGTATGTTAATGTATATTTAGAGATGGTCCCTAAATTCACTTCAAGGCAAGGCAAGGCAAGTTTATTTGTATAGCACATTTCATACACAATGGCAATTCAAAGTGCTTTACATAGAAGAAATTAAAAATATCCATTTGATAAAACAGTTAAGAAATAAGAAAAATAAAAGTAACCAGTTAAGAATAAAAATAAAATTACAAAGTTTAGAACAAATAAGAAAAATAAACATTAACCAGTTAAGAATAAAAATAAAATAAAATATAGTTTAGAACAGATAATAAATAAAATAAAGTACAGCACAAACAGTGGGACGGTCAGAGGCACAGTGGCACATTAATCAAATGCAAAGTTAAACAGATGTGTTTTGAGTCTGGATTTGAATGTGGCTACTGTGGGAGCACATCTGATCTCTTCTGGAAGCTGGTTCCAGCTGCGGCTCGCATAATAGCTAAATGCAGACTCTCCTTGCTTGGAGAGAACCCTTGGTATTTCTAGCTGATACGATCCTAATGACCTGAGTGTTCTTTTGGGTCTGTATTCAATGAGCATATCTGCAATGTATTGAGGTCCTAGGCCATTGAACGATTTATATACCAGTAATAAAACTTTAAAATCTATCCTATATGTAACTGGTAGCCAGTGTAAAGACCTGAGGACTGGTGTGATATGATCATATTTTCTGGTTCTGCCGCAGCGTTCTGTATGAGCTGCATCTGTCTTATGGTCTTTTTGGGGAGGCCAGTAAGGAGTCCATTACAATAATCCACCCTGCTGGTGATGAAAGCATGCACTAGTTTCTCTAAGTCTTGACTGGAAACAAAGCATCTAATTCTTGCAATATTTTTCAGATGATAGTATGCTGATTTAGTTATTGCTTTGAGATGACTACTGAAGCTAAGATCTGACTCTAGAGACACACCGAGATTCCTGACTTGATTTTTTGTTGTTTGACCTTTAGAGTGAAGGTACGCGTTCACCTTGAGAACTTCATCTTTATTTCCAAATGCAATGACTTCAGTTTTGTCTTTGTTTAACTGAAGAAAGTTTTGGCACATCCAACTATTTATTTCATCAATGCATTTGAGCAGGGAGTCAATGGGGCTGTAATCGTTGGGCGATAGGGCTAAGTATATATCTGTGTGTCGTCTGCATAGCTGTGGTAAGCAATTTGGTTATTTCTCATTATTTGGCTCATTGGGAGAATGTACAGGTTGAATAGGAGAGGCGCAAGAATTGAGCCTTGAGGGACTCCGCATGTCATGGATGTCCACTCAGACTTATGGTCACCTATACTCACATAATAACCTCTTGCTTCTAGGTATGACCTGAACCATTTTAGGACTATCCCAGAAAGCCCCACCCAGTTTTCCAGCCTGTCTATAAGTATGTTGTGATCGACCGTGTCAAATGCAGCACTGAGGTCGAGTAGGACCAGCACGGATAATTTGCCTGAATCAGTACTTAAGCGAATGTCGTTTACTATCTTAATGAGCGCTCTCTCTGTGCTGTGATGCGGGCGGAACCCAGATTGAAAATTGTCAAAGTATCCGTTTGAGCTTAAGAATTTGTTCAGCTGGTTGAAGACAACTTTGTCAATGATCTTACCTATGAAGGAAAGATTTGAGATCGGTCTATAGTTGTTTAATATGGTCTTATCCAGAGTGCTCTTTTTCAGGAGGGGTTTGACAACAACAGTTTTCAGGGAGTTTGGGAAACTTCCAGAGAGAAGTGAGGCATTTACCACATCTAGGAGATCTGCTTCTAAACAGTTTAACACACTTTTGAAAAAAGATGTGGGAAGTGCGTCAAGGGCGCAGGTTGATGTTTTAAGGTGTTGAACGGTTTCTTCCAAATTTTTGCCATCAATTTCTTCAAAATCAGACATTGTAACTACTTTCTCAGGTTGTGGTGTGATCTGCCCGACCCCAGCGCTACTCAAGGATGTGCTGATCACCTTTCTAATATTATTGATTTTATCAGAGAAGAAAGATGCAAACTCACTGCACTTGCTGTCTGAGAGCATTTCACTGGGAATCTGGCTTGGGGGGTTTGTCAGTCTGTCTACAGTAGCGAAAAGAGTCCTGGTGTTGTTTAAGTTGCTGTTTATAATATTTGAGAAGAAAGTCTGTCTAGCTTTGCCTAGTTCCATATTGAAAGCATGGATGGTGTCTTTGTAGATGTTATAATGGACTACAAGTTTTGTCTTCCGCCACAAGCGCTCTGCTTTTCTGCACTGTCTTTTCATATTTTGCACCGCTGTTGAGTTTCTCCAAGGTGCTTTTTGTCTACCACTCTTCCTGACTTTCACAGGGGCAATATCATCCATTACACTTTTAACCTTCGAGTTAAAAGAATCAAGGAGAGAATCAACAGAGTCAGCAGATATGCTTGGTGTTAAGGATATGGCCTTCATAAATAGTACACTAGTGTTCTCATTTAAGCATCTCTTCTTGACAGACACAGATCTAACTTCAATGGCAGGGGAGATCAATACATCACAGAAAATACAGAAATGATCAGATAGTGCTACATCCTTAATAATAATAGATGAAATGTTTAGACCCTTACTGATAAGTAAATCTAGAGTGTGTCCACGATTGTGTGTGGGTCCATGTACATGCTGAGTCAGGTCAAATGTTTTGATTTCTTTTGCCATATTGTTTTCTGCATTATCTATGTGAATGTTAAAATCTCCGGCAATAGAGAAACAGTCAAACTCTGAGGAAATTGTTGATAACAGTTCTATAAAGTCCTCAGCAAAGGATGAAGAGTATTTTGGAGGTCTGTAAATAGTGATAAGTAAAATGCGAGGAGCACCTTTTAACACAATACCCAGATATTCAAAAGACGTTTAATTTCCAAATGATATTTGCTTACATTGATAGACATCTTTAAAAAGAGCAGCTACTCCCCCACCTCTCCTAACTGATCTGCAGACACTCATAAAAGTAAAGTTAGGAGGGGATGCTTCATTGAGGACTGTTGCACTGCAGCTATATTCTAGCCAGGTTTCATTTAGAAACATAAAATCCAGGTTGTATGTGGTTATTAAGTCGTTGACTAGAAGTGATTTGTTTTTAAGTGAGCAGATGTTTAAAAGTGCTAACTTAACAGTCTTGCTTTTTGCCCCCATAGCAATCTTGGTTTGACGTGCAATGGGCACCAGATTAGTCTGGTTTGATCTACGACTATTGAAGGCCTTAGACTTTCTGTCGTCTGATAGCACAGCAATAGAAAAAGATACAGGCACACTGGATTCCCGCTTGTTCTGTAAACATTTGATAAAGTTACTGCTATCATAGCGGGGACCCGACACATATAGAGCTGGTATTAGTTGTTTTTGGTTGACCTCGAGGAGATGTAGGAGGGTGTGGGCCCTGGCGTTGTGGTAGAGGCCGAAGAGCTCTCACAGGAGGAGGGCGAAGGCGAGCTGGGCCTGCAGGCTCTGGTGGCCGTGGGGCTTGTCGTTTTTTGGTCGATATTTGGGGGCTTCCAGCAAGTTTGGTTCCAGCATACACCAGTTTTTCCATTTTCTCTGAGAAGCTCTTCAAACAAACTTTATGCCAGTTGGTAGGGTTGCACTGTAATTGTAATATTTTGTTTATTGTTACCTTTGTAAAACTATGTGTGATGGTCTAAATGAATAAATGTTATGTAAATGTTTTTAAATCTCTCTTTTTTATATCCACGTCTTAATCCCGGGGACACCCAAGGCCAACACACCCAGCTCCAGCCCACCCTGATGCTCATCCTTGCACTGTCGGGGAAACCTCAGGCAAACAGGCACAGCTCCCATTTTCTTTTTGTCATCAATACATTTAACTTTATTTATAATAATATATATGTGAAGTGGCTTTGCAACCAGCGTAGCGATGTAGAGAATCCCAAATGGTTCCTCAAAGATGTACCATGTCCAATTATTTTACAGACATAACCTGGAGAATAATGTGAAATATTTAGTTCTTCCCCTGAATGTTTAGTTCATTTGGTATTCAGTCTCTCAAACGAAACACTTTTTAACACCAATAACCCACCACACAATCGAATTGGACCAACACAACAAACAAATTTCAAGTGCAGGTGAACTTGATGATGCTTCAAAGTCAAATTGGGCCGGTTAATCTAGCATGAAAACATTTTTGCATTTGTTCCTGAAGTCAATTTGCACGGTTCGTTCAGTTGCTTAAACACGCATATATAGATTTCTCTTTATCTGCTTTAACTGACCTAAGTTTCAGGTTTATCAAATAATGATTTAAGCTGTAAACTCATCAGATATTATTTCTCACACTGTCACAGCACAACAGATGAGAAAAGACGTGTTTATGATTGATATTCTTTCAAAGGAGAGCTTTTGGTTCACATGAACTAATACAGTCAGTTAAGAGTGTTCTGTTATACTCTATATACTAGACATAGATAGCAGTTAAAAGGGCCTAAAGCAATGAACTATGGGAGAGAGGGGACGGTTACAACACTTTCTGTCATGGAACGTGGTGGAAGAACCCAATTGCAGGCAGCGTTGGTGAAGGGGTTAACAAGACTTTTAATAAAACAAGACTTTTAATAAAACAAAACAACCACCCACAATGGGGGAAAACACTACTCAAACTAAATACAAAAACTGAAACCAAACACTTCCCACATTGGGGGGGGGGCAAAAACAAAACTACTACGAATCTTAACCAGGATTATACATACAACACACCGGGAACTCTGAACATGACCAAGGGAACAAGTACAACGAACGAGCACAAGACAATAGACATGAGGGCATCTTATAGGAAAACTAACAAAGGAGATAACAATGGGCAGGTGTGGGTACAGAAACACTCAGGGAAGGTTAACGAGACAAAAGGGCGGGAAACACTGACAAGACACGAGAAAGCACATGGCAAGTCAGAATCAAAACAAAGCCATGTCTTTCTCACACAAAACCTAAGGCTATGCCATGACTCCGCTGCAAGACCAAGAATAAACATGACATGAGAGCGGAATCATGACACTTTCTGTATTTCCTTCAGTTTCTCAGAGACTGTTTTTAGTGGAAAGCCATGATTTTAGTTTTATTATAGCTTCATATATTTTGAATGAGATTTTTGTGTAGTTTCATGTGCGGTTTCATGTTAGTGTTGTTTAATGTTATGTTTTTTACTTATTTTATTGTTTGAGTTATTTTAATATTGCTATTTCTATTCAAAGGTGCTGTGTATCATTATTTTGTGGATCTATTGACAGAAATGCATAACTATGATATATATATATAACCTTCTGCCGTTAAAAGAAAACGTGACGACATCGATGCCTCACCACTAGATGCTGCTACATTTCATATACAGGACCACTTTAAAAAGCTATTTTTTATTATAAGGGATAATCCACGGGTTGCTGTGTAGTAAAGGATTTTAAGGCACAACATGGAGGCCATCTGTAAGGCAAAATAAGAATCATTTTCCAGGCAAAGCTCTTTGCATGTTGTCCTCCCTCTTAAATCGTCTAAATTTGTATTTGTAGGCATACTGTGAGTGAATGTAAATGTCATGTATTTTGACTAATATGCTCTTTTACACACACAAGTCAATGAGGACAGTCTGTGTTTTCTATTTCTCACACACATGACTCAGAAAATAAAATCTGCATGTGAATATTTAGTTTACATGCTACTTAGCGATTCAAACATCTTTTCAAAATGACTTCTTAAACAACGTACAGTACACGCCAAATGGGTTTAGAGGACAAGATATTACCTTCCAATTTGTCCTACAAATCAACCAAAACACCAGCACACGTGTCTCATTACACTGTCAAATTGGACCTAATGTGAGGTGGACATGATGTGTTTTAGACGCCCTCATCGGCCCTTCAATAGTATCAAAGTATCAAAGATAACAATACTTATTAGGTTGTGAAGATTTGAAATAAGCATTTAACCGCAGGTTTTTGAGATAATGAAATGATTTGAAATCTTTGGCTTGTAACAGTATGACATGTTGATGCCTTGTTGCTGAAATCATGTTTGGTAAGCTTTCTGAAGTAGTGTACACCACTAGATCATTCTGATGTTTGCATTGTTTTTACACAAATATCATTGGGAGGGAATATCATTGTTATTCATTGATAAGATAAATGATATAGACACACTTGGGGAAGAACTACAGTACACAGCAAGAAACAAAATACAACTTAAAGTCCACCTGACAAGACCAAGGATCATGTAACAGTAGACACGCAGTGATTTCTGAAAGTTGAATAAAGAAGGGATGATGGACTAAGCGGTAATCGCAAAATAAACCCAGACAGTGTGATCATTCTTATATTTCGCAATAACACTAACCTCACTATTCTTAGCTTTGTATACTGTGCTAGGCTTTAATGGACTAGTTTTGATGCACTTGTGTATTTTGTTGCCTATGTTGTTATAATTGCTTCCAATGTTTCCTCATCTGTAAGTCGCTTTGGATAAAAGCGTCTGCTAAATGACTAAATGTTAAATATATATTATATATGACAGAACACTGCTCTTTTATACACTCAGCCAAAAGTTCCCAGAAACATGTCTGTTCTCATCTGTTGTGTGTTCTGTGACATTGTGAGAAATGAATGAACATTTAATCACCTTATCTGATGAT
The DNA here is from genome assembly GCF_947034865.1 of Barbatula barbatula. NCBI lineage: Eukaryota > Metazoa > Chordata > Actinopteri > Cypriniformes > Nemacheilidae > Barbatula > Barbatula barbatula. Next base: position 24,705,698 of record NC_136772.1, read on the forward strand.
TTTACAACTGAAATAAACGTCTCTAGTTATTGGATCAAACTGAATCTGTGTCTGTTAAAGCAGATGAATGTGACATTTATGAATGTTTAAAAATCAGATTCAATTAATCCGGATCTACTGAGATTTACAATTTCAGGAAAATATGCAAAATAATAATCAAAGATTTAAATTAGTCTTTCAACGTCTTCCGTTGTCAAGTTTATTTGACTGGTCACCTGCACCTGACATTTGTTTGTTGTGTTGTGATTGGTCTGTGTCACTGTCACTCATCACACTCTTTTGTTATTGGTTGTGTGTCAGTTGAAGTAAGAGAGAGTCACAGTTCTATCTTCATCTTCAAACTCACAAAACCTCTTGACTGGGTAAAGATGAAGACTTCACTCACTGTGCTCCTCATCATCCAGCTCTATGGACTCGCCTCATGTGCCATGAAACAACATTACTTTATAAATCAGACGAAGACATGGTCTGGAGCAATAAATTACTGCAGAACCTTCTATTATGATCTGTCCAACTTCATCAATGAGATTGAAGAAGAGCAGTTTATACAAGAAGCAGTCAGTGAAAACTCTTTCGCCTGGGTGGGACTCTACAAAGAATCTGGAATATGGACATGGACAACAGGTGAAGTTGCAACACGAATCAGCTGGGACACTGCCAATGGTCAACCAAACAATGATGACTGTGCTATGTTACACATAGCCAGAAAGAAACTGTATGATTATTCTTGCTCTTCTGCTCGCACCTTCTTCTGTATGAATGTGTTTGAGTTTGTGGTGGTTCAGCCGTCTGAGAGCTGGGAGGAAGCTCTAGATTACTGTAGACATCATCATGTTGATCTGGCATCTCTGAACTCAAACAGAAGCATGACTGAAGCTCTCAGTAAGATCACAGGAGCTCAAACACAATACGTGTGGATTGGTCTGCGCTTTCTAGCAGGTGGATGGTTCTGGATCAGTGGAGATGATCTTCTCTTCAATGTCTGGTCTTCAGCTGGACAGCCTCAATGTCCTGACCAAAACCAACGCTGTGCAGCTCTGGACAAGAACACACGGACCTGGACACCCAGAGACTGTGAGGAGAAACTCAACTTTCTGTGTTTTGAATGACCAGAAGATAATGTGTCGACTGCCTGATACTGTAAACACAGTTAAGGTGACTGAATCATGACAGAAGTCTATTAGCCAGTTGATGTTTTTCTGTTTTAAACTTTTTAAATTCTTGTGGTAGATGAGATATCATATCATAAATAAATTACACTGTATTTAAACTTCATTCAAATGTTGATGTAGTTTATAGCCATAGGAAAAGTAATTACTGACCCAATATCCCAACGTTTGGTGTTTTGTTCATGTTTAAATGTGTTTGCTAAACTATTACTATAGACCATAGGCACACTAAGCAAGCAGTTATTGTTTTGCTGATGTTTTCTTGTCAAGAGAAATCGTGTAGTAACATGAGATGATTTCATGACTGTTTGTTTGGTAACAAAAGACTTGATGACGGACTCTCATGGACTGATAAAACTCATCTGGTCACCTGTATCATCTCACTGTAACTCATCACCTCCATCTCTATAAATCACTCTAGGATTAACCATCATTAGCCATCATGTGATTGTATATATTTTCAACCTGCTCTACAAAAATGCATATGGTACTGTTGTGTGTGTCATTTCTGTGTAATATGTTAAATAAAACTGGTGTAGAACACACAGTCTCACACATATGACATGAAGTCAAAGACAGATTAGCAGCGTACATGACATCTGAAAGCTGAGCTGCCTGATATATTAACAGCTTTGATTCGTCGTCAGGTGGACAAACAGCATATATGACCACAAAATGCAACAAAAAAGCCAAAAAACAACAAGAGAAATATGGAACATGCGTTGAGATCGAATGCTTAATCTTGAACTCACATTAGACTTACTTTGCCAGTGTAATGAGGACATGTGCTGGTGTTTTGGTTGATGTGCAAAAGGAAAAACTGGAAAGCACTTTCTTGATCTGGCAAGACGAGTTGACTGGTGGGTTAATAAAATAAGCAGAACTAATTGCATAAAAATTAAACTGCATATCAATATTATGTTAACAGTTACTAAATATATATTTTATTAGTTCTTTATTATTAGAATTTGTTTTCCGAATCATGTCCATGAGTAATCGGAAAAACTGGAGTGTCGTGTGTAAGAAACGGCTCATCTGTTCACAACATTTACATTTAACCCTATTTGCTTCAAAAAATTAGACCACCAAAAATGTATTAAGTATTAGAGTATGACATGCAAAAATGTTTGAAAGGGAAATGAAGAGATCGAAAATTATGGTCACGATACTTGCAAGAATTCAAATTTTTGGTTTGGTTTTCAAAGTGCTGCCAAAGTGACGTTTAATGTGTTTAATTTAGATTTGAACTGAAGTAAACCTTTCATTTTACTTCATTCATCTAATAACTTCATTACTTCATTTTACTTGTTTAATTAAAAATGAATCCATTACCCTTACCCTCCTTATTTAAAGCGTTGCCACATTTCATAAATCACTAAAAAGCTCTCCTGGATATTCATAAATATTTACTCAGTAACTTTTAATCAAAGTCTCTGAATGCAGCTGCAACACGTCAGAGGAGATCTGGTCCTCCTGGCTGAGTCTGGTTTCTCCAGAGGGTTTTTCTCCATTTATTTATCATTGGAGTTTGGGTTCCTCACCAGAGGGTTGTGTTGGCTTGCTCACCGGGAGACTATTAGATCAGTATATTCTGTTATCATCGCTTTATTTTGCTTGTTCTACAAACAAGTCTTTTCTGTGTTTTTATTTTCTCCTGCTTTGGAACAATGCACATTGTGAAAAGTGCTGTATAAATAAAATGTTATTGAATTGAATACTGTTCTGTATTTTTTTCTGTTAGGAACAATTGATTGAATATGTTGTTCTAATGTTCAGGATTGTCATAAACAGTGTTTTGTCAAATTCAAGAAGTAGAGTAAATCTAAACTTTAAATATTCAGACCATACAGACATCAACCAAAACGCTAAGGGTGCCGTTTCAGGAAGGAGGTTTAAAGAAAACTCTCAGTATATTACCCTGAAATGAGGGAAACTCTGGGTTTTTCGTGTATAAAACCTAAGAATGTGGGATAACTCAAGCCTGTTTCTAAAAGAGATGTCACTTATACTCAGAGTCAATAACCATAGTAACTTACTTTGTGAATTTAACCTGGTCAGGAGCAGCTTTTCTTCTGTAAACCAAGAGTTTATTTCTATCTCCTCTCCTTCTAAAACGCAAGTGGTGTAACTCATTCATTCATAAATACAGTCATTCATGACACACATTAGATCACACAGAGACCATCTCACTGACTAAAACATGTTTTTTGCTTTAATAGAGGATCCTGAATGTGAAGCGGCTGCATTCGTTCATAGGGATTTACTTGGCTTTCAGGAGAGCAATTTAGGACCAGAGTGGAATTTTGTCATTTCCCTGTGCATTTATATTAAAACTGTACCGTTTTTCTTCACAGTGAATTAGATATATCAAAATATATAATATAATGTAATCAGCTATTCTGAAACTAAAATCTAAAAGTTTGGCATCTCGGTGTAAATCAACTCAGTGTTGGTTGAACCTCCGCCCAAGGGAATGAACTGAACAGAGGTTCCCTTTCTGACGGTCTCTCGACGTTGTGTCGAACCGATAGATGGGGTTCGCCCTTGAGAACCTATCATCTTCTGACTATTTTGAAAAGGCCAATGAAATTGGCGAATGAAATTTATCCGATATCCGGGTATGAAAGGGGAGCCGGCGTGCTCATTCATTCACCTTTTGTTCTTCGGAGCCTTCGCATCTGATGACATTCTTCGAATTGCCGAATTCTACGACGCGGTGCAGCGGAGATTCCCCTGGGTGTCCTGGCAGTTTCTGAGGTATTTTTCTAAAAGAGCAATTTCCTCAGCGTGGCATTGCCCGCTGATCTCTTGGGTGCAGTACACTCATCGAGGTGGGGGACGGACACGGTGGTTGCCGCAGGTGTTCGGGGGTCCGACCACTGTGGCAGCCTCGTGGATTCGTCCTGCCCGCACTGCGCGCGGATGGCTATTCAGACGTTGCGTCACTGCGCGCGGATGGCTAGTCAGACGTTGCGTCACTGCGGGCGGATCGTTATTCAGACGTTGCGTCACGGTGGCTATGTTCTGTCAATAGCAAGCCACCACCTCGTTTGCTTCCCGTTCTGTGACCGCAGCGGCTACGGCCCTGCCGTCAGCGGCGGCGAGCAGCGAGGGTGATGTGGGGATTATCGTGAGCGTTAATCCGTCAGCCGGCCGGCTCGCGGACCGCTCGCGCCCCGTCTCGCTTGTTTAGCAGTCCCCCAAGGATGGTCCTAAGCCATCTTATTCCTCAGCCATGCGCTCGGACACGAGCCGTGGAGATGAGGTGTCTCTTGCAACATCGGAGCGCGACCTGCTGGCATCAGACTCTGGCGATTCCCTGAAGCTCCCTCCCTCGGGAGGTCGAGCACAGGTGAGAGCAGACGTCAAGATGTCAGCCATGCTCGCTCGGACCGCCGTGAGCGTCGGTTTGCGGTGCGCCGCAGCCCTGGTGCTCGCGGCTGGGTACTTCGCACATTGGGCCCGGGCGCGACTCCAAGCCGTGCCCGGCTCAAGTGCCAAGTTTTACCTGCATAAGGAGTTCAGTAAGACCTGGAGCGTCCCCTTCGGCGCGCTTCCGTCTAGCTGACTCTATCGCCCTGTCTTCCCTCGGGGCCGGGAGGCAGCTAGGGACTATGTCAATGCACCCTGGGTGGAGCATGCAGTCCCGCAGACGGCGGCCACCTGGGGAGCTTGACCTAGACTCACCGTCCAGGGCATGTAAGGTCTCGACATCTCTGGTGTTGAGGCTGGCAGTGCCGTGGGCCAAGCTGCCACCACTCTTACGCCATGGCCATCCTGCAGGCCAGGGCGCTTAAGAGAGCCCCACAGGGTAAGACCGACCCAACTAGTGCCGCCGCCGACTGGCCCTCCGGGGACAATGGTGGCAGCGCAGGCTGGGTCGGACGATGTCCACATCAGTGGCCCGGAAAGATACCTTGGACTCAATCTTGCGCAGGTGGGCGATGTCGAGAAAGGCCACTTTCCCGACTCCCCTCTTGCAAGGTCGGCTGATTGGTGGCGCTGTCAAGGACTGCTCCAGCAGCCTTTTGACAGTGTAGAAACAGACCGGCCTGCTGTGACCCGGCCGCCTTTCGGCCATCGAGGTCTCGCACGTGGTCTGCCCCCCAGCAGCCCCGGCCTTCTCCACCGTCGACTCCGGTTCCGGGGCCCCCGCAGGTGGCCCCCCCGGAGGAAGACGCCGAGAGAAGGACCACCTAGAGAGATTGAACCATTGGGCCCGACCCAGCCTTGGTCGCTGGATGGTCGGACTGGGGCGGTCCCTGCCGCGTCCCAACACCTTCTGGGCCCCTCCGGGGGCCTAGTGCCCGCCTTCTCACAAGGAGAGGTCTCTCTCTGGGTCCCAATGGCAGCCGCTCTCACCCTCTGAAAGATGTCAGTAACGGGTCAGCCGGGAAAAAGAGAGCAGCTCTCCCTGGCGCGGAGCTCCCCTTTTTCCTGGTAGAGAACTCAACACTGTCTCCATGACGGCGTGCTCGCTCACGAGCACGCACAGTCAGTGCTGAGCTGCTTGAACTTTCAGGCAGCAGCCAGCGGTCCCCTGAAATCAGTTTCAGAGGCTCCTGGGCATGGTGTCCTCGGGGGTGGCCTGTCCCCCTCGGGTTGACGCACATGGGACCGCGACAGCACTGACTACAGAGATGAGTTCCCTGGAGAGCGTGGCGCACTGGCAGTAGGCGTATCGTCATTACGCCTGCTGCCGTCGCATCCTAACCCCGAGCAGGTCTTGAGGCCGGTCGTGGTAACGACAGACGCCTCCCTACGGGGTGCGGGTGCGGTGTGCAACGGGCGCGCAGTGTCGGGTCGCTGGACGGGCCCCCGCCTGCGTTGGCAGATCACTGCCTTCCAAGTTGCTAGCTGTCCTGCTTGCACTGATGAGGCTCCGGCCTCTCGTGCAGAGCCAGCATACTGGCCCGGACAGCACGACCGGCGTAGCGTACTAAACCTCAGCGTGGCATTCGCTCGCTGCAGTCATCGCAACTCGCCCAAACGCCTCCTCCCGTGGAGACAGCAGGTGGCAAAGCCCCTGCAGGTCACATGACCACCGGGTGTCCTGAACCAGACAGCCAAGTGCTCTCTCGTCAGTTGACGCCTCGTGGGAAGTGACGACTCCACCCCTGGTGGAGACAGCAGGTGGCAAAGCCCCTGCAGGTCACACGCCCACCGGGTGTCCTGAACCAGACAGCCAATCGCTCTCTCGTCAGTTGACACCCCGTGGGAAGTGATGACTCCACCCCTGCGGGCTGGCCTGGGTGTGGTTTGGCGGGCACAGGGGGACCTGTTGCCTCCCTGAACACCACCCAGTACCGCTGGGCACTCCTTGGACGAGGACCCCCTCGACACGGAGGCCCTAGCGCGCAGCCTCCAGTGGAGACAGCAGGTGGCAAAGCCCCGGCATGTCACACGCCCACCGGGTGTCCTGAACCAGACAGCCAAGCGCTCTCTTGTCAGTTGACACCTCGTGGGAAGTGACGGCTCCACCCCTCCGGGCCGGCTTGGGTGTGGTTTGGGCTGGCACAGGGGGACCTGTTGCCTCCCGGAACACCACCCAGTACCGCTGGGCACTCCCTTGACGAGGACCCCCTCGACACGGAGGCCCTAGTGCACAGCTGGCCGCGGGACAAGCGGAAGTAAGCCTTCCCCCAGTGAGCCTCATTGCGCAGGTCCTGTGCAAGGTCTGGGAAGGGAGTATCAAGTGCCGCTAGTTGCGCCTTACGGGCCCAACTTCACTTGGTCCTCGGAGCTAATACTCCTGACGACAACTCCCCCTGGCCAAATCCCCTGGCAAAGGGCCCTACTCGCAGGGGATGGGCACGTTGCATTCGAGCCGGGCACCTGCAAGCATTCCGTGTCCACCGATAGCAAAAATTCAGGCCCGGTGACTCTCACGTGATCCTGAGACCCCGGCCGTCTTACGTGCCCAAAGTTCCGCCGCCCGCCTTTTGGGAAGTAGGTGGTGAACTTGCAGGCGCTCCCACACCGGGAGAAAGACCCAACCTGTTCGTGGGGTGTCCAGTAAGCGCATTGCGCCTCTACTTGAACCACACGGAGGGCTCAAGGCCCTGAGCAGCTCTTGTCTGTTATGGAGGTCAGCAACGGGAGTGCTGTCTCCGAGGAGAGTTGTCGCGCTTGATCGCACACGCCGTCACTTCGCCGTGGCGATCCTAGCCCGTGCCCATTTGAGTGACGGTACACTCCGCTCGGGGTGTGGCCTCCTCGTGGGCACCGGCTCAGTGCGCCTCTCTGGCAGACATCTGTAGAGTTGCGGGTTGGGCTACGCTATACCTCGCAGAGGCTTGCAACCTCCGTGGGGGACCGGCAGCTCGAGTCTTGCCAACAGGTGAGACCATCGGTCGTAGAGCGTACGCCTGCGCATAGCGCCATTCCCCTTCTTAGCTGGATCAGTGCGCTATGGGCTGCCTCCCTTCTTTCCCCAAGGGTGAAGAATAGGCAGTCCGTCCATCCATCAATAAGCACTCAGGGCGGCAGGCTCGGCGGAGCAGCCCTGCCGCCTATGGCCGGGTATCAAGCTGAGTTATTACATATAGCTCTAACCGGACCTAGTGCCCCACACGTAGTAACCCCCCACTAGGGTGGTTCCGTCTGAGATGTCGTCATGAGATGGATCCCCTCGTGGCAACCCATGACCTCCCCCAGGTGGACATCCACCTTGCGGCATTCCGCACATACCTCCCATGAGTTCTCCCCTATTTGGTGAGACCATGTTGGTGTCTCCACTGTATTCCCCCCTATGGTGGGAAGTGGTCTCCGTAGCGCACGTCCACATTGAGGGAACAGCGCTTACCCAGTAGCCCTACGGTACCGGACGACTTCTCGTTTAGAGAACAAGGCCTCCGTCTGTGGTGGCCGAGGGCAGGGGCTACTCATCTTTGCCAAAAGCTCTGGGAGCCCCTGCCTGCCCACTGGAAGGTTACAAATTTCGCGATAGCACTCACGTGTGGCTTGCCCAGGCCGGTCAACGTCGCTTCGCTAGAGATTGTGACGCGGCTTAGTGCTGTGGTGTTTTCAATAGGAACTCCATCTGTCGGTTCGACACAACGTCGAGAGACCGACAGAAAGGGAACGTCTCGGTTACGTATGTAACCTCTGTTCCCTGATGGAGGGAACGAGACGTTGTGTCCCTCATGCCACAACACTAGCCGTCCGCTGCAGCGATCGTGAGATGCTCTCAGGCTCCTCAGCAGAAAAGGTGAATGAATGAGCACGCCTGCTCCCCTTTATACCCGGATATCCGGGGGCGGAGCCCGGCATGCAAATTTCAATCGCCAATTTCATTGGCCTTTTCAAAATAGTCAGAAGATGATAGGTTCTCAAGGGCGAACCCCATCTGTCGGTTCGACACAACGTCTCATTCCCTCCATCAGGGAACAGAGGTTACATACGTAACCGAGACGATATTAATACCCAGAACAACCCAGCACTGTCTTTACCTTTTGCTCAACAATAGCGACACCTTTTGGACTGATGATGTAACAAAGAATTGAGACTGAAGATTGATGAAAGGTGTTCAACATGTTCTGACTTTGAGTAGATTAGGATGATGTATATGTATAGAGTCACCCAGTGGTTTAGCATGTCTTGAAACACATCATTAATATAAGACTGAAAAACTGATGGACTGTTTGCCAGGCCAAATGCATCGGCAGATATTTGTAGGGGCCTGTGGTGGTTGATAAAGCCGTCTTCAGCTCATCTCCCTCCTTGGACCTAGAAAACTGAAAGTAAAACACAGGAACAATTGGCAACGTCTCGTAGAGCAATTCACAGCACTCACAAACGGGGACACAAGGGTTCAAACTGGGATGGAGTAGTCACATACAGTATGTTTAAAATAGTATTACAACTAGATGATGTCGGTCATAGTGCACGTTGTCTTCTCTGACTGTATTCCACAAAGGAGCTCCACAAAATTACATTATATTTGTGTGACGGAGCGCATAGCTACCGTCACGGCAGCGATGCGCTACCTATTCAAGTCCACAAAGACTGAGTGCAAATGTTGCCTATAATCATTGATCTAGCGTGTTAATATGTTCTGTTATTTCTCATACTGTTTCAAATCCGCGGTTAACTTGGTCTTTTATCAAAACCCCACAGTAATCCCGTAGCTTTCGTGCGCACACATCTAATACTACAGTGATTTATATGCTATAGCTACTAATATCAATACATATTTTACTGTTTAAAACAATGTCATTTACTTCACAATCATAGCCAGTTACAATAACCACGCAACGCATGTCTTCATTAATGATGTATCTTTTTATTTTAGTTTAAAAAGAACATAGTTTTTTCATACCATCTTTGTGTCTTGCCGGCATCTCCTGTTTGTTTGGGTAAGGGAATTTTGCCGCAATGGTGGGGTTTAAATGACGCTATGACTTCCGGGTCAATAGGAAGTGACTTAGAGTTTGAGTTATTATTTTTCAGCTATTAATGACTAATATATAATTTGCTAAAGTTAGCTGGAACATTGAAATAATATTCTGTAATTTTCTAGTTTGATAGAGGTAACATTTCAGCTGTTTTTAAGCATTTATGGCCTATTTACCTGAGCCACCCCTGCATTGTTATATTGTGTTGGTATCTGCCAATTCCAGGGGTGCCTTCTGGCCTATAAAGATTAGTAGCTCCAGTCTCTGAGGAAGGGGGGTGGTGATAAGACATAAGTCTGTCCATTCGCTATATATAGTGACTTGTGTAAAGGTCAATTTCGAAGCAGCTGCAAATTTTTGATTGTTTTTGGACTCTCATGTCAATTTATTTTATTTTATCAAATAGAATGTTTTATTTTATTTTTTTGTTTTTTTCTTGTTAATTTATATTGCCTTTCTTTGGCCTTAATTGGGGTAAATAAAAAGATCCCATCTGTTCAAATCCAACTTCTCCTGAGTGCTTACATCTACTCACGACGACTCCGTCACATCTACCCTCAACAATTTGTACTAAAATATAATTAATATACATAACTGACTACAACCATTTGGATTATTTGGCCAGAATTTGGCATCTGCTTGCAAAAGAATGTTTTATATAATGTAAAAACATCCGCTTTGAAGCACATGTTATTGATGGATAGCATTACTTAACATTATTATGTTTGTTTGTATTATATAGCACATTTAAAACAACCATGACATGACTAAAGTGCTGCACAGAGAATGTAAGATGTTAAATTAAAATGGCCAGTGCTAAGAAATTTTCAATTTGAAAAGCTATACGCAAAGTGACGATGCTATTATGCATTTAAATATACATTTTAAATAGCATACAGTACGCCCAACATGTGCATACATGAAAATAAAAATTCAATAATATAAATCAAATGTGTCAGTTAAGTTCACCAGTTTAAATATCTTATTTAAAATGATATTTTTAACGCTCTTTGAAGATCGGGTAACACACTCATACCAAATCTCATATTAATCTTGAGTGCCTATACAGTAGTATTGCATACGTCGTATCTTCGAAGAGTATTTAGTTTCATCAGATTTATAAAAGAGAGATACAGCAGTAGGATTATTTCTGTAAAAACAAAAGTTGCTAGAGGTCGGACTAGTGGGGAGAATGGGATGGAACAAACCATCTCCGAACTCAGCATTGTATGCACTGTTTACTTAACATCCATCCCTGAAATGCCGTGAACAAACATAAACATCACTATCGCAAGAGCAACGATCTTGACGCAGCAGGACACACAATCTTGATGGTAAAATGAATTCTCCGGATTTAATCTATATGTTAAAGCAAATGGTCATTCAAATGTTATTTTCCCTAAATGCATTAACATTAAGAGGTTGAACATTTGGGATTGCATTTTCATTTAAACATGTTGCAAAATTCAATGTGGACTTGAAAATGAATTTTGAGCTGGCTGCAGACAAAGCTGATTAAAGCAATACATCGCTATCACACGAATTGGAGCACAAAGATTTGCTAGAACATCTCATTGAGATCATGAACACATTCAGTATTTAAATTGTTATCTTTTTTCATCACAATATCTTCACACAATCATTCTGAAAATTTTCTGGAAGTTTTGTGAGAGCACTCTTCAGTAACCTCAGTTTTCAGGTTTCACTGCATCTGTACAACACAAACGCGATCCATCCACTCGAAAAAGAACACCTGTCTGTACTGTGTTACTCTCGTTCTGGAGGCAGTGTAACGGGAGAGACTATGCATCGCAGGTAGAGGTAACTGGCTTCTTCACATCATAGTATGCCAAGACAGGCGGGTTGGACAGGCATGACTTAAGGGTGTCGAATGCATGTTGGTCCTGCTGATACCAGCACAATGCTGTCTCTCTGTGCGTGCATCGATAACACTCATATTCGGGATAAACTTCCCCAGGTAGTTTGCCATTCCCACAAACCTCTGTAGTCCAGGGACATCCTTGGGGCTGTCATCTCTGAGATCGCTTTCGTTTTCACAAGGTCTGATTTAAGACCATAACTTGTGAAAATGTTCCCCACATAACTGACCTGGTTCAGACTTTGCAGGGTTTAACTTGAGGTTGAGCACTTTCTTTAGGTTGGCGTCGTGTTCAGCTGTTTTGTGACCACCTATAATGATATCATCGACGAAAACAACTGTTCCATAGTGCACTGAAACACTTCACTTGCAGCATGTATACCAAAGGGCATACAAAGGAATCTACCACTACAACCTTGCTCTGACACTATGAATTCCTCTGTTTTTGCATTTAGATCAGTACAATGAACAACAAAGGTAAAATAAAACAAAGTGGTGAGTGATATCAGTGTAGTCCTTATAGTCCTTGCCTTTACATTTACACATTTAGGAGACACTTTTATCCAAAGTGACTTGCATTGCATTATACTGTACATTTGCATCTGAGTTTGTGCAATCTCTGAGTACCTACCCATGACCTTGGCATTGCTAGCACCATGCTCTAATGACTGAGCTACAGGAAAGCTCTTTCTTGCATATTATTAAAAGGTGTTCCCTTTCTGTCGGTCTCTCGACGTTGATGGGGTTTGATCTTGAGAACCTATGAACTCTGAATGTACTTTTTAAAAGGCCAATGAAATTGGTGAATAGAGCGGCATGTGCCTATTCATTTACCTTTTGTTCTTCGGAACCTGCGAAGCATTATCTTTATGCTAAGCAATTTAATCGCTCTCTACTTACCTACTGGACCGTACACTGCATATTAGCGGAATCACCTCCGGTATACGACTCCCCTCGGGCGTTTCGGTCGAGGACATAGGTGTCTAAAAGAGCAAATTTTGTAAAAGACCTGAACATTTCCTACAGCGTTGGTGTGTCCCTGACATGTCTCGCCGCTGTAACCTTGGATTAGATCGACTCATACGAAATGTTGCGGTCACGGCTGGCTGGGTCCTCCGGGATGCAGCCACAACATCGTCTGCTTCCCACTCCGTAGCGGCTTCCAAGCCATCTGCAGCAATCACTCCTGAGCCGTCTGCAGCAATCACTCCTGAGCCGTCTGCAGCAATGGCTTCCGAGCCTTCTGCAGTGACGGCTCCCGAATCCTGCTTCTCGCTCCGCGGAAGCTTCCAAGCTGTGTGCAGTGGTGATGTGGGATTTTATGAATGTTAATCCGCCGCCAAAGCCGCCGACCGTTCATACCCCAATATGCGTATCCGATGGGCAGCACTGACTGACCCATAGTTTTTTTGTTGCGGCATCAGATGGCGACTTCCTGTCCAGACCAACTCTTCCAAAGCATGTAAGTTCTTCGACACTCGTGCCGACTGCTTCGGCCGGATAGGCGCGCGTTGGGTTTGCCGATGTCCACTCCGGTGGTCCATGAGGGACATCTATGGCTCAGACTTGTGCAGACGTAAGACGTAGACGGTGAAGAAACGTGTGCTTACACCGAGGGGCTAGGGTGCGCCGGCAGAGTGACGTGTGCCATTGTGCCACGATTCACCCCTAAGACATCTCAGCCAGAGAGACGGGCTTGATCACATAATATGTATGAGCATTAACATTTATATATCCAGAAACTGAAACTCAAAATGTTCTTAGGTATTGGATTCCTTTTCTCCCGCGGCCTTGTCTGCCGTGTTTCCAGCCGATCTCCTTCTCCCTTGTCCGTCCCTCAACCAGGCTTTTAACAATCTAATCACCAATCACTGGAACGAGACACAGGTGTTTATGATGTGCACTTGACCTACTTACACACCGCTCGTCAAATGACTCGCTCTCTCGCCACAGACCTCGACAGGACTGGCAAATTTAATTTCGAAATAAATTGGTGTGTCAGAAGACATGCAAGAAATGACAAAGCTGAAGCGGTTTGTTTGTAAGCCGATCCTTGAAAAAGCTGAGCAAAATAAAAAGCCTGTCATAAATTAACAAAAACATAAACCTAGGGTCTCTGTTCATCCTTGGAAAACAAATTGTGATTTGTGATGTGTGGTCTATCTTCAGACGGTCCTTGTGAGAACTGTGCGAAATAGTTTACATTCACTTAATAATTATAATAATGATAATAATAAACTTATAAAATAAAATAAATATTTTATTTTATATAGTGCCTTTAAAAGAAGCATCTCAAAGCGCTTCACATACATATATACAAATATGAAGTAAAAAAGATACACACAAAAGTACAAGCAATAAAAAACAGATCAAACAAAACAAGGCCAATATAATAAAACACAGAGTAATCACATAAATCACCTAAACGCTAACCTACAAAGGTACGTTTTAAGGGACGATCTAAAAACACTAAGGGATTCAGCAATTCTAATCTTAGAGGGTAGGGAATTCCCCAATTTAGGATCCAGTGAAGAGAATGCCCGATCGGCCATAGTTTTAAGCTGAGTTGTTTGAGCAGAAAAAGGACTAGCTTCAGAGGAGTGTAGAACACGAGTAGGTGTGTAGGGGGTTTAAATCTCTGACAAATATTGAGGAGCCCCATTCAAGTCCTTAAAAGTAAGCATGAACATTTTAAAATCAATACGAAAACTAACAGGAAGCCAGTGCAATTTTTTCCAAGACAGGTGTGATGTGCTCCCTTGCGCTGGTCCTAGTCAATATTCTGGCTGTTGAATTTTGTACCAACTGTAATTTACTTAGGGTAGCTTTTAAAACTCCAGCCAGCAATGCATTACAATAATCAATACGCAAAATCACAAAGGTCTTGATTAACTTTTCAGCCATAGAAAAAGTCAACATGCGATGTAATTTGGCAATGTTTCTGAGATGAAAAAATATGCTTTGACTGTATTACGAACATGCGGATCAAATGTTAAATTGACATCAAATATCACCTACAGATAAAAAGCAGAGCCATCCAGACCCAAAGTTGCAGACTCTCATTTTCCGACATCGATTTTTTAATCTCAGTTAAACATTGAGATTAGGCATACTGCACTCCACGTGGCGGCCGTCAGTTTGTGCAGGTGTACCACGACAGCACGCTCTACCTGGGGTACTTCGACATAGTCCTTCGCTGCTCCGGAGTTGAGGGATGTCAGGGCGAACAAGCGTTTCGAGGTTTTCATGGGCTCCGTATCCAGATACCAAGATTCCGACCATGAGTGCTGCGTGAAAGGCAGTGCGGTGCACTGCATCCTGAGGCTCAGGGCAGCTCGGGCAAGCATGGCTGACATCTCCGCGTCAGCCTCATCCTGGGCTCGACCGGCCGTAGCCGGGAGCTCCAGGGAGTCTTCAGCATCTGATGCCAGGAAAACATATGGTTTGAGCAAATCATTGAAACAAGAGTTCAGTGGTTCATTAACACATTCACACTCATTAGAAATCGGCTTGCTGTCCTTAATGGAGAGGCTTGATGCTGAGAATCAGCTCATGTATGACTGAACTGTGGTCAATTTATTGATTTTACTTTATTTTTGCGTGGAGGATTATCTTTTAGTTTTTGTCAGGGCCCGGTCTCGAACTCTGGTCTCCAGCGTGATAAGTAGTCAATTTCCAGACTGAGCCACTAGGACTAAAAATATGACCTGACCTCAGAAAAACTAGGGGTATAAATACTCAAATTAAACAAGGCACAGGTGCAAACAATGATCAAAATCAAGTGTGAAGAACTCTCTGGGGACCTCTGGTGGTCAAGAACCGGCCAAATGGTGACATAGATAATGATTGTCTACCCAGTCTGTGAAATAAGGTGTATCAGTAATTTACATTGCAAACATTTTTGCATGCTGTCCTGACTTTATAGTAAAGGGCCTATATTGTTTTTTAAAAAAAGTCAACGAGTCAATGTAAATTTTGTTTTAGTCAGTCCATCAAAACTTGAAAGTTGAAATCGATGTTAAACTGGTTTTCTTTAAACAAAAAATGCTATCTTTGTCATTATTTTAGAATTAAATCAGCTTAATCTATCATTAAGTCATCTTAATCTTATTAAGTGATTTGTCAGTTACTCTTTGGCTTTTCTTCATTATTTTGTAAACACCTTCAAATAAACATTTAGCATGTTGTCTGTTAAAATTCACAATCACAATCCTGTCCAATGGCCAAGCATTTTTATCCCTCTCTTCCAGGCCCAATTTACAACAAACCAATCAAAAAGGGAAGGGCAAAATCAGAAGCTGTTTCACTCGGATACACGTCACGATACACAAAAAAAACATTAATGCAGTAATGTTTGTGTTTACATGGTCCGGCATAAAATCAATAAAATCAATAACAGTAAATATCTGATATATCTCACATCAGAAACACCTTGTCAGGCCCATTGCCGGTGGTTCCCGAGTCCACATTATAAGATGCAGGGCCCTACCTGGCAAACAAAGGGGATCCCCCTCCATCCGATCATGATCGTGGTCAGTTTGCATCTCGGCGCACACCGGGAACAGTTGCCTTATAAATACTAAATATGTCCCCTGAATTTCTGTAAGTTGCTTTGGATGAAAGCGTCTGCTAAATGACTAAATGTAAATGTCCCCTGCCGTGGGGTTTTCTAACTTTTTAATGCCTGAGATTCCCAAATATGATTCAATGCAGTAGACCACCTTGCCAAAAATATTAATTTTGATTACTTCATCAAGCATCTTGATTACACCTGTCACTCATTACTGGACTCTTTATATTAATCCGCTCACTGTTTCTATATTGTCAGGTCTTAAAATGATTTCTACCACGATCAGTTGTGTAGAGCTTCACCTGTTACCAGTGTTGCAGTCACTTCAGTAAACTATGAATGCACTTAAGTCCGTTGTCCTGTAACAGTTTAAAAGAATGAACCGTTTACCATTCAAAATGACATCTTCCCTAGCTTTTTGTATTCCTGAAATTGCAAAGTATTTCCATGAACCGAACAGGGTCCCCATTCATAAGGCAGTATATGTGCTATGTGATGCCAGGTGCGACACGATTTCTATTAGTTTCAGCCAGCTGTAGTTATCATAACTGGTCTAAAGTTAATGGCGCAGTATTTTTTGTTAAGTTATTTACAGGACACCTATAGGCGAGTGCACAACGCAGGTACACTCTGCTTATGACACGCAGGTATGTGCAGCAGCATCCAAACATGCCAAATATTGCAAATAAAAAGATATCAATGTAAAGGATTACTGTTGTGTTCATAAAGATTAAAAATCCTGCTTGTCCAGTTGCTTTAACCTCGCGCTCAAGCAGATGTGTTTTCTATCAGAAGCGATGAATCTTAGCTCTTGGAAATTAGCCTCCATGTAAATAGCGAATCCGCCACGGCGCTATTATTGGAATGGGAGACGAGACTCTGATCGGTTTACTGCACGTTATTCCCAGAACAAACCAAAGACTTAATAAGAGAAGAATAGGTACAACCTTTTTGGACCGACCATTTTAACCATTAAACTAGCAAAAGTGATTAAGGACACCTGCACCATCGCTTCAGAACATGCACTTGGGTAGTTTAAATAGGCAGTTACAACTGTCTTTTACAATAACATTATTATTGCCTTTCGTTATTTAAATTATTCTATTTTCAATTACAATAAAGACATTATACAATATATGATTATTGCATAATTTATTCAATTTCGTATTTATTTGTACATTAATTGACATATATAGTGTGTAGTGCTTTTGACAATGTACACTGTTGCTGCCTGAGGTTAAGCAAAGGTTAAGCCCACTTATTATTTGCATTACATTTACACGATTTATTAAGTAAATCGTTAATCCAAACTGACGTATAGATGAGAAACATCATAAGCAATCCAAAAATGTATAGAACATAATACACAGTGTAGAGTAGAAGCAGATTGACATGAAAAAAGCAAAATAATTCATTTTTTAAGAAACCTTCAGAAACATTATGGTAAATGTCTTTTGTAATTTAGATAATTTATTTGATCTCAAATCATATTTCAAATCATTTTAAATGTAATAAATAATAATCCTGACCCCAGTCTTTGCCAAAACATACTGTAAATGTTACAAATCTGGCATCATTTGGTTGTTAGGGTCTTTATTATTCATCTGCCAGAGAAAGGAGGACGCATTTTAATGCTGATATGATGCATTTGGTCTTGGACTGCATCTACAGTCTTGAATAAAAGTAAGTTGTACAATTTATGATTCAATTTTCATAAAAAGTTAACATCTATACAATTTATATCATATTTAATATATATTTATAGCGCTACTATACAACATTTAAAAATGTGTCATGTTTGTAATAAGCTCACCACAGCCAACTTCATACCAACCTCCATCCTTAAGTGCTGCCACATCTATTATAGCTCAAATCTGCACTTCAGAACACTGTGATGTAGCATTTACTGAGTTACACACAGAAAGTTGAGTTTCTCCTCACAGTCTCTGGGTGTCCAGGTCCGTGTTTTCTTGTCCAGAGCTGCACAGCGTTGGTTTTGGTCAGGACATTGAGGCTGTCCAGCTGAAGACCAGACATTGAAGAGAAGATCATCTCCACTGATCCAGAACCATCCACCTGCTAGAAAGCGCAGACCAATCCACACGTATTGTGTTTGAGCTCCTGTGATCTTACTGAGAGCATCATCCATCCGTCTGCTTGAGTTCAGAGATGCCAGATCATCATGATGATGTCTACAGTAATCTAGAGCTTCCTCCCAGCTCTCAGACTGCTGAACCACCACAAACTCAAACACATTCATACAGAAGAAGGTGCGAGTAGAAGGGCATTCACCGTCAGACAGTTTCTTACTGGCTTTATTTAAATAACCACAGTTATCCTTGTTCGGTTGTCCAGAGGCCCAGTTGATTCTTGTTGTAGATTGACCAGTCGCCCACGTCCAGATTCCAGATTCTTTGTAGAGTCCAACCCAGGCGTGAGATGTTTGACTAACTGCTTCTTGTATAAACTGCTGTTCTTCAATCTCATCGGTGAAGGTGGACAGATCATGATAGAAGGTTCTGCAGTATTGTTGTGCTTCATTCCATGTCTTCATCTGATTTATAAAGTAATGTTGTTTAATGACACATGAGGCGAGTCCATAGAGCTGGATGATGAGGAGCACAGTGAGTGTAGTCTTCATCTTTACCCAGTCAAGAGGTTTTGTGAGTTTGAAGATGAAGATAGAACTGTGACTCTCTCTTACTTCAACTGACACACAACCAATAACAAAAGAGTGTGATGAGTGACAGTGACACAGACCAATCACAACACAACATACAAATGTCAGGTGCAGGTGACCAATGCAAAGGCATTATATCAGATTCAGGTCAGTCTGGCTTGAAAACGTGTTTGCGTTTCTTCTCCAGGTCGTTTTACATAAATTTGGTTCTCATTTGAAGATTGAGCAAAATCATTAAAGTTTGCTTTTGTCAGCTATATCTTTAAAGTCCTGGGCAAATCCAAGCATATTCATACCACAGGTTTTAATATACTGATAGCACGATTTGTGTGTAAAACTTGAATTCACAAAGCAGCGTTTGAGGGACTGAAGCATGTTAGTATTGGTTTAGACATTATACAAAAGAAAACATTAAAGCAATTTCTTGTAAAATGCACCTTTAATGCATTAAACAAGTTCAATAACCAACATTCTGTGCACATGACAAATAATCTCAAAACCTGAAACCCTTATGACCAAACAGTCTGTGAGGATACTTAAATATGGATGACTCTGATGAGACAATCATGTTTTATACCATAATATTTCCATAGGTAAAACACACCAGTGGTTGATGTCCTTAGGGCAACATCATGTTTACTCTGGGACAACATTTAAATCGACCAATCAGATTTCAGAAATAAGTTTACACTTTATTTTAAATGTAATCTTCCAACCAGGATGAGGTGCTAGACCACTGTTTTCACTTCTCATTTTCCTCTGATTTTAGGGCTAAGTTATGGTTACGGTTGGTGTCTGGTGTTGGTTTAGGTTTTATTTATAAATGTGTTTCCCCGAGGACATCCACCACTTAGCAAAATCAGGTCGAGCATGAAACACAGATATTCGTTAATGTTTTATCCCTGTGTAAGTCTATATTTTATACACAATAACACATATTACAATTCAATTCGTGTTTTATTTGTATAGCACTTTTCAACGTTTACACTTTTGACCGGCTAACCTGCTAAGCGAGCGAGCTCCACTGAAGAATCTACACAGAGACTGGGGTTAATCTATGTATTGGAAATACACAGAGAGTGCGTTCACTTGTGTTTGGATTATTGAACCGCGTGAATATTGAAATAAAGCCAGTAGCAGGCCAGCCGACCTCGTCCTCTTCCTTCCTCCTCTCTATCTTTGTTACATTCACTTTTATGCAATACGACAGGAATATTTCTATTTAGAATATTTAGAAGTTCACAAATGTTTTATGTGATAATCAGATTTTTTCTCACAGTTGTCATGTGTCTTGTCATGCTGTGAGTCTTTCACATCGCTGTTGGTTTGATTTTGTTGAATAAATGAACTGAATAAATGAACATTTGGAATGATCTCTTCATTTCTGTGTTTGTCTAAATAATATACACTTTGGCCATTATACTCAAAGCAAATATAAATATAATTTAAATGTTTAGCTTAATATTCATTGGGCATAGGAGAATAAGGCAATTGTTTTTCACTCACTGTTCAACCTTGTTATTCAACATATGGTTTGAGCATATTATTGAAACAGGAGTTCAGTGGCTCATCAGCACATTCACACTTACTAGAAATATTTCTGGTCTGATAGACTTTCTGTCCTTGATGGAGGGGCTTCATGGGTGACTGAACTGTGGACAGTAGCCTTTGTTGGTTTGCATTTTCACCAATTATACTACAGCATGTGGAGAACGCTTGTCTGTCCAGTCTGTGAAATTGGGTGTATCAGAAATTTCCATTGCCAACATTTTTGCATACAGGCCTTGAATTAGTTTTACAGTAAAAGATCTCTATTTGGTTTTAAAGTGAGTCAATGTAAATTGAGTCAGCCCTAAAAAATGCACATATTCACATCTAGCAAAGATAATTGGGTAACACTTTACATTGCCCTTGTTACACGTTATATGTAACTTCCCCTAAACCACACCCTAACCCTATAGTAAGTACATGTAGTTATTATTACTCAGTACTTAAATGTATTATTACACTCTAACGTGGGCACCGTCAAATATAGTGTAACCCACAATTGCTTTGATTTTAAATCAATGTTAAACTGGTTGTCTTTGACATTAATTGTGCAAGTCATGACTCACAGAGGCGGAGACTCAATTGCTGGCAAAATGAAAGTCCAAACAAAAGCCCAGGGGCCTCATTTATAAAACTTTGGGTTGGATTTGCGTCAGAAGTGGTGTACGGATGAAACATAGGACGTGCGTACGCACAGAAATATTGGGATTGATAAAACCGTGCGCACGCACATCATACGCAGTTTTCCCTTAATAAATCACAATCGATTCTAAATGTATCGCAGCTTTTGCGGCTTCATGTCACGCCCATAGTTGCCCATAAAAAGTCAGTTAAACGCCCACAAGTTAATATTCATTGATTGCGAAATCATGGCAAACACAGAGAGGAAATAAAACAAACATAACTTCACTCAATGTGAAGTAGAAGTTATCGTTGGCGAGGTGGAAAAGAGGAGAAAATGTTGTTTGGAGGGCACAGTGTGGGCATTACTGATGCCAAAAAGACACTTGAGTGGCAAAAGGTTGCAGACGTCTTAAATGCTGTAGCCTCACAACCTCGGACCGTGGCCGAAATAAAAAAGAAATGGTCGGACATCAAAGTCGAGGCAAAAAAGCGTCTAGCGCTCCATCGCCTGATTTTGTCTGCCACGGGTGGAGGAAATGGGAAATAGTTCAGTGCAAATGTAATTTCTTGCAGCTTTCTGAATGGTTGAGATGTCATACGTTATTTTATCAAAAATAAAACAAACTAAAGGCATATGCATGAATACCATGATTCCATAGCTGATGAAGACATTTTAACTATGAAAACAACTTTCCCCAGTGTACCATTAATACATTTATCTATCTATTTATCTATCTGTCTATCTAATTGCATCTATATCTGCTCCGCCAGACGGACACATTGACGAGAATATCAGTTTTGTACATTATTTCGGTCTGTTTACCATATTATTTATGAGGATGAATTGCATAACATGCCAAGATTATTGCAGAACATATTTCACTTTTCTTTTTGCAAATTTGTTTTAATTTGCATTTCTGATGTAATTTTGGTTTGATTTAGTGTCACCATTTGGCCGGTTCTTGACCACCAGAGGTCCCCAGAGAGTTCTTCACGCTTGATTTTGATCATTGTTTGCACCTGTGCCTTGTTTAATTTGAGTATTTATTCCCCTAGTTTTTCCGTAGTCCCTTGCTCTAAGTTTGTATGTTGTAGCCCGTCACATGTTACTCTGAGGTCAGAGAGTGATTTTGTTTTTGTTATATCTTTTGTGCCATTACCCAACTGTGGATTTATATTTTTGCGTGGAGAATTATCTTTTTGTTTTTCCAATTAAAACTTTGTTTCAAGCACTGTTGCGTCTGCCTCACCGTTTTGGGTTCAAACAAGTCCTAGTGGCTCAGTCTGGAAATTGACTACTTATCACGCCGGAGACCGGGCCCTGACAATTTAGTTTGTTTTACACTGCAGATCGATCAAACGGGTGTTCGTGTGGCTGTTAATTGTAAGACTTGCTTTGTGAAGTCTTCGTGTTATTTATGAGAGGCAGTGTTGCCATTTCTTTTACACAACGGTCTACAGTTTCACACGCTTTCACATGTTTCTTCCATCTGCCGACAGTGTCGCCATTTCTCATTTCACCCGTTTTTGTGCGTACGCCTGGGTCAGAGCCTGTGTGAAGGACCACACATTTTCCCGTCAAATTAGCTTTTTATAAATACCAATTACTGCGTAAAGAGCGGCGTATGCCTTCTTTTGTGCGTACGCAACGTTTAGAAATGAGGCCTCTGACCTGAGAGATAAGGGGACCAAGGGGAAAAATACACTAAACTCTAAACTGGCAACGGGACTAAGATAATCGAAACCTCAAGAGTAACACAATCAACAAGACTAGGACAAATTGCAGTCAGTGCAAAGTGGTAAATAAAGTACAATGGTCTGACACAGGACAAGAGAAGCAAAGGGAATATAAAGGGAGGAAAATAAGAATACAAATGAGAAACATAAGAGGAGAGAGAGAAGACAATGACCAAAACCAGATGAGAAGATCTAAACAATAACATGATGATTAACAGAGTAACGCAGGGCAGATCACACCACAATGACAAGAAAGCACATGGCAGGCTGTCAACCAGGACATGTCCTCACTGGAAACAAAACATCAACACAAGAAAGAAAAAAAAGACACACTAGACAATGCACCTGACAGTGCAGCTGTTCTCTATTGAGGATATTGACTTCTCGAGCGGCAAGCGTGGCAAGGCTAGTGGATCTCTCCAATCAATGTTTCAAAGAAGCCGGTTTTATGACCGTAATCTATTGTTATCATTGATAATCTCTTGTTCGAGATACCCCTATGGCAGAGACATGGACAGCTCTCAGATTGCCTAATACACTCACAGTGAGGTTCTGAAAGCCAGAAAAAGACAGGTACCCAAAGGAGGCGGTGCCGGACCGTCTTATAATCAAGCACCTGGCAACCCTGATGCATACACAGACCGTAATCAGGAGGGCTTTGAAGACCCCACCCCTGAAACAGAACTCCCTGACCGAAGCCCAAGAGGCAGCTAAACCCCTCGTTGAATGACCTCTGATGTCTCCTGGCGGGCTGCACCCCCTTCGATTCATATGCCAAAGCTATAGCGTCCATAAGCCAATGTGAGAAGCAATGCTTTGATATGGGACTCCCCCTGTGAGGAGGGCATGACATTAAGAGCTGGTCGCTTTTCCGAAAAGCACTGGTCCTGAACAAAAAGCACTGGTCCTCGTAAACAGTTCTGCCCTCCCGGGTGGCAGCCCGGCCTGTTATGGACACATCTGTTGTAACTTCTTTTCACAACATACAGTAACTGTCCCTGTGTTACTGTGAGTGTTTTTAGGTATTCTAGCTTGATAATAGGATACTTTGGCTGGAGGCTAGACACCCATCAATTAATCCAAACCATAGACTGTACAAACAATATACATTGTGATGTCGCTTATTTCCATTGTAATGAATTGATTGTAAAACATCCAACGATGGGTGCTGACATGTTATGCAAAAACGTCAGTTTGGCCGGCAGCTTCACTTTTCAGGATGTGTGATCGAGGCACTCCTGATCCAAACCAATTAATCATGGGCTGTTTCTTCAGCAGTCTTGTGTCCTTGTGTTCTCGCTCCACGTCATCAATAACCGTCAAAGTCTGTTCCACTTGTTCTGATCGACGATACTATCGTGTAACGACGATACTCAGACATATCGGCGATAGCTGATTCTTTAGACGATAGTTGGCTGTTTGCCAATACATATTGCAAATTTATATTAGATACGAGCATTGCGCATTTCTGCGCCAGAGAGAGTTTGTAATGTTCAGACTTTGAGTTTTCTGTGCACGAGAGAGCTTGTCACGTGTGCGGCTCGGGTTTTTCCTTGCAGGAATTGCAATGTGCGTGTTTAAAACCAGAGCACGAGTTGTTCCCGTTTGGCAATCAAGCAATAACAGCACACGCGGGCACCAATTACACATTTGGATTACTGATATTGACATATAGCAAAAGTTTACTTTCTCTTGTTCAAAAGGTTGCGGTGGGAAGTAACAATGTTGCCAACTGCACTAACCTTACACTGATAGAATACCAATTGCAGTCAAACACAAGCATTTTCTAGCCATGTATGCTTCAGATTTTGTCCACAAATCAGCTTGTCATAAATAAGTGCGTAAATTGCCCCGCTCCCAGATACTATCGTGTATCATAGATCAACAGGCTGGCGATAGAACGATCTCCCAACACTCTCCAATACTCAAGAACACAAGAACAGAGAACGCTTGAAAGTGCCTGGAAATGTTCTCAATATCAAGGATAGCCTTGCGGGCCAATGGAATCCACTTGAAGTCCCAGAAGTCACTGCGGCTCGTCCATCCAAGTTCGCTCTTCCATGGCCGCCTTGCAAGACCATTCCAGGGCAATGGTGTCACACCACTTGAGGGCGCTGTTTGTACTCAGCTTGTCTCATGTCTGAAATAAAGAATATGACACCTACTTTGTTGAATATTGTGTGGTAGATTCAGGACTGTACACATATATATTAATAAATAACGATACAACAAACATCTACAGAAAACGTTTTAATCTGTCAACAGTCACATGGAGCTGCTGCAGGCTTCACCGACTCCTAAGAGAAGGACAGAGTCAGAGAGAAAATAATAAATATTTTACTTTAACATGTTCAGCTATATAATTTAAATAATGTCAAAGTTTAATAACAAGTTTAAATGATACTAGAAGTGGAGAAGACTCCCGACCAATATGTATCAACAACTAGAACTGCAAATACGTGAATATAAATAAATGTGTATAAACATAAAGAGAACAAGTTATAAGTTAGAAAGCAGAGACGGGCTCAATGCAAAGGAATATGAAATCATAACAAGGTGCAAATGAACAAGTAAAAACACAAGGGCACTACACAGAATGAGGTGACCCTGCTTGTGAAAAACAGGCCAATGAATGTGCAAAAATACAAGGAACATAAGAAATGTTGTAAGTGTTCAGTGGGGAAACAGTTTCTTTTACTGTCCGACTAAGATACTGTGTTCAGAGGAGTGTTGGCACACCACACGGCAAGGTGTGTGACATCTCTTTTGTAGGATCATCATCACCTCAGATCAGGTCGTGGTCTTCAACAAAAGCCTCTGGGACAGGCAATGATCAGGACATACAGAGCACCTGAATGCTTCCACAAACACACACAAAATACAATTAATTTATATTTAATTAATAAAGATTAATATATATTCATAAGGACACTACACTTTGCTGACAAACAATGTTAGCTTTTTACTTTCAACAGCATTAAATTTCCATTCACCTTTCGACCTTTTAACATGTGACCATAGAAAATAGCAAAAATTGGCATATTGCATCCTCTAGTGGTCATTTTACGTAACAACAAGAAACTAAACTTGTATGACTTGAAGAAATGGTACGGTCACAATGTTGCGTCACATGCATGGATGTGCTTTTCAAATGTACAAATACTGCAGATGAGCCTCCAGCTTGAGTTTTTTCAGTTCACCCATAAATGAAAATTCTCCCATTATTTACTCCACCTCACTTTGTCTTAAAATGTTGTCATTTCGTTGTTCTGTTAACACAAAGATCCAAACAGTTCTGGGGCATTATTGACTTTCACAGTAGCAAAAAAAACTACCATGGTAGTCAATGGTGCCTCAGAACTGTTTAGTTTCACACATTCTTCAAATATATTTCTATCTGTTCAACAGGGCAAATAATTTTATACAGTTTAAGAGCAACTTGAGGACAAGTAAATGATGACAGAAATTTTATTTTGGGGTTACCTATCCCTTTACGATGGTCGTTATTTCCATGGCAACACGTCATGCTTATCTTATAACACACCGCAACAACAGTTCTGTTCAGTATGAATGATGCTTATTTTTTGTATTCAAAATATTCCCAAACTTGTGTACTGTTTGAGATATATGATATTCCAATTTTCGAATACATACTGTATAAGTAAAGTATTTGGTCATCTAAACATCTTTAATATTGTTTGATAACACGCGGTGGGCGACGCTACGTTAGATTGCACAGCATTTCAGATAATCTGAGCTGTCGGATTTACAACATGTAACAACATGCATCTTTACTCCCGACAGACTTCCACAGACATGAAAGTAAATTGGCGACAGAGCTGGGTAATAATAACTGGATTACATAATCAGATTCCAAAAATCAAGAACTTGAATTACATTACATTTGAAAATACTCGTACAGTTACTATTTTACTTTAACAGAATACTTTACATAGATTACATTACACATTACTTTTAAATTTTTTCCTAAGCCTACCAATTTAACTGTTAAGACAATCAACCCACGGTGGCGAGTCTGGCATATTTTCGTTTTTCAAGCATTTATGCTGCTATGTATTGTTCAAGAATCACTGTAAAAAAAAAACTACTTGTAAGTCGCTTTGGATAAAAGAGTCTGACAAATGAATAAATGTAAATGATATGTTGCATGCATACCCTCTATTGGATTAATTTCATAAATGAAGTCAAACGAAAGGTATGTGAATTTTTTTTAAGTAAAACTCAAATGAAAATATGGCAGATAACTTCAGATCTCATAGTTTCATTTCAATCTGTTTAACCACTTCATCAGTGAGGCAAAATCTGAGATATTAGATTTTAAATTAGCTTTTATTTTTAGATATTTGGCTTTTGTGTTAATTTAATTAAAGTTTTAGCAATTTTGGTATATGCTATTGTCATCTCATAATTCATTTTTATGTTTCTATGTAAGATGAATAATAAAAAAAAATTATTATAATTTTAGTGCTTTAAACTTACTTTCAATAATTTCAAGGTAAATTTTTTATTTGATTTCAATACATAGAAATGTTTTCAAAGTGTTAATTTTAGTAAACTAAGATAACCTTGAGCAAAGTACACATTTCCCATGCAAACATTTTTCCATGGATTTATTTTGATCTTGTTTTTTTAAACACACTGTGCTGCCCCACAAAGGCACAGTGGAGTAACTACACATTTGATCAAAATTGACTTGAGACTTGAAATGTTTTGTGACATCTGTCTTGAGATCAATCTGCTTATTAAATATTGTCCTGTTTCAGAGAAACGAGTGTCAAAACTTCAGTTACTGTCTGGTGTAAAACCTTTTTCTTTTTCTCAATTTCAGTGTTTGTGTAGTTACTGCACTTTGTGTGGGTGAATGTAAATGTTGTGTATTTGGTGTATTTATATACATATAATACAATATTTATCAAAAAACATGTTTTTTAATTGGATTGTTTTGATTTAAGCCATAATAACTAAAAGAATACAGCAAACTTACACAATAAAAACAGGATAACATAATATAAAGGATCATAATAAAAATCTTTTTGGAAACAAACTCTTCAAATATATATTTTATTTATCTTCCTTCTTTTATTTCTTTCTAAAATAACAATCACTTTAAATAATTACACATGTAAAAAATATAAAAAAATTCAGTTATTAAGATCTATCAGAAATGATGAATGTATATTCTGTGAATATCTATGACATGGGAAGGTTGTTATGTTTCCTAAATTGGCAAATTGTCTGCCAATTGCAATAGTATTTTTTCAATCAATTTGACACATTTTTCTAAAACTCTGGTATATCTTCAGTTTGCCCCAAACTAATAACTGCTCGGTTAATAACACACACAGCACAGGACACACCGTTTTACAAATGGATCAAAATTGTTTTAATATAAAGAATTTAAAATTTAAAATATAAAGGGGAAATCCCATCACAGCTCCATCCCAGAAAATTCCATCCCTAACCAAGAGCAAATACGGACACATTTATTAGATTAGATTAGATTAGATTAAACTTTATTGTCATTACACATATACAAGTACAGTGTAACAAAATGTAGTATTACAATAATTATAATTATCACAATAATGCCAAATTTACAATACTTAGCATTTCATGCTAAACTTACTTCACATGACAGCAGTTTGACTTACAGCTCTACTAATTTTCCTGCTTATAACATTCTGTTGTCTGATATCAAAACAAGAATTTGATCTAAACAATTTCAACAAAAGAAATTTCCTCATCTGCGTAAGATTGAGCCACAGATGACTCTCTTGGACCACCATAGTGGACATCGACCGACCCAAGGCACGTGCCGTGGCCTTCGTCGCCCATAGCGCAAGGTCTGTGGCAGTGCGCAGCTCGCTCATGCGATTTGGGTCGGACTTCCCGTCGTCCAGATCCTTCAGGACTTTCGCCTGAAAAACCCGGAGGACAGCCATGGCGTGGAGAGCGGAGACGGCTCGTCCAGCGGCACTATAAGCCTTCGACACGAGTGTCATAGAAACTGCGGCTCCACTTTGGGGGACGTCGACATAGCCTCTAGCCGCCCCACCATCGAAAGAAGTTACAGCCACCAAGCCCTCCGACCTGAAACGCGCTGAAAAGGGCGCATTGCCGGACTTGGTGAGCTCGTCATGTACCTCCAGGAAGAATGGTACCGGAGCGGGCGTGGCTTTAGGCCACATCCCGACCCCAGGAACCACGCATCCAGCCGCGAGAGTTTCGATAGCATGGCCGACATCTCAGCGTCGGTCTCCTCCAGAGCTCGACTGCCCGAAGACAGGAGATCAGAGGAGTCCTCCGCATCTGATGCCAACAAGCAGCTGTCCGATGCAGCGACAGAGATAGAGTCTTCATCCCTGTAAGAACGAAGTCTTGCCATTATGAGACGGCTGTCTGCCGCTCGTAGGGGATGAACAAGGTGAGCGTGGTTTTGAATTGAAAATGTCTCATTTACATTGAAAGGATTTGTCAAGAAACACCCTTTCGTTTCTTTCTTTCTTTCTTTCTTTTAAGAACATTTACAGAGGTTGTCAAACATTAACAACATAAAAGACGATTTAATTTTTAAAAAACTATTTAAATTGACTTTTAAACCACATCAAGCAGATTCAAAAACACAAAGTCAAGTTGCTATTATCCCACTTGTGAAACAGCACAGTGTGTCAGTCTGGACCTTTAGGGATGGATAACACAACTGAAAATCTTGATCACTGATTCAAGAACTCAGTAAGACAGACCAGAGCAAGTCTGTAACGCCTTAAAAACCTAAATGTTAAGGGATGATGTGCTGAGAGTTAAATATACCGGTCAAAGGCCTGGCCGCTGCACTTCAGACCAGCTACACACTCTTCCAACGGGCCGTTCATTACGCTGCGTTCCAGACAACTGGGATTTCAGGTTTAGCCAAGCCTCAATCCCGGAAGTAAACGTCTGGAACGGCAAATTAAAGGGGTTATCCGACCTCTGAGCTCGGGGCAGAAGGATCAAACCCGACCTCAGCGAGACACGTCATTGGACATCACAGACAAGATGGCGACTAGCCCTTCCCATCCATGTGGACCGTAAACAAACTTTCAACTATTTTAAAACATGTAATATCTCTGAGCATGAACGTTAATATGTTCATGCCAGAAAAATTATATTTTATTTTAGAATATGACACGTTTGTGTAGATTAAAACAGCCAAACAGAATATTAAATTAACCAACCTTAGAAGTAAAACACAATAATCCACCAATAATGTTCATTAACAACATCATATATAATATTAAAACAGTGAAATGGACCGTTTCTGTGAATTAAATACTTTTATTTAACTAAAGTTTTGATGGATTATTTAAACATTTCAAGCCCTTACAGGTGTGCAATGAATCTCGGGATAGCCAAAGCTGTGAATGATAAATTCGATCTATCCTTAAAAACCTGCGGAAATAAGGCTGCATTTGAAACAACCTTTGAATCGGGACAGCCTTACCAGCCTTCAGTCGCGCTGCTGGGACACAGACGTAGTGACATCACCTGGTAAACATGCGAATGTGACGCGAGCTGTTGACTGAAACCTATTGAGGTCGGGGGAAGTTAGATTTTTTACGACATGATATGCGAACATTTACACATTAATTTAAAACTCATCATAACTGTGTAATAACTCATATGTAACTACAAGAATAATTTGTGACGGCTGTAAATGCGATGATTACGCACCCGTGATAGCAAAATAGACGCATCATTCCTATGATTCATGTACGTCCCCCATGCACATCCATTGTCCACACACAACAATAGTCTATCCCCACCGAGTTAATATTCATTAGAAGGGGGTTGGGAGCTGTCCCGGACCCCTCATAAGGTCTAAAATAATGAACTTGGGGGTCCACTTGTTTTCAATTACAACTAGAGTACTATAAACCCCCAAAAAATTGTCAAATATGTGTCCAGATTTCATAAGACTTAATATTAAAATGACATTTTTATCAAAAAAATCCATGCATGCTCAAACGCGCCACACGGTATTCAATGAGAACATGTATAGAGATATCGCAACGAGACACTGGCGCATGCAGATCCTCTTTTATTGGAAGTGTTTCTCTTAAAACTCAACAGTCACTATCATTTTTATAATAAAGTCTCTTTATGTACGATGTTAACTCACATTGTCAAAACAGATGCGACGCATAACTAAGGGACATGCAGTTCATGGAAAAAAATTAAAAAGGAAGCAAAGATATTTTAAAACTTTTGCTCTCTCCAAGAACTTCCCTTTCCTTTGCTAAACTTTTGCATTTCCCCAAAAATATTTTTCTTCCCTCAGAAACATTCACATGCCCCAGAAATTATTTTGCGCTCTGTTCTGCACACATAAGCTCTGACAGACTTTGGGCAAAAGCAGAAGGGTAGCCTTCAAGTTAAAGGAATCACATGAGTTTTTCTGATTCTGCATTGATTCACATGGATAATTTTCATATACTTGATCTACAGAATCAGGAGATGAATCTCGTTTGAATACGGTGACTGGCTGGTTTTTAAAAAACTTTCTTGTAATGTGAATTAAAAGTTATTTTTATTGTTATCAATGAGTTTAAGAGACTTTACAAAATGCAAAATAAGGCATAAAACAGGCTAAATCTTGAGAATGTGTTTTGTGAATAAAAAGCTTAGAGCAGGTTTAAGGGACATTATTTACGATCAGTAAACACAGAATCCATCATGAGTGAATCTATATGGGTATTTATTCTACATGTCAATAGACAAATCGATCTAGCCACAAACATACAGTAAACACATTAAACACATACACTAGTGCAAGTAAAGCAAATTATGTTAAGAATACACTTGAGAATAATCTTACACATTACGAATAAAGCCATATAGATGTATGAACACCAGCAGAAACTTAATCCAACTTAAACATTTAGCAAGGAAGACCAACATAAAACAGGGATATTAGCTCTTAAAGGTTAAAAACAGTTTAGTCTGGTTTTGTCAGCTGGAATCTTTCTCATAGTAAAGCTCAAGAGACACACAAATGTTGTTTTTGTGGAGAAACGATAACAATCCAGACCCAATACAGCCTGGACTGTCTCTGGTTTCAGGCCTTGCTGGTCCTCTGATAAGACATGATGTTATCAAGATCCTGGACAGAGGTGGGTGTTGTAAACCCCCTTTAGTCTCATTTAATGTCTCTTGGGGAGGAACGAATGATCAAAGAATGATCCAAAATGTATTTTGGCAATGCCAGACTCAACAGGAGTTTGTCAGGACTGTAATGTCAGCAACACAGAGGACCAAAGCGGCCAGTGTGTGGTTTGTGTATTTCTTATATCTGTGCTGCCGATAATGAAACAGCACCATCATGATGGCAAACTGAAGCAACTGAAGGCAACAAAAACCAATCCACTGAGTTCAACTATTGTAAGTGATGTTCATGAAGACACCTGACAGTTCTGGCAACATATTCTATGGAGAAAACACCCTGCAGTCCCGATGAGCAAAATTGTCTCATTTAACTGCATCGCACCAATGTTTTTCACGTGATATCTCTTATCAACAAGTAAGTGAGGCAAAAGAAAGAACAGGTATAAACTGCAGTGTGTGTACTGCCTTCAATTAATAGTTTAGCAAAGACATTTAAACATTCACACAAGAAACATTGTGAAATTATTTGTCTAACAAAAGAATGCATCAATAATTTACTTTCCTAACAGTGAAGCCATAAATTACATTATTATTTTTATAAATATCCATGCATCCAAATCTTAGACAATCACAACTACCACAAGAATTAGTAACCTAAACAGTTTTTACAAGTTGTCACGCAATTGAACCATCTTTCATAAAACACAGAAAGTTGAGTTTCTCCTCACAGTCTCTGGGTGTCCAGGTCCGTGTGTTCTTGTCCAGAGCTGCACAGCGTTGGTTTTGGTCAGGACATTGAGGCTGTCCAGCTGAAGACCAGACATTGAAGAGAAGATCATCTCCACTGATCCAGAACCATCCACCTGCTAGAAAGCGCAGACCAATCCACACGTATTGTGTTTGAGCTCCTGTGATCTTACTGAGAGCTTCAGTCATGCTTCTGTTTGAGCTCAGAGATGCCAGATCATCATGATGATGTCTACAGTAATCTAGAGCTTCCTCCCAGCTCTCAGACTGCTGAACCAAGACAATCTCAGACACATTCATACAGAAGAAGGTGCAAATCGAAGAGCAATAATAATCATACAGTTTCTTCCTGTCTTTATATAAATAACCACAGTTGTCATTGTCTGGTTCTCCAGTATCCCAGCTTATTCGTGTTGCAACTTCACCTCCTGACCACCTCCAGATTCCAGATTCTTTGTAGAGTCCAACCCAGCTGTGATAAATTGCAATGCCAACATCTTTTGAAAACTGTTGTTCTTCAATCTCATCGGTGAAGGTGGACAGGTCATGATAGAAGGTTCTGCAGTATTGTTGTGCTTCATCCCAGTTCTTCGTCTGATTTATATAGAAATGTTGTTTCATGGCACATGAGGCGAGTCCATAGAGCTGGATGATGAGGAGCACAGTGAGTGTAGTCTTCATCTTTACCCAGTCAAGAGGTTTTGTGAGTTTGAAGATGAAGATAGAACTGTGACTCTCTCTTACTTCAACTGACACACAACCAATAACAAAAGAGTGTGATGAGTGACAGTGACACAGACCAATCACAACACAACATACAAATGTCAGGTGCAGGTGACCAAACAGCTTTAAGGGATTCTATGCATTGTACTTAAATAAACATGTTTTTATGAACAGAATTGTGGGCAGGTACTCTTTTGCATAACTTCCCCAGTTTGTTTAGCACAGTGGAATCTCATTTGGTTTCCACCTGAAGTTTGAAAGATAAAGCAAAAGTGTCTGCGATATTCAGGCCCGCATTAAACCACAGGTTTACCGGATTTCAAGGGGACCTATACACAAACAAAGCATTTTTAAAACACGCATTTCAGATTCATCTTCATCTCTGAATTGTGACGAGCATCCAGTAGTGCAGTAGATTGTGTAGTTGCTGTCAGAAACAAGACATCCTTAGCCAGCAATCATACTGTATGTTTACATGCAGGTCATTCAAAATGAAAGCCATTTGATTGGTTAATCAGACTGAAACATGCCATTTCAATTTCAAGTTTGTGAAATTTACACTTCATAACCTTCACCGTGGTTCCCATCTAAAGGAGCCGTGTATTGTTTGTTTGGAAATGACAAAAGCGGCCATTCAAAATCGGAACTGCTAATTGATCAAAGTGATCAAAGTCACATCACAAATGCATGCTCGTGGATTGCAAGAACCATGGAGAAGTGTCAAATTGACAATGAACCTAAACAGCAGTACGAAAAATAGAGCCAGTATCGGTTGGTTGTCTAAATTTATATCTGAACAGGGACTTGCTTTCAGAGGATAGAACCAAATGTTTGGATCCCCCAGTGGAAACTACCTGGGGTGCCTTGAACTAATCTTCATATCTTTCATCTGCTGTGTTCATTGATTTGATGGACAAAATGTGCTTTCTGTAACTCTGGATAAAATCAAGATGGCTTAGTATTTTTCAATAACCCAGAAGAGTGTTTACTAAACCAGCGCCTCTATCTCCAGAAACTGATACTTTCAGCTAACATCATCATGGAATTATATATTGGGATATCCTTATGAAATGATGACATGCTTCAGGGTATTCATTTGGATTCATCGTATTACAATAATAAATTACTCTCCTCAGGCATCCGGAGCAAGTAATGTAAACACAGCTTACAAAACAATGATTACAAGTACTAAGTATACTGAGATATGGTGAATATGTTTTGAACATCAGATCTGATTGTGTAATAGCATTGGCTCTCTTGTGTCTCATGACTGATGGCGTCATTTCGTCAGCTTCATAAGTGAAATAGCATTGGAAATGGCATCTTGTGACCCAGGGCCGGACTGGGACACACTTTCAGGCCGGGAAATCCCACACAAGCCATCCTTTGCACCCAAATAAATTTAGAAACCACAGACAACCAATTTTTATTTAATTATACAGCATGACATCACATTAAAACAAAGTCCAAAGCTGCTATTTCCTTTACTTGTCAGTCATAACTGTACTCTGACTACAAAAAACTTTCAACTTAAAATGTCAGCAGATTGCGCAAGACTTCACTGCCCTCAGCAACTTTATCTATAATGTTGTCAGTGTCAATTCCAACAAGTACAGTATATCCCTCTCAGTTAACATGAACATGAAAGCTTCACGGTGCTCCTGATTAATGGAGGTCCTAAGTCTGCTCTTCACAAGCTTCTTTCACAGGCGATTTGTGACACAGACAATGTCAACAAAAATGTGTAGCCCAGTCCAATGACATGGTAGTCAATGACATTGAGTTGAACAAGTTGAACAAACTCTGCTTAACAACTCCAAGCCCTCATCAGCCCCTGAAAGGTTGGCATCTTCTTCTTAGAGCTCCATCACTGTCTTTACACTATAGCTGTCCAAAGTTGACATCTTCAGCCTTTCCCAGTGTGTTGCAAAGTTTGTCAGCTCTGCCTGCAGAGTTTCCACTGTGGCATAATCATAGAAATTGATCCAAAATTGGCTAAGTTCCACTAGGGCTGATTTTAGGAGCCCTTTTTTGTACTTCAGCAAAATGTTTAGGATCCATGTAGACGAAATCTGAACGGTGGAATCTGATGTGGAACCACCGCACCATCAGAGCTAGTGCTAGGCTGACAGTCTCCACTTTCATTTGAAAACCATTTGAGTTTTAACCTCACACATGGTGGCATGCATTTATAAAACTTTTAAATTGATACAATAATGACTTTTGAGTCATATTTGTCATATTCTGTGACCGATAGCAGTGCAGTCTAAGTGGAGTGGTTTGTTTTGAAGCCAGACTGCTTGTCATCCAGTAGTTTGTTCTGGGATAGGTATGAAAAAATCTGGTTGAACACTGCATTTCAAGAGTTTTAGCAATAAAAGGGAGGAGAGAGACAGGTCTGTAACTGTCGGTAGTAGCGGGGTCCAATGTGGGTTTCTTAAGTAGGGGCGTGACCTGGGCCTGTGGATGGAAAAGTGCCGGTGAATTGAGTCATATTTGTCATATTCCTGTCTCCCTGCTTTCTAGCTAGTCAGACAATTAATAAAAAAATATGCGTCCGTCTGAGTACAAGGGTACATACAGACATCCAAAGCCAGCTGCTGTTCATATTGCCTGGCATGCCTGCTGCTGCTTTTCTCTGACACTGTTTCAATCATGACACTGGTCATTGCCCAATGCCCATAGTTGCTGCAGAGAAAAACTATCCTGCGTTGGAAAAGCAAACTTGCGCTCGCGAGCTGCACTGGGCAGTGACTGTGCGTGCGAGTGAGTGAGGGACTGTGCGTGAGCGACAGTCAGATCAGGTGCTTGCTTTGCCTAGTCAAAAAGAACAATTTCAGAGATCTTTATGTAAGCAGTAAGAAAAGTTTCTATTAACTGTGGACAAAAGAAAAAAAAACACTGACCTGCACTTGAAGCCCTGAACAAATCGGTAATTTTACAACATTTTATTGCTTCTTCTTGCCGTGCTTTCTGTTTACGTGCCCTTTCCCTTTCTGATCCACCTGGCCGCTTTCTCTCCATGTTGTCGTTTACCGCTTTGGCGGAAGATGGGCGGAGATGACGTAAATCCAACTGTAGCGTAACTTTCCAGTTGTTTTTGTTAAATTATAATTTTGTATAATTATTTATGTAATTCATTTCAATGTTAAACTCGAAAATGACCCTTTAGTACATCGGGTGGGGACTAATATAGAATAAATAATTGTTAAAAAAGGCTGGCTGACAGTAGGCCAAACCAGTCTCCAGGCCACCGGGATTCCTCCGGGCCTGTTGTGACCCTTTGCATCATGTTTACGTGTGAATGAGATCTGACTGCGTGCATTTACAGAATGCTTTATATACAGCTATCATAACACACAACCGGGTGGTTTCCAGAGATTAGACTAGTCCTAGACTACAATAAATATAAGAGCTGTCCAAACTGAAAACAGCTTGCACTGACATATTTAAAATACATCAGTGCATTAGTGCTGTCTCAAACGGCACACAAGTCATGTTTTTTTTGTTAAAACCACTTACATTTTCTAATTAATCTAAGGCCTTGTCCTGGTTTAAGGTGATCCCTGTCATGGAAACCGCCCCATTTAACATGTTTGTAATACTTTTATACTGTTTTTGGTCAATGTATGGAGTAAATACTGTACCTGCGACTATATACTGACTGTTTATGTTGAAATAATTAATTAAATTACGAAATTTCAAGAAATTTAAAATAAACTTGTTATAGTTCACGGTTGATCATCCCTTTATATTAACTATTTAGTTTGGGGGAAGTTAAAATTGCTTTCATTCTTTTAAAACACATTAATCCAACTGATTGTACATCTGTGTTTAAGATCATTAGGGACAAGATAACATAAATTAAAATAAAACTTGAACCAACAAATCCAAGATTTGCTCTAAACTCTAATTTAATAATTGAACTCCTGTTGGTTCAACACACCTGAACTTAGTGAAATAACCTATACATTAACATTTGCATTGCATTTTCTTTTTTAACTCATTCTCAGAAAGGATGAACATTTGTGTTATTGTGTGGAAGACATCCATTCATTTCATTTGATCAAAAATAAGTTTGTGTTAGTGCAGTAATGTCAGTCAGCTTAGACTCAATCTCAATCTTTCAATTAGAAGATAAATCTTGCTGTTATTACAGAACTATTTTTTTCTGACAAAAAGGGCAAAATGCCACAGTGCTGTATTTGTAAATATCAAGAGTTTAACTCCAAAATGAGATAACTCTGTTTTAGAAAAATAATCTGAAATCGTATATTTTACTGTGCATTCCAATGAATATCAATCAAACTGCAGTTGGTTTGTTTTGATTAAAGCCATAATAACTAAAAAAAACTCAGCTCACTAACACAATGAGACATGATAACATGATTTTTGAATTTTGAAGTTATCTCATTTTGGACACAAACTCTTTATATGTAAAACAGAACATTCTTTAACTAAGTTTCAAACACACCTGTCTCGCTGTGAACTAGACAACATATATCAGTCATTTTCCATGCAAATATTGTACATTTGCTTTTCAAGTCAGCTGTGAGGGAAAATGTAGATGTTCTCAGTCCTACCTTGTCATACATTATAGCCAACAAAATAAAAGTATCTGGTTACCTTCCGAGGGAACTCAATTGTTTTGAGGATAAACAATTATATTGAGTATACTACTAAAGTAGTTATTTCTGACTC
The DNA here is from genome assembly GCF_947034865.1 of Barbatula barbatula. NCBI lineage: Eukaryota > Metazoa > Chordata > Actinopteri > Cypriniformes > Nemacheilidae > Barbatula > Barbatula barbatula. The sequence continues at coordinate 24,743,634 of NC_136772.1, forward strand.
TATTTTGAAAAATGTTAGTATTGCCAATAAATATTTTACTCTTAATGTCAATAATATTTGGTTCTTTCTCTTGTGATACATTTCTAAAAAGCATCAATATCTTTTTGGGAATTTCATCCATCACAACAGCAAATTCCTTGGTTGTAATTAGTAATTAAAATTTGTTCATAAATTCATTATATGTCTTAAATTACCATCATTATTTAACAGCTGAGTAACTAAAACAATATTATTTTCAAACCATTGTTAAAAAAAGAGTTTTATGTTTATATAGAATATCTTTGTTATTACAAATATAAAATCTCCTAGGGGAAAAATTGTGTTCATATGTCGGAATCTGGGTCATAAGAGCTTGTTTATGAAATTTAGCAAGTTTAACTGGTAATTTATCAATTGAATAATTACATTTCTACAAAAAATCAAGGCCGCCATTTGCGTAAATAAATAATTGGGAAATGATTTCCATACACTGTCTTTATTTTTTAAGTATAATCCAATTAATTATTATAACTCAATACATCTAAACCACCATGATCTTTTGGATTACATAAGACTTCCTTTTGATCTAGTTTGTTGGTGACTTTGTGAGGAACATCCAATGATGAAGAAGCATATTGCTCTTGACACCCCTTCAGCTTTTGATAACAGTATCCTACCCAGAATTGATAGATCCCTTTGCAGTCGGATATTAAACCTTTAACTAATTTTGTCAATGATGGGATTAAAGTTTAATCTTTACATATTACAACTCCGAGATATTGTACTTGATTTTCAATTGGTATATTACACAGGTTATCTAAAGAGCATTCTTTTAGTGGAAATATAATTGACTAATTCATACTATTCTTAGTCCAGATACATCCAAAAAGAATATATATCATATAATTTTGCATCATTATTTAATAAACGCATGGGTCTCCAATTCTCTATTTGAATAATAGTTTTGTTTGGCTTTGGAATCAATGTAATTACACCTTGTTTTAAAGAGGTGGGCAGTTCTCCTTTTTCAACAGATTCTATGTACAATACCAACAGAAAGGGAGCTAACTTATCTCGAAATACTTTTTAAAATTCAGAAATAAAGCCATCATTGCCTGGAGATCGATTATCTTTAAGATTTCCAATACACTCTATAATTTCTTCAAATTTTATATCTTCGTCACAAAACTGTTTAAAAACATCATCAATAACTTTAGGTTCATCTACATTTTTCAAAAAAAAAACATCATGAAGCGTATAAATCCTTATAAAACTGAGTAACAAACTGTGATATATTTTTTGTATTTTCTGTGACTGTATTATTGATTTACAATTGATTTCCAAAAAAATACTTCTTTTTCTCCTTCTTCTAACCATTTGTACCTTGATCTAATAAATGCACATTCTGCTTTTTCTTCAAAAAATTTATCCAATTGAACTTGTAATGATGATAAATCTGTTCCTTTACAGTCTCATTATTTCTCCAATGACTTCATTTTCTTTGTTTCTTTTAGTTAAGGCAATTCATTTCCCTCATGAAATAGCCATCTTCCTAATTTTGTATTTTAATATCTCCCAATGTTTCCCATAAACATTCATTATTTTAGCTGGGGACCAGTGTTTATCAATTAACTTCGATGCAATCAATTTGAATTGATCAGAATAAGAAATCAGAAAGAGCTTTATTGCCAAGTATGTTTCCACATACAAGGAATTTGTTTTGGTGACAGGAGCATCCAGTACACAGATTATTTTAATAAGGGCCTATGGGTATACAAATATAAGAAAATAAAAAAAAGATATAGAGAGTAAATCTATCGTGATGGGATGATGGTGTTGAAAGCGGAGCTGAAGACCACAAACAGGATCCTCACATAGGTTCCTGGTTTATCCAGATGTTTCAGGACAAAATGCAGCCCCATGTTAACTGCATCCTCAACAGACTTGTTTGCTCTGTAGGCAAACTACATGACCACAGATGTGAGAGCGACGGGTCTGTAGTCATTCAGAGTGATTGTGGAATTGCCAAGTTGGATGGTGAGATCATGTTGCACCATGGGGTGTGCCGGGAAACACTAGTAGTTTTGTCTTGGCTCTGTTTAGCTGGAGGTAATGCTCTTTCATCCAAGCTGAGATGTCATCCAGGCAGGCTGTTATGCATGCTGCTACAGTAGTATCGTCTGGGAGAAACAAGATGTAGATCTTGGTGTCGTCAGCATAACAATGATACGAGAAGCTGTGTGCCTGTATGATGGGTCTTAGGGATTTCATGTACATGGAAAAAAGAAGCGGTCCAAGCACCGATCCCTGATGGACCCCAGTGATGTGGTGGACAGCGAGCCCCTCCATGACACCTTGAAGGATCTGCTGGAGAGATAGGATTTAAACCAGAGGAGAGGGCAGCCTGAGATTCCTAAAGATGACAGGGTTTCTAGCAGTATCTGGTGATTGACCATGTCAAATGCTGCAGATAGGTCTAGCAGAATCAGGACAGAGGATTTTTATTCCGCCTTGGCAATCCGCAGTGCTTCTGTGACCGATAGCAGTGCAGTCTAAGTGGAGTGGTTTGTTTTGAAGCCAGACTGCTTGTCATCCAGTAGTTTGTTCTGGGATAGGTATGAAAAAATCTGGTTGAACACTGCATTTCAAGAGTTTTAGCAATAAAAGGGAGGAGAGAGACAGGTCTGTAACTGTCGGTAGTAGCGGGGTCCAATGTGGGTTTCTTAAGTAGGGGCGTGACCTGGGCCTGTGGATGTAAAAGTGCCGGTCAGCAGGGAGGTGTTGATGATGTGTGTGAGTGCAGATGTGAGTGTGCTGGATATGGCCTGAAGGATATGGAAGGGGATTGGGTTAAGGGTGCTCTTGGGTTAAGACTGCACTGCTCTCAGTCATCGAAGCCCTGAGACTGGCAAAAGCATCATCCATGTCATCTGTGCTCATCCTACTGGATCTGTCTGCTGCTTTTGATGCTGTGAATCATCACATCCTCATGTCTTCTCTCAGTGCTATGGGTGTCTCTGGAATGGCTTTGCAATGGTTTGAGTCCTACCTCTCGGGTAGGTCATTCAGAGTATCCTGGAGAGATGAGGTCTCCGCGTCCCAACAGCTCAACACGGGGGTTCCACAGGGCTCAGTGCTTGGACCGCTACTCTTCTACATTTACATGACATCCCTCGGCTCGGTCATTCAGAAGCATGGCTTCTCCTATGACTGCTATGCGGATGACACACAACTCTACTTGTCATTTCAACAGGACGATCCAACGGTCTCTGCTCGCATCGCGGCATGCCTGAGCGACATCTCGCTTTGGATGAAGGATCATCACCTGCAGCTGAACCTTGCAAAAACTGAACTGCTTGTGATCCCAGCCAAACCAACGATTCACCACAACCTTGCAATTCAACTAGGCTCATCAACGATTACACCGTCCAGCATAGCCAGAAACCTGGGGGTGGTAATCGATGATCGGCTTAACCTAACAAGTCATGTTGCCAGCACCACCTGGTCCTGTAGATTCATCCTCTACAACATTAGGAAAATTAGACCTTAGTCCAGGCTCTTGTCTTGTCCAAACTTGATTATTGCAATGCGCTTCTAGCTGGACTTCCTGCTTGCAAAATCAAACCTCTCCAGATGATTCAGAATGCGGGGCAAGAGTGGTCTTCAATGAACCGAAGAGAGCGCATGTAACTCCGCTCTTCATCAGGTTACACTGGCTCCCTGTTGCCGCCCGCATAAAGTTAAAAGCTATGCTCCTGGCCTACAAGACCACCACCGGCTCTGCACCATCGTATTTCCACTCGCTGATGCAGATCTATGTTCCTGCCAGATCCCTGCGGTCTGCAAAGGAACAACGACTAGTCGTACCATCCCAAAAAAGAAAAAAAGTCACTCTCCCGTACCTTCTCTGGATCTGTTCCACATTGGTGGAATGATCTGCCTGCTACTATAAGTTCAGCAGACTCTGTTGCCATCTTTAAAAAACGCCTGAAAACGCATCTCTTCCGTCAACACGTCACTGATTGATTTAACCTAATTCTCTTCCCTTTCTTTCTTCTTATTAAAAAAATTACTAACCTCACTATTCTTAGCTTTGTATACTGTGCTAGGCTTAAATGGACTAGTTTTGATCATCATCATCATCATCATGCTCCAATTTTCTAATGTCTTCTGTCTTTATTTATACTTATATTTACTGTTGATTGTCGTGTCTAGAAATTATTCTGTTATTCAATTCCTGTGGGGTTTTTCCGTTTCTACCGTTTCTGTGATTCCTTTGTTAATCAATAGTCCCTGTGCATGTTGCACATATATCTGTCTTAACGCGACAGAGCGGTTGGTGCAATAGCACAATTCCTTTAAGCTTTGAGGCCCCTAGCCTGGTCGTGGGGCCCCACCCTGGTGAAAAAAAAATATACTTTTTTGTATTTCAAATATATTTATTTTTTTTACAATACACTGTAAATACACTAACAAAATATAGCTCACTTTTAAATAAATTAAAAGCGTATTAATAAGATACTTTAACTTAATTTTTACCATTAAACTTTAAATTTACTTTTAAAAAGTGTAATTTAGTATATTAAAAAAAACACATTTTAGGAAAACATACTAAAAGTGAAAGTTTTGTACAATTTTATAAATGTATTAATTTTTGATTTATTTTTAAATATATTTTAGGTACATTATGACTGTATGTTAGAAATTATCGTTGTCACAATACACTTGCAGCATATTTTAAAAATACTTTATTGAATATGTTTTGTAGATGGAGTATATTTTAAATCTATTTTAAAGTTATTTATGTTAGGAACTCACTTCATATCTTAATTTTCAAAAAGTGTTAAAATGTTTGAAAGCCTGCCTTTACAATATGCTGTAATTTCAATTAAATATATGTATTGCACAAATTGTTTTGTGATGGCGTTTTAAGTTGAGTAATGTTTATTTTTCTTATACTGTCAAAGAATCATGTTTCATTCATTAATCCTTCCACAGAAAGATGCCAATGCTAATACTGTATTGTGCAGTGTCATACACAGAAATAGATGAATACAACTTTTGTCATTAAACACAATATAACAGTACTAATTTGTAACATACAAAAAATAAACATTGAAATGGTATGCCAAAACACAGTGAATTATGGAAACATGTTTGGGGTCATTAACAGTTACCTGTTTTCCACTGGTAAATGTTTGTACAGGAATGTGATTTTAGTCTCTTTCAATATTGTTCGGAAGGGGACTGACATACATTTTGTCCTTAGACCTAACCATTACACATTTACGCTGTAATGAATGAGGATGTACAGCAAATACATTATTACTGTGAAACACTTCAGTTAGAAATGTACAGGGTATATTTAACTGTACATCTCTATAAACCTGTCTTCCACTCTTGGCAAGCTCCTTAACTAAAACACAGAATCTATTTGTAGTAGATACAGAAGAGTGCTCATCCACAGATGTGTAAGCCACCAGTGTCAAAATTTCACAGAATGTTCCATCACTTAACTGTACAACAGAATTATTTCTCTTTTTTAGAGTCGTGTTATTATATGAATGATAAATAACACTGCTACAAATGAAACGGTCATAAAATAAACCTAAATGTACAATGTCTCCTGTGAAATGTTGAATAGCCATCCTCTGCAGCACAGTTGTTCTGGCTTTCTTTGGGCAACCAAAAGCTTTGACATTATTTGGAAAATCCTTTGACATTTTTGTTAAGCCAGATCTACCTTGGAGTTTGTCAAATAGTTTTCTTATGTTGTCATTAGCATTTGCCATTATGGTCCGTGCTTTTGTTGAAAGACCCCTCCACCTAAGGAATCTCTTTACTATTTGATCAGACACATGTGTTGTTCCATTAAAAAAATTAAGCAAAGTCCCATTGAATGATTCAAAAGGAAATGTGGATGTTGCCCACAATGGTCCCAAGTTGTGCACACTTGCTGCCATATGCATTAACAAATGTACATTGAAAGAGACATTTCTAGCACCATAAAGTTTCTCAAAATTATGTACAAACTTTCGAAGAGCTTGTTCTGCTTTATCCACATGGGTCACTTTGATTGCATCCTGCAGAAGAGTGTGGATTGCAAAAACAAATAAAAAAAAAGATGACTCCAGTACTTCTTTTTTAAAATGCCACTCAAAACAGGCAAAGCATAAAACAACAAAAATGACCTCCATTCAGATGCCTTCCAGAATTTTCTGTCCTTAACTGATCTTGGTGCCCTTGTGACCTCCACAGGTGGTCTAATGGCCAACAGGGCCTTGTCTATGTCACTGACCTTAGAGCCCAAGTACCATTCCTCTTTATGGTGCTTACTATCTAACCACAGAGATGTAATCTGTTTAGTAACACCAAGGCAAACACAGTGCTGGTAGTCTGGAACAAATCCATTGATCATGTTAAAACTCTCAAGTTCCATGAGAGGGGATGGGCCTTTCACACCCATTATTGGTTTCTCAGGGGTTGCCAGCATTGCATGGCGGAAATGATCTGTCTCTGTCCTTAAAGGTGGTTCCGGGGTTTCCCATACGTATGGGCCACCACCATAGTGGAGGCAGAAGTCACACCCTTATTTTCCATTAAACTGTTTAGTATTTTTCAGGAGGGGACGGGCAACTGAATCTGCAGAGCAGAGGAGTGAATGAATTTTGCTTATGTGCTCTGTGTTTTCAGAGTCCCTCCATGTAATACCAACCTGTTCTAGTTCTTTGAGCTGGGCAACAAAAGCAGTTAAAAATGTTATCATATTTGGCTTGCTGTTACCAAGCCATAAGCATGGAATACATATATTTGCTTGACGATCCTTTGGAGACAGTCCTATAATTTGACACTGGATTGGCCATATTTGAACATTATCACTTTTGAAAACTGGAATTCCATCACAATTCCACAAGATTGAAAGGTCATCCACCCCCAGTTGTCCACTTTGCTGGATTTTTCGATATTCTACTCCACACCGAATATCAGAAAGAATGCCAGGATTTGATTCCTTTCTATCTAAATGTATTTCATTATTTTCCAAAATGTCCACTATTTGTGCTGATAGGCTAAGAACAAGAAAGTAAGACCCAACTCTTTGGTTGTTCTCAATGTGAAATTCAGCATTACAAGAAGAACAGTTTTTTGGTGCTATCCCAGTGGGTCCCATGTAGTTTTCACAGTTGATGCAACAGAAGAGGGGCACATACTGGCCAAACTGTCCATAGGCTTTATGAAAAAGGTATGAGGTGGCTGGCACTAAACCAGGGAAATGTTCATTAAACAATGTAAGAAGATCCTGAAGTGCTACACCTGTCAAATTGTGCCTCAGTACATATGACATGAGTAGGAGTAGACTCTGTCCCTTTGTGAGAGGAGCACCAGGGTATACGGGTTCGTTATCTTGATGTTTCTATAAAAGAGAAAATGTACCATATTTACACCTACAGCAATATTAAACAGAACATTATTTGTTCAGGGCATTAGCTTATGTTAACAGGTACGTTTCCTTTTAGATATGTATTAGTAAATGCTGAATTAAACATCAGATTAAAAATTGTGATTCCTGTTAGCTTTGTTAATTAATGGTAAAAGATGGGTTATTAAAAATTTTAGCTCACTGCAGCCAATCAGAGCTGCTGACGTCTGACGGTGCACGTTTGGAGTATGCGGCCCCAAGGCAGTTACTCGCCCCCAGCGTTCTGCAGGTGAATAAAAGTGCCATCACGATGTCGTTCCAGTTCGCTATTTATTACTTGTTTAACAAAACACTACAAGTGGAAAGTACATCGCTTATTGTTGGAAATTTGGACCAGTTTAATCAAGTGACTTCGCAGCCTGACCTTGAAAGCGATGATGACTGGCTCGAAATAAAATGGCCCACTCGAAAAGAGCCGGAGAAGACAGTCGCAGCTAAAGTTCTGCTATTTGGAGGTGAGTTTACATTTATTTTCCGTTTGCACTACTATTGTTTGGCTTAATAGTGTCGTTTGATTGCATTGTAATAAGCAATCACAGACCCGATAAGAAAATCCAGTAAATATCAATGTTTTGGGGAAATAAGTAAATTTTACCTTGTTAGCGTTACGTGTTTGTAACTTAGCGTATATATAGTCGTTATAATAACAGATAAGTCAAAAAACATTCCGTGGGATAAGATTCAGTGCGCCTGCGTAGTGTCAAACAAGTTTGAAAAACCGAGCAAACATATGTCTAAGATTTTTAATCACTTAATTGATATTTTTTCGTCAATTAGTTACCAAAAAGCTACATTCCATTTTGATGAACATGCAATTCACTGAAAGTGCATGGTGTCTATGTTAATGGCGTGCTTTTTATTGTAACTTGTACTGTAGTGTAGGTACCTACTGATACTAGGTAGCTTTGGTAGATGTGTAGCTTAAATGTATCTTAAGCACAGTTTCATGATATCTTCCCAACACTGAAATACTATTATGGTTTGCATGCTGGTGTAGGCTAAACTTCTCTGTTTCTCCCATTACATCAGATTCATTTAAAGACCTTGTCACCAAAAAGAATTTATTCATTTTGGGGAAAGATATATGGACCAAGGAAGAAAGCATGGCTGAAAAAACAAGAAAAAAGAAAATGTTAGAGACCAATGTGGTGGTGGCAAAAAAAGCCAGGCTGGTGAGTTAAAGTTGAATTTGCATAGTTTTTACATATGCAGTTTTAACTGCATTTGTGTTAAAAAACAAAGCTTACTACTTGCTTATACGCTATCATACAAAAGTAAGGTCTATAATAAAGATGCACCGATTGCAATTTTCTTTTGCACAAGACTTAACACTCTCTGTGATAAGCTATCAAAACTATATTGAGTAGTAAGTTCTCATGCATTAGTGTATTATTCACTACATAGTTATTATGGGACCACCATATAGACATTGTGAGGATGTAATTGCTCATTTTGTTTAATTGTACATTGTCTTCAGGCAAAGTCAACCAAGATCAAAGAAACATCCAGAAACCAGATGCTAGAAAATTTAAAGATGTCCCTTTCCCAAAAAAGGGCCCAAGACACACAAGATCACCACACCAGTTCTGAGGATGAATTTCCACAACATCTTCACTGTGTAAGGGATGAAGTTTTCCTTTTGTTTTTAGTGTGCTTAGTGTGTTTTAGAACTTAAGTTAAAAAGAATGGGGCAGAATTCATACCCTCTATGAACTAAAAAATAGCATCATCTTTATATGTGCTGGTTATTGACTTATTAAGAACAGGGCTGCGCTTACCAAAAGCATTGTTAGCCATCTTTTGTCGCATGTTCCATCATTGCTAGCATAGTTCAACAATTCTTGTCTTTCCCTGAAACAATTTTTCCAAAATTAAATTAAACTGTGTAAATAAAACGTAACATCAGAGAACACATATATGACAGTTGTCTTCAGATTTCATGTTTGTTATTTTGAGCAGTTATCTGACATTTATTCAATCGCGAATTAATAAATTATTGGACATTGTTACTTAACAATCTATGTGATGGGATTAACTATGTTGCGAAACCAGTGTAGTTTGAGCGACAAGGCTACAATGTTTTCAGGAATTAGTCTTGAATAGCTAAGTAGTTAAGTTCAAATATGAACTGCTGTCATATTATACAGTTTTTTATCAACTATATTGTCATTAGTATATTGCAAATCCCAATTTTTATTACATTCCTAAACATTGTCTAACTTTTCCTTCATTAATGTTTTCTCCAGGTAAAGCAAAGAAAGACTTTAAAGGCTGCCAGGCCTCAGCCACCCACTCCTGATCATCACACATATTCAGATGATGCCACAAACATAGGGAGCCCACCATGTTCAGATCACCACTCCAGTTCTGAGGATGCCACCATGATATGGAGTGAACATCAACCTGACGTTGTAAGTTATACGTTTTTTTTATTTGGTTATTTTTTGTATATTGTCCCAAACACACATTCCTTTCTATTGCTTTTAACAGATCTCTTATTTTATTTTTTACATTTTAGAGCAATGACATGGATGAAGGATGTGATTTGGATGTGATTTGACTTTAATAGAAGAAATTACAATATGTTACAATATGCATTTCATTGTTTGTTTTAGCAGATGGTGGATAATAGCACTGGTCATGAAACGGTTCACCAGATGGATCAAATCATGGCATCCCTTCGTGGTAGGTGTTCAGGCTTGTATTACGTGGTTGACATTAAAGAACAGTTTGTTCAACAATTGGCATGATTGCCCTTTGCTAAATTGAAGTACCAAAATCTCTGTCTAACATTTACAATTCACCCATCTGTCCTGTGCCATAGTTAATATAAACATTAAAATAACTTTTTTCTTTATATTCACTTAGAACTTCCAGAAATGATTAGAGCAATGAAGGAGTGTGTGCAGTGTGTACATGCTTTGATGCCCTCATCACGGGGAACTCCTTCATCCACAACATCATCTTTTGTCAGTAACATTGAGATGGTATGTTACAGTTAAAGAATAAAAGATAAATTCATCTAAAGGTTACATCATGAGAATGATCTTGTTACTGGGGACCTGTACATGACTGGTCAAGACATCATACATCACTTTTTCTCTACACAGCACCCCTTGGCTGGAAGTGAAGTAACAGTGTCAAAGAGGGCCTTCCAGCCGCTGAACCGTTCTCGAATGACCATTTTTGCCCAGGAGCTGGCTGTGCTGGTGTTCACTAAAGATGTCCTTGCCCAGTCCACACTGACAGGGAAATCTGGAAAAGGGGGCCCCCCTAAAGCACAGCTCGATCTTATCAAAGTGCAGGCCATAACAGGTGTGTAATTGTCTTATTATTGAGTTATGTTTTGTGTACTTACAAAGCAATAAAACAACCATGAGCTTTATTTCACCGTAAGTGCATGCTTATTAAAAACAATACATTTTAAATACAGTATAAGCAGAAGTGAGTACACCTCTGTTCAATAGCAAATACAGGTTAAATACAACTAAACATATACTCCTCACTGTATTTGCGTTATTTTTAAAAGGATATTTTATCCTAAAATAAAAATGTTGTCTTCTTTTACTCAACCTCCACTTGTTATAAACCTGTGTACACATTTAATGCTGAACACAAATAAAGTTATTTTATTTAATGTTAGCAAGTACCATGTTTTGGGTCTACATTGACTTCCCTAGTAGAAAAGAACATTTTCTAAACTCAATGAAGCTCAAAATGTGGTACCTGCTTACATTCAATAAAATATCTTTATTTGTGTTCAGTATAACAAATAAATGTCAACAGGTTTGTAACATGTAGAGGTTGACCAAAAATGAACTTACCTTATAAGTGGAACAATGTATAGTTGGTTTCAATGTGTTCAATTTAATCAGTTTTGATTAACACACATATTAAGGGTGCAGTTTTGTAACAATTCTACATCAAGATATCCAAAAACTACAGGCCATTTTCAATATTTTGTTCTGCTGAGTACTTACAATATCTAAATTGTTTCCAACTTGTAAATCATGAGAAAATCGCCATTCTAAACAGTGACACAGGGCTGTGCAGTCGCCTGTCAATGGTGTCATATCTGCATTACCCTTTGTTACCACCTTTACTGATGTAGAAACTGCTTGATATGTCATCTTTTTCCACTGCGGAGCTGGTAATGGAGCTCTTTGAAATGAACTTGCTAACATGTCACTCATTGGCTTTCTAACTCAAAATGGTTGCATACTTTTAATCTTTCATTGCGGTTCTTAGAAACATTTGTCTCAGCAGTGGGAAAGTGCTATACGTCAGTATATGTATGTAAATGTATGTTAAACTCTTTGTGTCGTTCATGTTTATGACAGAAAATGCTATACTGTTCAGCTATCTATTGTCTATTCTGTTAACAGATGCTGTTCTACTGGAGTTTCCACAGACAACTGCTTCTGAAGTGCGAGCAGCTATCAGACGCAAGTGCAATAATGAGCAGTTCAGCCAGAAAAAAGATAATAATGTTTAAATATATATTTCTGAACATGTTTATGTTTAGAGGGTTGATGTGGTCATTGTTTTGAAGTTTTTCGGTGTTATTAAGTTAAGTAAATTCGTACTGTTTTTTCAAGTTGTAATATCATTCAAGTTTTTTTGCTGAAACCACTGTAAGTTTAAATACATTTTTGAATGTGTGAATAAAATATGTCCTTTCATTAATGATCTTATTTATTTATAATGGACATCACAACAGCTTTAAGGTACCCTCCATCAAGCCCCCTGGGTAGTTTAGCCTAGTATACTTATAACATATTACATCATTATTACACATTTAATGTTTGTAAGTGTATTGTAAAACATACTATAGCTAGACAATAAGCTGTTGTTTTTTATTACATTGTGCAATTTATAGTGTTTAAATATAACAATCATACAGTATACTATTACTGCAAAATAAACATCCATGGTATATTGATTGCACATTTGAAACAAACTCATAATGAATTTTTAATGTACTTTTAATAGACTTTTATTTCACAAATGAAGCACATAATTAATTTGTTTATAAAATAATAAGCTTAAAGTATGCTAAACATACTTGAAGTTGTTTCACTTTAGCACATGAAAGTACACTAAATGCACTTGAAATTGTGCTTTATCACAATTAAAATTCTACTTTAATATATTAAGTACAAAATTAGTATTCCCAAAATAGCACTCTTTAAGTTAACTAATCATCAACATACTTAAAGTATACTGATCATTAGTCTGATTGTAAGTACACTTTAGTAAACCAAAACGTATTATACTTGGCATATTATTTTTTCACCAGGGCAGGCAATCGCCTGTATTGGCTGTTGGACGGGCCGGCACTGGCTCCGCCCATGTCACATTCCTCTCAATCACGTTCTGTAAGTATCCATGTACCACGTATCCATGCACCCAGCTGCCTCATTCCCACTGTCCTGCATGTTCTCTCCTCCTCAACCACTGCTCTTACCTCCTCCTGGATTGGCGACGCCTTTCCTTCCCTTTGATGGTCAATGTTGGGAGTAAAAAAGGAACCCAGGCCGGCCCTGCCTCTTGCTACCACTCCCACCAGCCTTTGTGATCTAATCTTGCCTCTGCTTGTTAAACAGCCCCCTCAGCCTTTCATGTTGTAACGTTGTAATTTATAGGCACGGAAAGAAATAAAGAGATCACTCAGTTTTTTCTTTCTACATGTATTGCAAGCATTCCAGTTCAGTGTATCTTGAATTTCACTAGAAACAAACCTCAGGAGTGACATACAGTAAAGTGTATATTGAATGAAAGCTGTGATTATAAATCAGGATTATTTCATGTGACCATGTCTGTGAAAACCCATCTAAAGTATTTATTTTGTGATTTGCTGTTTTCTACATAAAATCATCTTATGTAATGTAAAGAACATTCTGTAAAAATATAACCATGACATCATTATACATTGACTGAGTAAAGCCATGTCAAAGATTGAAATAGTGAAATAACTGCTTGAAATCAAATGTGATGCTCTTTATTTTATAATTAGATTCAGAGACTTTAGCCTGGTTTTCTCGGACTGGGTCACATACATTACACATACATACATATTTTTACAAAAATCCTAATACGTCTTAAAATATTAAAGTATTCTGAAAACCAATTTTACCTTTTAATTTTGTTCAAATAAATGCAACTATAAAGCAATATTTTAATTTTTAATTTTGGTGAAATTCTTTCAGTGGTTAACAGAAAAAATACAGCATGCAGAAAAACAAAGTCATTTGAGTAGTTTCTAAATTCTCAGAGGCTGTGTACATGACATATATATGTATTAGAGTGTGTATGTCAATCTTTATTTCGGTCATAAATTTCACATAAAGAGGCATTACAATGGATTAAATCTAAATTGAACATCATGTTAATAAAATGTATACTCAACTCCTGAACAATGAAGGCGCTGTCAGGCACCCTGCTATCGCTATCCTAGACGTGTAAGTCTCAATAATAGATTATATTTACACGTTTAACTGCAATATTATAGCCCAACCTAACATACAAAAAAAACTAAATGTTCTGGATTTTAATAAAATTTTGATTTGTCTGATAAAAAGCATAGCTTTTTTATAAATCGTTGTTTAGATTGTAGCTTTTGTGACTTTATACAGTTTAGGTCTGTTAGCCAAATTAGGATTTTCACAATGTACTTGTATTGACCATGAAATAAAAATCTATCAATATTGTTTTAATACTAAACCATTTATAAATAGTTTAGCTCCCATTAAAAAGTAAAACTCTCTCTCTCTCTCTGTGTCTCTACACTAGTATGTGCAAAATAAACCAAATTAAAGATTTTTTTGGGTTGACATTAAAGGTTCTGTGTGTAAGTTTCAGAGGCCACTATTGGCGATTTAGGAAATTGCAACCTAAAGCTTCGCCACCCCCCTCCCCCTCCCATTAGAGAAGCTACGGTTGCCGTCACAGGACATATTACATCTTTCTGCAACAACGAACCGTTAATATTTCTAATAAAAAACACGACAATTCGTAAATTTTGTTGTTGTTCTTCCTCTTCTTCTGCTAATCCTTCTATGCAGTGGCTTTGCAAGCTTCCTCCAAAAAACAGCCGAAGAAGAAGACCATAGTCGGGTGCATCCTTCGTTTTATGAAACGCACTCAGTTTGTCCGTGTAGTGCTACTGTAGAAACGTGGCTGTGCAATTTTATAAATTGCATGTAAGGGTGTGCCCGCGGTATATATACATAAAATGGCTCATTGTAAGGTAATGTAAACATTTCGGTTCATTTTGTAAGGTATTTCTTCACCACTCACAACATAGTTTTGTATTATATATTACATTTTGGTAAGTAAATCCTTCAAAATCCTACACACTGTACCTTTAATTATTATTAAAGCAATAAACAGATAATGTTGTCATAATATCATTACAGTGAATTATTTTGGCTACAATAACCATATAGTGAAAATCGATTTCCATAACTGTGTTTATATATTATGGTATATTATTTGTGTAATTATTTGAATAGTGATATTTTACAACAGTTCATTGTAGTCACTTTAATTGGTTGAAAATGCTCCATGATTTTAGTCCAACAGTGGCGTCCCAGACAGGCTGCCAGTCTGAAGCTCTAAAAGACATCAAATTAAAAACAATTACAGGCTATATTCAAAAAAAGAAACTTGTTTTTGGCATCAATCACGGGATGTACGGTAGTTACAGCATCTACCAGCAGGGGCTAACCTGAACCTGCTTATTAAGGGATGACTGTCGTCCTTCAAAAAAACAACCCCATAAGTCATTGGTTCAATCAGCGTTGAATGATTGAATCCTCTAAAGAAGACTTATGGCAAGTTGTGGCATATTCATGAAATGTACAATTTATTGATTCGTGTTCGAACGATAAAGGCCCGCCCTAACCCTAACGTCACAGGGGCAAAGTCAATGCACAGTTAAACGTACGGATGAGATCACATGAATTCACACGAATGAGCCACCTCATAAAGTAGGTACAAATTTGCATTAGATTGCGTTACAGTTTTTCTTGATTGTTTACACACAAATATTGGTACTTGAGACACAATGAGCTCAACATGTAACTCATTGACCAACCCCCTGAACCAATTCTGCTAAACTACAAGCACAATTCCTGCTTTACACTCACATTGTAGATCTAAAACACACTTTTTTCAAAACACTACACACAATTCTCTGCATTTGGCACAATTTTCAGGCAGAAAAATCTCTTGTTTTCACAAGGAACACACTGCCATTCATATATGAACACTGACTCATCACATGTGTAAACACTTGTCACAAACATGTATACCCCTTCTCCAAGCTATAGAAGACACATGTGGAGATATAACAGCTGATGCTTTTCATGACTGGACTGAGAAACATTGCTTGTGATGTGGATGAGGTGCTGTGGTCAGACCCAAACCCAAGAGAAGATGCATCATAGTTTTTTACTGTAACTGTATACAGTCAATTCTTCTGTTGTTTTGTATGTACACCACTGTATGTGCCACTTTGCGTTGGTTGGGATGTACACTGGACATTGTTTTTGTTGGAAAAATTAAATATATTTGTTATCGTGTATTTGTGTGTTCTGACCATAAAAACTATTATATATATATATATATATATATATATATATATACTAAAAATACACGATAACAAACACACACTTATGTATGTATTGTCTGTAGTAAGTGTAACACTGAATCATATAAAGAGCAAAGTCATTATGATGAATGGAGAAGTGTTTTACATTCATCATAGTGTTTTATAAAGAGCACATCAGTGTTCAACTGGTTCTTATAAATGTTTATTCATATGATGGTTTGTGTTTGTCATTTGAAAACAAAATACCATTTTGAGAAGAAAGAACATTGTTTTGAATGTGAAGTTTCATTTTGGAGGAGAATTGAGGGGTTTTGCCCATTGTGTTTGTGTTTTTTGATTTGTGTGTAGAGTTCTGAGAATATGAGGCTTTCAGAAAATGTGTGTAAACAATTGAGAAAAACTGTAATATACATTTATAAATATGAAAGACATCAACAGATTCAATGTCATGTCAATGTCAGCTAGGTTGAAAAAACTGTGTTGTAATGCGTGTGACATCATGAGATGATGTTTGACTGTCACTACCAATCAAAATGCAGGTTGTTATTTCCATATTGTATGACATTTTGTTAAGTTTCCATTACACACTTTTTATAGAAGGCTATTAATTTAGTAATTTACACATTAGCTTGGCACATGATAAACGACTAACAAGGCATTAAAGGTGTATATTTGATCAGCGTGTGTGTTTTCATGGGATCAGACCAGTTATGTTTATACAGGTAACACAAGGCTTTACCAATAAAGCAATATGAGTTTCTGGTTGGCACACAGATTTACCCGATTAGGACAAACGTTTCTGTGCCATCGCCTGCTGCCGATTGAGGCAAAAAGGTGACAAACATGCTTGTATGAGTTGGCGGACTCAATATAACAAAATGTTTAGGTCTCAAGTAACAATACTGTTATTTAAAGTAAGTAAAAAACACCTTGAAATATCTTAATACTCCACCAAAATCTAGACTTTTTAGAACCCAGGTGACAAGAGAATCTACTGACCTCTAAAAACACAAGAAGTTGAGTTTCTCCTCACAGTCTCTGGTTGTCCAGTTGTTTGTGTTCTTCTGCAGGGCTCCACAGCGATTTTTAGCAGGACATTGGGGCTGTCCATTCATTAACTGAGAGAGAACATTATGTCCACTGACCCAGGACCATTCACCTGCTAGAAAGCGCAGACCAATCCACACGTATTGTGTTTGAGCT
This sequence comes from Barbatula barbatula, assembly GCF_947034865.1. Lineage (NCBI taxonomy): Eukaryota > Metazoa > Chordata > Actinopteri > Cypriniformes > Nemacheilidae > Barbatula > Barbatula barbatula. Next base: position 24,760,907 of record NC_136772.1, read on the forward strand.
CCTGAGATTTTACTGAGAGCATCATCCATGCCTTTCAATGAGGTCAGTGTTGCCAGATCATCATAATAACGTCTGCAATATTCTAGAGCTCCCTCCCAGCTCCCAGTCTGCGGGGCCATGAAAAACTCAAATGTCATACAGAAGAATCTTTTATTGTTAGAGCACGGCTTATCTTTCAGATTCTTTTCATTTTCGTCTAGAAAGGCACAGTCATTATTGTCTGGTTCATCAGCGCCCCAGCTGATTCGTGTCGCAACTTTACCTCCTGACCACGTCCAGGCTCCAGTTCTCTTGTTGAGTCCCACCCAGGCATCAGATGTTTGACTGGCTGCATCTTTTAAAAACTGCTGTTCTTCAATCTCATCGGTGAAGGTGGACAGGTCATGATAGGAGCTTCTGCAGTATTGTTGTGCTTCATCCCATGTTTTTTCCTGATCTACATAGTAATGATGTTTAATGGCACATGAGGCGAGTCCATAGAGCTGGATGATGAGGAGCACAGTGAGTGTAGTCTTCATCTTTACCCAGTCAAGAGGTTTTGTGAGTTTGAAGATGAAGATAGAACTGTGACTCTCTCTTACTTCAACGGACACACAACCAATAACAAAAGAGTGTGATGAGTGACAGTGACACAGACCAATCACAACACAACATACAAATGTCTGGTGCAGGTGACCAGTCAGCTTTAAAGTATTCTATGCATTGTACTTAAATAAACATGTTTTTATGAACAGAATTGTGGGCAGGTACTCTTTTGCATAACTTCCCCAGTTTATTTAGCACAGTGGACTCTCATTTGGTTTCCACCTGAAGTTTGAAAGATAAAGCAAAAGTGTCTGCGATATTCAGGCCCACATTACAGTTTTTCTCGATTGTTTACACACAAATATTGGTACTTGAGACACAATGAGCTCAACATGTAACTCATTCACCAACCCCCTGAACCAATTCTGCTAAACTACAAGCACAATTCCTGCTTTACACTCACATTGTAGATCTAAAACACACTTTTTTCAAAACACTACACACAACTCTCTGCATTTGTGTGTAGAGTTCTGGGAATATGAGGCATGCTTTCAGAAAATGTGTGTAAACGATTGAGAAAAACTGTAAACCACAGGCACTAAAACACCTTAAGCCCCAGCGGATGACTGTCTTGGTTTATATCTGAACGGGGACTTGCTTTCAGAAGATAGAACCAAATGTTTGGATCCCAGAGAGTGAAAACTACCTGGGGTGCCATGAATTAATCAGTCAATTTGATCCATTTCTTAGAGAGCATATTGTACAATTTGGCAATGCAGGCAAGGGGACTCGTTCATATCGTTCATCTGCTGTGTTCATTGATTTGATGGACAAAATGGGCTTTCTGTACCTCATATAAAATCAAGATGGTTTAGTAATTTTCAATAACCGTTGAGTCTAGTCAGGGCATTCAACATTCGGACTAGCTTACTTTTTTGTGAGATGTGGAGCTGAAGTTATTTTGAATGCTTGAAGAAGGTTTTTGTCATGTAGATTTTTTGTGTATCTAATTATTTTAACTTTAGCAGTTCAGATGTCCCCTTCCCCAAAATACAACCCAGAAGAGTGTTTACTTTACTAGCGCCACTACATCCAGAAACTGATACTTTCAGCTAACATCATCATGGAATTATATATTGGGATATCCTTATGAAATTATGAAATGCTTCAGGGTATTCATTTGGATTCATCGTATTACAAGAATAAATTCCTCTCCTCAGGCATCCGGAGCAAGTAATGTAAACACAGCTTACAAAACAATGATTTTTTTGCAAAATGTACACGTACTAATTGAAAAGCAGTTTGTTTTGATTTCAGCCATAATACCTTAAAAACGCAGCTAACTAACACAATAAAACAATAAAAACATGATAACATTATCTCATTTTGGACACAAACTCTTTATATGTAAAACAGAACATTCTTTAACTAAGTTTCAAACAAACCTGTCTCGCTGTAAACTAGACAACATATATCAGTCATTTTCCATGCAAATATTGTACATTTGCTTTTCAAGTCAGCTGTGAGGGAAAATGTAGATGTTCTCAGTCCTACCTTGTCATACATTATAGCCAACAAAACAACCGATTAGGCAAAAGTCAAACTTTCTTTCAATTGAAATCATTTACAAATTGACTCCAGTATGTAACTACATTTAGACATGTTACAATATCCTTTTGGAAAATAGTTCTAATTGATTTATTATTACAGTTTTTCTCAATTGCTAAAACACTAAAGCCCATTGGCTGAACAAAGTTCTCAGTTGCCTGAATTTATTTAGCTAATTGTGCAGTCTGTTGTCAATACCTTAAACCATTTCTCATGGTAAAACACAATTTGCAGATCTCACTTAGACTCTTCAGCAGAACGCTAAACACTTTCTCATTCTCAAAACACATTCTGCACTAATGCACATGTCATCCATACTGGTAAACACAAGTGGCAACAATCAAATACAAATAGAGAACAAGTGTCATTGATTGAACACAACCACTCAAAATTGATTTAACCTGTTTCAAATGATGTGACACAACCGATATAAGCCAGTTCAGAGAACAAACAGGTTGTTGAAGGTGGGAAGGAGAAAGTCTGAAAATGGACAGAAGAAACAATGTGAGAGGACGAGTGCTTATGCGAGGTGGGCGATGAGGAGGAGGGCAGGAAAGATGAAGATGAGGAGGAGGGCAAGAAAGAGGAAGAGGAGAAGGAGAAGCGGGATTGGACAGCAGGCTATTGTTGAACCTCATGGTCAACGAGGTGGTAATGTCACAATCTGTGCTGCTATCAGCAACCATGGGGTTCTGCATCACCATGTTTCATGTCAGGACTGGATACGGCACACAAGAGACTTCTTGCCTCAGGAAGGACAATATTGCTTGTGACGTCCATGAAGTGCTCTGGCCTGACCCAGCCCAAAGACAAGAAGCACATTGATCATCACATGTTTACTCTTTTGATTTCTGATTTTATATTACAGAACATTGAAGGCTGTATACTGTACAATAAACTAATGGTTTGGCCCTGAACATTGTGCTTTCCATTTGTGAACAGTTCTGACTGCTCAATAGATTTTCAATGGTTGCAGGTTCATATCAACAAAGAACAATAATTACACTAGGACAAGTTTATGAGATGCAGGGTACAGTACTGTAAAAATAGGGGTAGAAGGAGGAAGAAACCCCCAAAAGTGCAAAGAGAAAAGCAGAGTAGTAATTTCTGATCAATTTTGAGCTACGATGATAGAACATGTTTTCATTCATCAAAAGACAAATGATGGAAAATATAAACTTTGTGTTGAGATAAAAAATGTACTTCACTCTGAGAACTATGTTTTGAACAATGTATTTTCTATTTATTGGTGTATTGTTTACTGACTGCTTGATAGTGTATATCATTTTGATCACTTTGTTTATGATTTGAGAGCAGTGTTTGATTTTGAACACAGGCAAAACTGTTTTGAGTCGAAAGTTTCATTTTGCAAGAGGAGTCAGAGGTTTTGTAAATAGTGCTTGAAGATGAGGTTTTGTGTTCAATGTTTTCAGAAAATGGAGCAACATTTCAGAAATCGTGTTTTAGCAATTGAGAAAAACTGTATTATGTCCATGAGAAGAGAAACATATTCCACCACAGTAGATTGTTTGGTGTAAAGGAGGGGAGATGTTCATAGTCGAGTCTCCACTGTTGTTTATATTACATGCAAACGCTTGCACGGAACAAAGACTTTTGCAAATTCTCCAGGTGAAACAGGCATGTTATAGTGCTTCAAAAATGTAAAGAGAAAACAATCATTGTCAAATAACTGGGTCCACCAGAACAATATTATTCTGAAAACAGTTCCTAAAGAAGTGTTGATTCTTACAGTTTTTCTCAATTGTTTACACACATTTTCTGAAAGCCTCATACTCTCAGAACTCTACACACAAATCAAAAAACACAAACACAATGGGCAAAACCCCTCAATTCTCCTGCAAAATGAAACTTCACATTCAAAACAATGTTCTTTCTTCTCAAAATGGTATTTTGTTTTCAAATGACAAACACAAACCATCATATGAATAAACATTTATAAGAACCAGTTGAACACTGATGTGCTCTTTATAAAACACTATGATGAATGTAAAACACTTCTCCATTCATCATAATGACTTTGCTCTTTATATGATTCAGTGTTACACTTACTACAGACAATACATATATAAGTGTGTTGTTAAATAATTTTTGTGTATATATATATATATATATATATATATATATATATATATATATATATATATACACACAAATACACGATAACAAATATATTTAATTTTTCCAACAAAAACAATGTCCAGTGTACATCCCAACCAACGCAAAGTGGCACATACAGTGGTGTACATACAAAACAACAGAAGAATTGACTGTATACAGTTACAGTAAAAAACTATGATGCTGCATCTTCTCTTGGGTTTGGGTCTGACCACAGCACCTCATCCACATCACAAGCAATGTTTCTCAGTCCAGTCATGAAAAGCATCAGCTGCTATATCTCCACATGTGTCTTCTATAGCTTGGAGAAGGGGTATACATGTTTGTGACAGGTGTTTACACATGTGATGAGTCAGTCTGGATATTTGAGTGTGTTTCTTGTGAAAACAAGAGATTTTTCTGCCTGAAAATTGTGCCAAATGCAGAGAATTGTGTGTAGTGTTTTGAAAAAAGTGTGTTTTAGATCTACAATGTGAGTGTTAAGCAGGAATTGTGCTTGTAGTTTAGCAGAATTGGTTCAGGGGGTTAGTGAATGAGTTACATGTTGAGGTCATTGTGTCTCAAGGACCAATATTTGTGTGTAAACAATCAAGAAAAACTGTAAATGTCCTCATTGTTCCATATAAAATACATGTGGGGTAAAAAATTATGTTTGAAAATTAACTTCCAAACCAAACGTGCTTGTTGTTGGTGCTTTGTTACAAATAAGAAAGAAATGCATGCCACAATACAGTGAAAGTATGGAGGGGATAACATTCCAGATGGAGTAATGATTTATAAGAAGATGCCCAATCCACTTTACTTTGAATGTATTATTTAGCGTATCAAAGTCTACAAAGTTAAGGCCACCAGTTTCATTCAAGTTCATTACAAAAGTTTTTTATACAGTATATATTGTGTCTCCAAACTAAATCATACAGCATCAACCTCTTTAGCTATTGTTTGTCCACATGAAGAGCCAAAGCTGTATATGTTAAGCGAGATATTCCCTGTGCTTTGGTGAGAAAAACTCTTCCTCTTAATGATAAATCTCTCACTAGCCATTGATTTACAGTTTTTCTTGATTGTTTACACACAAATATTGGTACTTGAGACACAATGACCTCAACATGTAACTCATTGACCAACCCCCTGAACCAATTCTGCTAAACTACAAGCACAATTCCTGCTTAACACTCACATTGTAGATCTAAAACACACTTTTTTCAAAACACTACACACAATTCTCAGCATTTGGCACAATTTTCAGGCAGAAAAATCTCTTGTTTTCACAAGGAACACACTCAAATATCCAGACTGACTCATCACATGTGTAAACACTTGTCACAAACGCCTAAACCCCTTCTCCAAGCTATAGAAGACACATGTGGAGATAAAGCAGCTGATGCTTTTCATGACTGGACTGAGAAACATTGCTTGTGATGTGGATGAGGTGCTGTGGTCAGACCCAAACCCAAGAGAAGATGCAGCATCATAGTTTTTTACTGTAACTGTATACAGTCAATTCTTCTGTTGTTTTGTATGTACACCACTGTATGTGCCACTTTGCGTTGGTTGGGATGTACACTGGACATTGTTTTTGTTGGAAAAATTAAATATATTTGTTATCGTGTATTTGTGTGTTCTGACTATAAAAACTATTTTATATATATATATAATAAAAATATTTTACAACACACTTATATATGTAGGCCTACTGTCTGTAGTAAGTGTAACACTGAACCATATAAAGAGCAAAGTCATTATAATGAATGGAGAAGTGTTTTACATTCATCATAGTGTTTTATAAACAGCACATCAGTGTTCAACTGGTTCTTATAAATGTTTATTCATATGATGGTTTGTGTGTGTCATTTGAAAACAAAATACCATTTTGAGAAGAAAGAACATTGTTTTGAATGTGAAGTTTCATTTTGGAGGAGAATTGAGGGGTTTTGCCCATTGTGTTTGTGTTTTTGATTTGTGTGTAGAGTTCTGAGAATATGAGGCTTTCAGAAAATGTGTGTAAACAATTGAGAAAAACTGTAAAAGCTAAACTTCATAAATACACTTGCACTGAGACGGGGAGCGACCAATCACAACAGCCTTAGAAGCGGAAGCTTGCTGATATCAGAAATACACTGTAAGTGGGAAAGTTTGTGTCCCTATTTTTTATTGCATTTCCCCTTTAAGAGGCTCTGGTGGTCTTCAGTGTTACTGCCCACTCCTGTGACGGACAGCTTTAGACGTGCCGTTGGTTAATCACATATCTTTCCTACACACAGCTTCTCAAACTGACTGTTAAACACATTATGTGTCGAATGTTTCATGTCACAGACACTTACAGTAATTTGGTTTACAGGGACATTTACACATATATGTAGCCTATATATACACTCTCTCTATATATATATATATATAATTGAATATATTAGTTCTTAAACATACAAGCAAAATCTTTGTCTCGTTGTTTTGACTGTAGGTAAAATAAATATGAACTACTTTCTATGGAAACAATTTTGCATATACCCGTCACTTTGTTTGAAAGGAACAGGTCTGGATTTGGTTTTCTGTTGAACTGGGTTTGAATGTAAATGTGGTCTCTTTGAACTTCTGTGCTCTTACATACTTTGTGGACTCTGTCCTCAAGAGTTTAGTCTATACACACCTGAATCAGCTGATCTCTTGGGTCTCTAGGGTCACTTGAAAGTGATATAAAGGATTTTGCAGTGAATCTGAGCCGGACAATTGATCTCTAGGAGCAGGGATGACCACCTTTCGTTTAAATATACTCTGTTTATCCAATAACTTTGCAATACTTTATACAATTCTTATACATCCATACAATGCCAGTTTATTTGCTATTCATTTCCTCAAGGAAAGTGTTTCTCCAAAATCAGCACCCTGTTTGACAAAAATAACCTTTGTTATCTCCAAATAAATATCAATAATTAATCAGCCATAATCATTTGTTGTTTCAATACTTCAAACTGAGCTTTAGTTCATATTCAATACTCAACACGCATACAAGTTCTTTATTACACCTTTAATAATATATTCAAACAAATTATGAAAACATCACTTTTGAGCACTACGTTAATTTATCAACTACAATATCTGTAAACCAAAGCAGTGATTAATATACATTTATCATTAATGCTGTGCTTCTTGCTGAAACTTTTCAGTGTTCCGTTTTTTATAGTCCTCCAATGTTCCAACTGTGTTCCACGGCTGATTGGCTACAAGGTTGGTTTGGTACTCTGCTTTTTTGTGAAACAAGTTTTTGTGAAACACAGATTAAAAAATGTTGCCAATTCAATTTATTATTTAATGTGTTAGCATGGGTTGAAATCCACAGAAAACATTCCGAGTGTGTGGTGGTAGCTTTACATAATGTTAGCTATGTTTTGTCTCTCTTTGATGAATTGGTTTCTGCAGGATGATGGGTCACGCTCTGTTCAGAGTGTTCCTTTTCTTCACACTTGTGTCATCTTTTCATGCTCCTTTGACTAATAAATAATGAATCCTAACCCTGCCCTGAGTGTAGGAGGGTGTGATGGTTCTTGATGGGGTGTAGGAGTGTATTAGGGTGTGAAGGTCCTTGATGGGGTGTAGGAGTGTAGTAGGGTGTGAAGGTTCTTGATGGGGTGTAGGAGTGTAGTAGGGTGTGAAGGCTCTTGATGGGGTGTAGGAGTTTAGTAAGGGTGTGAAGGTTCTTGATGGGGTGTAGGAGTGTAGTAAGGGTTTGAAGGTTCTTGATGGGGTGTAGGAGTGTAGTAGGGTGTGAAGGTTCTTGATGGGGTGTAGGAGTGTAGTAGGGTGTGAAGGTCCTTGATGGGGTGTAGGAGTGTAGTAGGGTTTGAAGGTTCTTGATGGGGTGTAGGAGTGTAGTAGGGTGTGAAGGTTCTTGATGGGGTGTAGGAGTGTAGTAGGGTGTGAAGGCTCTTGATGGGGTGTAGGAGTGTAGTAGGGTGTGAAGGTTCTTGATGGGGTGTAGGAGTGTAGGAGGGTGTGAAGGTTCTTGATGGGGTGTAGGAGTGTAGTAGGGTGTGAAGGTTCTTGATGGGGTGTAGGAGTGTAGGAGGATGTGAAGGTTCTTGATGGGGTGTAGGAGTGTAGTAGGGTGTGAAGGTTCTTGATGGGGTGTAGGAGTGTAGGAGGATGTGAAGGTTCTCGATGGGGTGTAGGAGTGTAGTAAGGGTTTGAAGGTTCTTGATGGGGTGTAGTAGGGTGTGAAGGTTCTTGATGGGGTGTAGGAGTGTAGTAGGGTTTGAAGGTTCTTGATGGGGTGTAGTAGGGTGTGAAGGTTCTTGATGGGGTGTAGGAGTGTAGTAGGGTGTGAAGGTTCTTGATGGGGTGTAGGAGTGTAGTAGGGTGAAGGTTCTTGATGGGGTGTAGGAGTGTAGTAGGGTGTGATGGTTCTTGATGGGGTGTAGGAGTGAAGTAGGGTGTGAAGGTTCTTGATGGGGTGTAGGAGTGTAGTAAGGGTGTGAAGGTTCTTGATGGGGTGTAGGAGTGTAGTAGGGTGTGAAGGTTCTTGATGGGGTGTAGGAGTGTAGTAGGGTGTGAAGGTTCTTGATGGGGTGTAGGAGTGTAGTAGGGTGTGAAGGTTCTTGATGGGGTGTAGGAGTGTAGTAGGGTGTGAAGGTTATTGATGGGGTGTAGGAGTGTAGTAGGGTGTGAAGGTTCTTGATGGGGTGTAGGAGTGTAGGAGGCTGTGAAGGTTCTTGATGGGGTGTAGGAGTGTAGTAGGGTGTGAAGGTTATTGATGGGGTGTAGGAGTGTAGTAGGGTGTGAAGGTTCTTGATGGGGTGTAGGAGTGTAGTAGGGTGTGAAGGTTCTTGATGGGGTGTAGGAGTGTAGTAGGGTGTGAAGGTTCTTGATGGGGTGTAGGAGTGTAGTAGGGTGTGAAGGTTCTTGATGGGGTGTAGGAGTGTAGTAGGGTGTGAAGGTTCTTGATGGGGTGTAGGAGTGTAGTAGGGTGTGAAGGTTCTTGATGGGGTGTAGGAGTGTAGTAGGGTGTGAAGGTTCTTGATGGGGTGTAGGAGTGTAGTAGGGTGTGAAGGTTCTTGATGGGGTGTAGGAGTGTAGTAGGGTGTGAAGGTTCTTGATGGGGTGTAGGAGTGTAGTAGGGTGTGAAGGTTCATGATGGGGTGTAGGAGTGTAGTAGGGTGTGAAGGCTCTTGATGGGGTGTAGGAGTGTAGCAGGGTGTGAAGGTTCTTGATGGGGTGTAGGAGTGTAGTAGAGTGTGAAGGTTCTTGATGGGGTGTAGGAGTGTAGTAGGGTGTGAAGGTTCTTGATGGGGTGTAGGAGTGTAGTAGGGTGTGAAGGTTCTTGATGGGGTGTAGGAGTGTAGTAGGGTGTGAAGGTTCTTGATGGGGTGTAGGAGTGTAGTAGGGTGTGAAGGTTCATGATGGGGTGTAGGAGTGTAGTAGGGTGTGAAGGTTCTTGATGGGGTGTAGGAGTGTAGTAGGGTGTGAAGGTTCTTGATGGGGTGTAGGAGTGTAGTAGGGCGTGAAGGCTCTTGATGGGGTGTAGGAGTGTAGTAGGGCGTGAAGGTTCTTGATGGGGTGTAGGAGTGTAGTAGGTTGTGAAGGTTCTTGATGGGGTGTAGGAGTGTAGTAGGTTGTGAAGGTTCTTGATGGGGTGTAGGAGTGTAGTAGGGCGTGAAGGTTCTTGATGGGGTGTAGGAGTGTAGTAGGGCGTGAAGGTTCTTGATGGGGTGTAGGAGTGTAGTAGGGCGTGAAGGTTCTTGATGGGGTGTAGGAGTGTAGTAGGGTGTGAAGGTTCATGATGGGGTGTAGGAGTGTAGTAGGGTGTGAAGGTTCTTGATGGGGTGTAGGAGTGTAGTAGGTTGTGAAGGTTCTTGATGGGGTGTAGGAGTGTAGTAGGGTGTGAAGGTTCTTGATGGGGTGTAGGAGTGTAGTAGGGTGTGAAGGCTCTTGATGGGGTGTAGGAGTGTAGTAGGGTGTGAAGGTTCTTGATGACAACATCAGTCTACGGTACTTTTGCATATTCACCGACATCTTGAACATTTCCATCATGCTTTGCATGATCTTGTTGTTTGTTTGGATCATGAGGATCACAACAGATAACAAGGAATTCTCGCTGAATCTGGTTTCAGGTTTGTTTCTTATTAAATAGACAGTTCAATAAACATCTTAATTGATAAGTTTTGTTAAGGGCTGCATACTTTCTGTAAATGTGATTTTTTGAATTGTTATTCAATATTATTTTATTTTAAATGGCCAAATATGGTCATTTCACTAAGTTTTCAAAAGCCAATTTTTTACAGAGCTGTGAGGTTTGTTTATACACTAAAAAGACTGCCAGTTTGCGCAATATATAAAATTGAGCTGTAAAAAATTAATATATATATATATATACATACCTGTATATATACGTTCTAGGGAAAGAATGGAAAAATTGTTAGCTGGGGTCCTTGACGGAAGCTGGACCCGTCCCCTTTGAAGTCATGATGCATCCCCTATAGTGACCTTATAGTGATTAGCATTTATGAACACCTTTTTTATAAGACGCGTTTATTGATTTAAAATATTTCTTGTTACAGCTGATTATATAAAGTGGGTTCATCATCACATTCATGTAAGCGCTGAAGTGAGACTGTGTGGGTGAGAAAAGCCCAGTTTCCTCTACATGTCACCATCACTTCCTCTTTCCTTCACGTCAGAAAAACTGACAATGTGTTCCGCCAACGCTTTGTATTTATATTCACTTTGCTTCCTTTAGCTGAAAGAACGGCTCTCTCAAGGTAAGAATGTACATTTATCTTTTTTCATATTTGGTACTTTTACATGTAACAGTGATTTGAGATGTTATTGACATCTTCAGATAAACCCACTCGGCATCAGAGCCCTGATCTTAAAACCTTACTAATCTAACCAATGTTTTTCAAAGAATATAACACTCATTTATCTTGTTATTTATATAAATCACTGTGTGACAGAAGATGATTTGTATTGATCAGGAATGAATCAATCACCGTCCGGTTTGCGGTCTGACTCATACAAAGTCCAAACATTTCACTTTAAGATGGAGCAAGCATGATTCATTGAGTTTATGTGACATCATACACCTTGATTTTCTGTTAAATGCAGTTGTGAAACCCATGAATCATCCGTCTCATGAGCGATGATAAATCCACAGTATTACTCAGATGACGGATTAAACGAATGAATGGAGTTCATGGAGCTTGAGAAATGTTTGAGTTCATGATGAGATCTTTAATATTGTTGACTTTTGCTTGCAGACTTGACACATCTGAGCTCAGTTTGAGACATGTTGTGAGATTTCTGTCTCTCTTTCTCAGATGAAATATCACAGACTTTAAAGTGATCTCACCAGTGAATTTTTCCCCTTTTATAATATTGTTGTTGTTGTTGTTGTTGTTGTTGTTTTCAGATGTTTGGTGACATCATCAGTCAGATCACAGATGAACTCAGCACAGATGAATGCAAGCGTCTGTTTTATCTATGTGGAGCTCTTCAGACGGACACCTGCACCTCTAATCTCAGATCAGTGTTACATTCTGTGCTCTGCCGAATGACCAACACTGACCACGTGTTTCTCACGGAGCTCATGCTGAGAATCAAACGCTATGACCTGCTGCGGGACGTGTTGAGCACTAGTAAGGGCACCGTTGAGGGGATGTTGGAGAACAGCCGAGTCGTGTCAGAGTACAGGTGATTCACCTCTCGCAGGTATACGTGTGGATTTCTTCATACTCGTGATGTGAAGTGTTGACTCTCTGTGTGTTTGTGTGTGATAGAGTTCTGATGGCTGATGTTAGTGAAGACATGGACACAAATGACCTGAAGTCATTGACATTCCTCCTGAGAGACACTTTACCCAAACACAAAGCGCAACACATCCAGGTATCAATCATCTGCTGGGACTTTATCGCTTTGACATCAGTTTGTTGATGGTGTTGTGTTATTTGATTTGACACTTGACTGTAGTTTGAAAATACATGTGAGAATATTTCTTCTTTGCAGAGTTTTTTAGACATCGTTGTGGAGTTGGAGAAAGTTGAGCAGCTCTCCAGTGACAAGACGGACAGAATTGAACATTTAATGAGATCCATTCACAGAGCTGATCTGGCCAAAAGAATCCGACATTACCAGCAGAAAGGTGAACATCATCTTCATCATCGTCATGTTTAATGTGAAATGTTTGCAGATGCTCCGAGGCGTTTAGAGACGTCCGCTTCAGATCCTCTGACTGTAACACCTGCAGAAGTTATATTGTGAAAAACACAAAGATCCAAACGCTCATCAATATCACTTCATAATCCAACTAGACCATCTAAAAATACTGAAAAATCCAGAGACAACTTATGAAACTGCGGCTGGTTTACTATGAGCAGAAAACTAGAAATATGAGGAAGTGAGATCACAGTCACATGAGAACTTTTTCTAGAGACGTTACATCTGCTTTCTGTGTCCATCGTGGTTTCATGTGCTTCATCATTCCTGCGAAATGAGCTCAAAGGAATTTCTGATGAATGAAATCAGTTTCATTAATAACCGATATTTGCATTTTCAGTGTTAAACACAAAACAAGGAACTTCACCAGCAGTCAAACAGCAGCTCAACACAACAGCATCAGTAAGAGATGAAATGTATCTTTGATTAAGATTAGATGACATTTACTCGACTATATTATAATCAATATCATATTTGTTTGTCATGTGAAGGTAAGCAGCTCATTTGACATCTCATCGTCATCATCAGTGTTCTGCAATGCTCAACTCTGTGGTGAGTACACAGAAAAACCCTTCACTCTGTTTATTATGTGTAATCCCTTAAAACATAAGTATACTTCATTTATTCTTTATGTAGCAAGTGATAGTTCTAGTATACTTCATTTATTCTTTAAGTCGCGAGTGATACAGTGATAGTTCTAGTATACTTCATTTATTCTTTATGTAGTGAGTGATAGTTCTAGTATACTTCATTTATTCTTTATGTAGTGAGTGATAGAGTGATAGTTCTAGTATACTTCATTTATTCTTTATGTAGCGAGTGATAGTTCTAGTATACTTCGTTTACTCTTTATGTAGCGAGTGATAGTTCTAGTATACTTCATTTATTCTTTATGTAGTGAGTGATAGTTCTAGTATACTTCATTTATTCTTTAAGTAGCGAGTGATAGTTCTAGTAAACTTCATTCATTCTTTAAGTAGCGAGTGATAGTTCTAGTATACTTCATTTATTCTTTATGTAGTGAGTGATAGAGTGATAGTTCTAGTATACTTCATTTATTCTTTAAGTAGCGAGTGATAGTTCTAGTATACTTCATTTATTCTTTAAGTAGCGAGTGATAGTTCTAGTATACTTCATTTATTCTTTAAGTAGCGAGTGATAGTTCTAGTATACTTCATTTATTCTTTAAGTAGCGAGTGATAGTTCTAGTATACTTCATTTATTCTTTAAGTAGCGAGTGATAGTTCTAGTATACTTCATTTATTCTTTAAGTAGCGAGTGATAGTTCTAGTATACTTCATTCATTCTTTAAGTAGCGAGTGATAGTTCTAGTATACTTCATTTATTCTTTATGTAGCGAGTGATAGTTCTAGTATACTTCATTTATTCTTTAAGTAGCGAGTGATAGTTCTAGTATACTTAATTTATTCTTTAAGTAGCGAGTGATAGTTCTAGTATACTTCATTCATTCTTTAAGTAGCGAGTGATAGTTCTAGTATACTTCATTTATTCTTTATGTAGCGAGTGATAGTTCTAGTATACTTCATTCATTCTTTATGTAGCGAGTGATAGTTCTAGTATACTTCATTCATTCTTTAAGTAGCGAGTGATAGTTCTAGTATACTTCATTTATTCTTTAAGTAGCGAGTGATAGTTCTAGTATACTTCATTTATTCTTTATGTAGTGAGTGATAGAGTGATAGTTCTAGTATACTTCATTTATTCTTTAAGTAGCGAGTGATAGTTCTAGTATACTTCATTTATTCTTTAAGTAGCGAGTGATAGTTCTAGTATACTTCATTTATTCTTTAAGTAGCGAGTGATAGTTCTAGTATACTTCATTCATTCTTTAAGTAGCGAGTGATAGTTCTAGTATACTTCATTTATTCTTTATGTAGCGAGTGATAGTTCTAGTATACTTCATTTATTCTTTAAGTAGCGAGTGATAGTTCTAGTATACTTCATTTATTCTTTAAGTAGCGAGTGATAGTTCTAGTATACTTCATTCATTCTTTAAGTAGCGAGTGATAGTTCTAGTATACTTCATTTATTCTTTATGTAGCGAGTGATAGTTCTAGTATACTTCATTCATTCTTTAAGTAGTGAGTGATAGTTCTAGTATACTTCATTCATTCTTTAAGTAGTGAGTGATAGAGTGATAGTTCTAGTATACTTCATTTATTCTGTATCTAGCGAGTGATAGTTCTAGTATACTTCATTTATTCTTTAAGTAGCGAGTGATAGTTCTAGTATACTTCATTTACTCTTTATGTAGCGAGTGATAGTTCTAGTATACTTCATTTATTCTTTATGTAGCGAGTGATAGTTCTAGTATACTTAATTTATTCTTTAAGTAGCGAGTGATAGTTCTAGTATACTTCATTCATTCTTTAAGTAGCGAGTGATAGTTCTAGTATACTTCATTTATTCTTTAAGTAGCGAGTGATAGTTCTAGTATACTTCATTTATTCTTTATGTAGTGAGTGATAGAGTGATAGTTCTAGTATACTTCATTTATTCTTTAAGTAGCGAGTGATAGTTCTAGTATACTTCATTTATTCTTTAAGTAGCGAGTGATAGTTCTAGTATACTTCATTTATTCTTTAAGTAGCGAGTGATAGTTCTAGTATACTTCATTCATTCTTTAAGTAGCGAGTGATAGTTCTAGTATACTTCATTTATTCTTTATGTAGCGAGTGATAGTTCTAGTATACTTCATTTATTCTTTAAGTAGCGAGTGATAGTTCTAGTATACTTAATTTATTCTTTAAGTAGCGAGTGATAGTTCTAGTATACTTCATTCATTCTTTAAGTAGCGAGTGATAGTTCTAGTATACTTCATTTATTCTTTATGTAGCGAGTGATAGTTCTAGTATACTTCATTCATTCTTTATGTAGCGAGTGATAGTTCTAGTATACTTCATTCATTCTTTAAGTAGCGAGTGATAGTTCTAGTATACTTCATTTATTCTTTAAGTAGCGAGTGATAGTTCTAGTATACTTCATTTATTCTTTATGTAGTGAGTGATAGAGTGATAGTTCTAGTATACTTCATTTATTCTTTAAGTAGCGAGTGATAGTTCTAGTATACTTCATTTATTCTTTAAGTAGCGAGTGATAGTTCTAGTATACTTCATTTATTCTTTAAGTAGCGAGTGATAGTTCTAGTATACTTCATTCATTCTTTAAGTAGCGAGTGATAGTTCTAGTATACTTCATTTATTCTTTATGTAGCGAGTGATAGTTCTAGTATACTTCATTTATTCTTTAAGTAGCGAGTGATAGTTCTAGTATACTTCATTTATTCTTTAAGTAGCGAGTGATAGTTCTAGTATACTTCATTCATTCTTTAAGTAGCGAGTGATAGTTCTAGTACACTTCATTTATTCTTTATGTAGCGAGTGATAGTTCTAGTATACTTCATTCATTCTTTAAGTAGTGAGTGATAGTTCTAGTATACTTCATTCATTCTTTAAGTAGTGAGTGATAGAGTGATAGTTCTAGTATACTTCATTTATTCTGTATCTAGCGAGTGATAGTTCTAGTATACTTCATTTATTCTTTAAGTAGCGAGTGATAGTTCTAGTATACTTCATTTACTCTTTATGTAGCGAGTGATAGTTCTAGTATACTTCATTTATTCTTTATGTAGCGAGTGATAGTTCTAGTATACTTCATTTATTCTTTAAGTAGCGAGTGATAGTTCTAGTATACTTCATTTATTCTTTATGTAGCGAGTGATAGAGTGATAGTTCTAGTATACTTCATTTATTCTTTATGTAGCGAGTGATAGTTCTAGTATACTTCATTTATTCTTTAAGTAGCGAGTGATAGTTCTAGTATACTTAATTTATTCTTTAAGTAGCGAGTGATAGTTCTAGTATACTTCATTTATTCTTTAAGTAGCGAGTGATAGTTCTAGTATACTTCATTTATTCTTTAAGTAGCGAGTGATAGTTCTAGTATACTTCATTTATTCTTTAAGTAGCGAGTGATAGTTCTAGTATACTTCATTCATTCTTTAAGTAGCGAGTGATAGTTCTAGTATACTTCATTTATTCTTTATGTAGCGAGTGATAGAGTGATAGTTCTAGTATACTTCATTTATTCTTTATGTAGCGAGTGATAGTTCTAGTATACTTCATTTATTCTTTATGTAGTGAGTGATAGAGTGATAGTTCTAGTATACTTCATTTATTCTTTATGTAGCGAGTGATAGTTCTAGTATACTTCATTTATTCTTTAAGTAGCGAGTGATAGTTCTAGTATACTTAATTTATTCTTTAAGTAGCGAGTGATAGTTCTAGTATACTTCATTTATTCTTTAAGTAGCGAGTGATAGTTCTAGTATACTTCATTTATTCTTTATGTAGCGAGTGATAGTTCTAGTATACTTCATTTATTCTTTAAGTAGCGAGTGATAGTTCTAGTATACTTCATTCATTCTTTATGTAGCGAGTGATAGTTCTAGTATACTTCATTTATTCTTTAAGTAGCGAGTGATAGTTCTAGTATACTTCATTCATTCTTTATGTAGCGAGTGATAGTTCTAGTATACTTCATTTATTCTTTAAGTAGCGAGTGATAGTTCTAGTATACTTCATTCATTCTTTATGTAGCGAGTGATAGTTCTAGTATACTTCATTTATTCTTTAAGTAGCGAGTGATAGTTCTAGTATACTTCATTTATTCTTTATGTAGCGAGTGATAGAGTGATAGTTCTAGTATACTTCATTTATTCTTTATGTAGCGAGTGATAGTTCTAGTATACTTCATTTATTCTTTATGTAGCGAGTGATAGAGTGATAGTTCTAGTATACTTCATTTATTCTTTATGTAGCGAGTGATAGTTCTAGTATACTTCATTTATTCTTTATGTAGCGAGTGATAGAGTGATAGTTCTAGTATACTTCATTTATTCTTTATGTAGCGAGTGATAGTTCTAGTATACTTCATTTATTCTTTAAGTAGCGAGTGATAGTTCTAGTATACTTCATTTATTCTTTAAGTAGCGAGTGATAGTTCTAGTATACTTCATTTATTCTTTAAGTAGCGAGTGATAGTTCTAGTATACTTCATTTATTCTTTAAGTAGCGAGTGATAGTTCTAGTATACTTCATTTATTCTTTAAGTAGCGAGTGATAGTTCTAGTATACTTCATTTATTCTTTAAGTAGCGAGTGATAGTTCTAGTATACTTCATTCATTCTTTAAGTAGCGAGTGATAGTTCTAGTATACTTCATTTATTCTTTATGTAGCGAGTGATAGTTCTAGTATACTTCATTCATTCTTTAAGTAGTGAGTGATAGTTCTAGTATACTTCATTCATTCTTTAAGTAGTGAGTGATAGAGTGATAGTTCTAGTATACTTCATTTATTCTGTATCTAGCGAGTGATAGTTCTAGTATACTTCATTTATTCTTTAAGTAGCGAGTGATAGTTCTAGTATACTTCATTTACTCTTTATGTAGCGAGTGATAGTTCTAGTATACTTCATTTATTCTTTATGTAGCGAGTGATAGTTCTAGTATACTTCATTTATTCTTTAAGTAGCGAGTGATAGTTCTAGTATACTTCATTTATTCTTTATGTAGCGAGTGATACAGTGATAGTTCTAGTATACTTCATTTATTCTTTATGTAGCGAGTGATAGTTCTAGTATACTTCATTTATTCTTTAAGTAGCGAGTGATAGTTCTAGTATACTTAATTTATTCTTTAAGTAGCGAGTGATAGTTCTAGTATACTTCATTTATTCTTTAAGTAGCGAGTGATAGTTCTAGTATACTTCATTTATTCTTTATGTAGCGAGTGATAGTTCTAGTATACTTCATTTATTCTTTAAGTAGCGAGTGATAGTTCTAGTATACTTCATTTATTCTTTATGTAGCGAGTGATAGTTCTAGTATACTTCATTTATTCTTTAAGTAGCGAGTGATAGTTCTAGTATACTTCATTCATTCTTTATGTAGCGAGTGATAGTTCTAGTATACTTCATTTATTCTTTAAGTAGCGAGTGATAGTTCTAGTATACTTCATTCATTCTTTATGTAGCGAGTGATAGTTCTAGTATACTTCATTTATTCTTTAAGTAGCGAGTGATAGTTCTAGTATACTTCATTCATTCTTTATGTAGCGAGTGATAGTTCTAGTATACTTCATTTATTCTTTAAGTAGCGAGTGATAGTTCTAGTATACTTCATTTATTCTTTATGTAGCGAGTGATAGTTCTAGTATACTTCATTTATTCTTTATGTAGCGAGTGATAGAGTGATAGTTCTAGTATACTTCATTTATTCTTTATGTAGCGAGTGATAGTTCTAGTATACTTCATTTATTCTTTATGTAGCGAGTGATAGAGTGATAGTTCTAGTATACTTCATTTATTCTTTATGTAGCGAGTGATAGTTCTAGTATACTTCATTTATTCTTTAAGTAGCGAGTGATAGTTCTAGTATACTTCATTTATTCTTTAAGTAGCGAGTGATAGTTCTAGTATACTTCATTCATTCTTTATGTAGCGAGTGATAGTTCTAGTATACTTCATTTATTCTTTAAGTAGCGAGTGATAGTTCTAGTATACTTCATTTATTTTTTATGTAGCGAGTGATAGTTCTAGTATACTTCATTTATTCTTTATGTAGCGAGTGATAGAGTGATAGTTCTAGTATACTTCATTTATTCTTTATGTAGCGAGTGATAGTTCTAGTATACTTCATTTACTCTTTAAGTAGCGAGTGATAGTTCTAGTATACTTCATTTATTCTTTATGTAGCGAGTGATAGTTCTAGTATACTTCATTTACTCTTTAAGTAGCGAGTGATAGTTCTAGTATACTTCATTTATTCTTTATGTAGCGAGTGATAGTTCTAGTATACTTCATTTATTCTTTATGTAGCGAGTGATAGAGTGATAGTTCTAGTATACTTCATTTATTCTTTATGTAGCGAGTGATAGTTCTAGTATACTTCATTTATTCTTTAAGTAGCGAGTGATAGTTCTAGTATACTTCATTTATTCTTTAAGTAGCGAGTGATAGTTCTAGTATACTTCATTCATTCTTTATGTAGCGAGTGATAGTTCTAGTATACTTCATTTATTCTTTATGTAGTGAGTGATAGAGTGATAGTTCTAGTATACTTCATTTATTCTTTATGTAGTGAGTGATAGTTCTAGTATACTTCATTTATTCTTTATGTAGCGAGTGATAGTTCTAGTATACTTCATTTACTCTTTAAGTAGCGAGTGATAGTTCTAGTATACTTCATTCATTCTTTAAGTAGCGAGTGATAGTTCTAGTATACTTCATTTATTCTTTATGTAGCGAGTGATAGTTCTAGTATACTTCATTTATTCTTTAAGTAGCGAGTGATAGTTCTAGTATACTTCATTTATTCTTTAAGTAGCGAGTGATAGTTCTAGTATACTTCATTCATTCTTTAAGTAGCGAGTGATAGTTCTAGTATACTTCATTTATTCTTTAAGTAGCGAGTGATAGTTCTAGTATACTTCATTTATTCTTTAAGTAGCGAGTGATAGTTCTAGTATACTTCATTCATTCTTTAAGTAGCGAGTGATAGTTCTAGTATACTTCATTTA
Organism: Barbatula barbatula; assembly: GCF_947034865.1. NCBI lineage: Eukaryota > Metazoa > Chordata > Actinopteri > Cypriniformes > Nemacheilidae > Barbatula > Barbatula barbatula. The sequence goes on from NC_136772.1 coordinate 24,780,979, forward strand.
TTCTTTATGTAGTGAGTGATAGAGTGATAGTTCTAGTATACTTCATTTATTCTTTAAGTAGCGAGTGATAGTTCTAGTATACTTCATTTATTCTTTAAGTAGCGAGTGATAGTTCTAGTATACTTCATTTATTCTTTAAGTAGCGAGTGATAGTTCTAGTATACTTCATTTATTCTTTAAGTAGCGAGTGATAGTTCTAGTATACTTCATTTATTCTTTATGTAGTGAGTGATAGAGTGATAGTTCTAGTATACTTCATTTATTCTTTAAGTAGCGAGTGATAGTTCTAGTATACTTCATTTATTCTTTAAGTAGCGAGTGATAGTTCTAGTATACTTCATTTATTCTTTAAGTAGCGAGTGATAGTTCTAGTATACTTCATTTATTCTTTATGTAGCGAGTGATAGTTCTAGTATACTTCATTTATTCTTTATGTAGCGAGTGATAGTTCTAGTATACTTCATTCATTCTTTATGTAGCGAGTGATAGTTCTAGTATACTTCATTTATTCTTTAAGTAGCGAGTGATAGTTCTAGTATACTTCATTTATTCTTTAAGTAGCGAGTGATAGTTCTAGTATACTTCATTTATTCTTTAAGTAGCGAGTGATAGTTCTAGTATACTTCATTCATTCTTTAAGTAGCGAGTGATAGTTCTAGTATACTTCATTTATTCTTTATGTAGCGAGTGATAGTTCTAGTATACTTCATTCATTCTTTAAGTAGTGAGTGATAGTTCTAGTATACTTCATTCATTCTTTAAGTAGTGAGTGATAGAGTGATAGTTCTAGTATACTTCATTTATTCTGTATCTAGCGAGTGATAGTTCTAGTATACTTCATTTATTCTTTAAGTAGCGAGTGATAGTTCTAGTATACTTCATTTACTCTTTATGTAGCGAGTGATAGTTCTAGTATACTTCATTTATTCTTTATGTAGCGAGTGATAGAGTGATAGTTCTAGTATACTTCATTTATTCTTTATGTAGCGAGTGATAGTTCTAGTATACTTCATTTATTCTTTATGTAGCGAGTGATAGTTCTAGTATACTTCATTTATTCTTTATGTAGCGAGTGATAGAGTGATAGTTCTAGTATACTTCATTTATTCTTTATGTAGCGAGTGATAGTTCTAGTATACTTCATTTACTCTTTAAGTAGCGAGTGATAGTTCTAGTATACTTCATTTATTCTTTATGTAGCGAGTGATAGTTCTAGTATACTTCATTTACTCTTTAAGTAGCGAGTGATAGTTCTAGTATACTTCATTTATTCTTTATGTAGCGAGTGATAGTTCTAGTATACTTCATTTATTCTTTATGTAGCGAGTGATAGAGTGATAGTTCTAGTATACTTCATTTATTCTTTATGTAGCGAGTGATAGTTCTAGTATACTTCATTTATTCTTTAAGTAGCGAGTGATAGTTCTAGTATACTTCATTTATTCTTTAAGTAGCGAGTGATAGTTCTAGTATACTTCATTCATTCTTTATGTAGCGAGTGATAGTTCTAGTATACTTCATTTATTCTTTATGTAGTGAGTGATAGAGTGATAGTTCTAGTATACTTCATTCATTCTTTATGTAGTGAGTGATAGTTCTAGTATACTTCATTTATTCTTTATGTAGCGAGTGATAGTTCTAGTATACTTCATTTATTCTTTATGTAGCGAGTGATAGTTCTAGTATACTTCATTTATTCTTTATGTAGTGAGTGATAGAGTGATAGTTCTAGTATACTTCATTTATTCTTTATGTAGTGAGTGATAGTTCTAGTATACTTCATTTATTCTTTATGTAGCGAGTGATAGTTCTAGTATACTTCATTTATTCTTTATGTAGCGAGTGATAGTTCTAGTATACTTCATTTACTCTTTATGTAGCGAGTGACAGTTCTAGTATACTTCATTTATTCTTTATGTAGCGAGTGATAGTTCTAGTATACTTCATTTACTCTTTAAGTAGCGAGTGATAGTTCTAGTATACTTCATTCATTCTTTAAGTAGCGAGTGATAGTTCTAGTATACTTCATTTATTCTTTATGTAGCGAGTGATAGTTCTAGTATACTTCATTTACTCTTTAAGTAGCGAGTGATAGTTCTAGTATACTTCATTTATTCTTTAAGTAGCGAGTGATAGTTCTAGTATACTTCATTTATTCTTTATGTAGCGAGTGATAGTTCTAGTATACTTCATTTATTCTTTAAGTAGCGAGTGATAGTTCTAGTATACTTCATTCATTCTTTAAGTAGCGAGTGATAGTTCTAGTATACTTCATTCATTCTTTAAGTAGCGAGTGATAGTTCTAGTATACTTCATTTATTCTTTATGTAGTGAGTGATAGAGTGATAGTTCTAGTATACTTCATTTATTCTTTATGTAGTGAGTGATAGTTCTAGTATACTTCATTCATTCTTTAAGTAGCGAGTGATAGTTCTAGTATACTTCATTCATTCTTTAAGTAGCGAGTGATAGTTCTAGTATACTTCATTTATTCTTTATGTAGTGAGTGATAGAGTGATAGTTCTAGTATACTTCATTTATTCTTTATGTAGCGAGTGATAGTTCTAGTATACTTGTTGACTCCCTTTTGAGTGTATAAAGGTGAACTTTTAAGTTTACACAACTAGTTTACAACAACATGAAGTAGTGCAGCTGTGCATCATGTGTGTTATTTAATTCACTCTTGGTCTTGTTTAGGTAAGAGGACCGCTGTACAGAAAGACACACCTGGTGTGTGTAGTCAGGTAAGAATGATGAGAGCCGTGTCTTTAGTGTGTGTGACGTGATGTGTGACGTGTGATGATGAGGCTATCGGTGTGATTTCTCACAGCAGATTGAAGTGTACAGTATGCAGACAGATCCTAGAGGAGTGTGCTTAATCATCGACTGCATCGGCACACAAACAGGTGACAAATGTCCAGCACACTTTTATATTCAGTACATCCTTCAAATCTGATGTAAATGACTCAAGTCTGATTCAGATGATTTCAATGAAATCCAAATGATTCAAATCTAATTCTTATTATTTACATGTATGTAAATGTTTCCAATCTGATTGAAATTAACCAAGTCTGATTGTAATAAATCAAATTTAATTCAAACGATTCAAGTCCGAGTCTAATGATTCAAATCAGTTTGAAATGATTCGATTCTGATTCTAATGAATCAAATGTAATTCAAATGGTTAAAATCTGGTTCCAGTTAATAAAAACTGATTGAAATGACTCAAGACCGAATCTAATGACTTAAATGTATTTCAAATAACTCAAGTCTGATTCTAATGAATCAATTTGAATTCAAATGATAATCTGCTTCCAAGGATTGAAACACAGAACAGTACAGTTAAGTTTCTATTTCATCAGTCCATGTATTACATGAGATTCAAACCTTCGACTGGTGTTAATGTCTCTCTGTTTCACACACAGATGTGCTGGAGAAAACCTTCACACTCTTAGGTTTCCAGGTGATGAAACACAAGCTGTTGAGCTTGAGAGACGTCATGTCTGTTCTGATGGACGTCGCCCGTCAGCGGGATCACTACAGCTCGTGTGCGTTTATCTGCTGTTTGATCAGCCGCAGCCGTCGCTCATCACATCTGCTGGACACTGACCGACACAGGACCGGACTCAACCTGGACACCATCAGACACCTGTTCACCGCAGACTCCTCCCCCGGTCTGGCCGGCAAACCCAAACTCTTCTTCATCCAGACGTACGACGTCTCTGAGCCTCAGAGGTGTGTGGGGTTCAGAGGTCATGATGACGGAGACCTGGAGACGGACGGTCGAGCGAGGAGCGTCCCGACGGACGCAGACATCTTCTGGAGTCACTGCTCCAGTCAAGAGAAGCAGCTGAAGACCCCAGAACATCAGTCTGTGTACCTGAACGCTCTCACGTCTGCTTTACATGACGGACACATCAGGTACTATCCTCACGAAATAGAGTTTATTATCCAGCCGTGTGTGATGACAACTCAGGCATGAAATAACTCTTGTGTCTTGCTTGTGTGTAACAGGAGGACTCATCTGCTGGATGTGCACACGGCCGTGAATCGTGAAGTGTTTAAACACGACAGCCCATGTCCAGGATCTTCTGTTTTAAAACTAAGACACACTCTCAGAAAGAATCTGTATTTATGATTCTCAGCCCTGATGTTCATGAGTGAAGTTGTGTGAAAGTAAAGATATGTTTTCATCTCTAACCCTTACTCACATTCGACAATATCACTATGATGTTAGGATTGATTGCATCAATTATTTTTAATTTGCATTTAATTGTAATTTTGCTAGAAATGTTTCACAGTCTGAAACCCATACGAGGTAACATGATCATATCATGTGTTCATCACGTGCTCACAATGAGCGACTGATCGTCATGTGACATGAAACGATCTCAAGAGTGTTTGACATCTAAACTGTCAACTTGAAATGGCATTCGATGTTTATATGAAATAAATAAATATCCTATTTTAGTTCTGGTGGTGGTTTACAATCTCTTTATAACTCTTAACATGGTCTAGTCTTCATAAACAGACTGTGACGTGCTGGTCCTTAATAAACACAGCATCTGTTATAATTCTCTCCACACAGTTATCTTTATTATGATCTTCAGCCTATTCCCTTATAATGATCATCTTCTCTTGTACAGTTTCCAGCCATCATAATCTGACTGATGCTCGTGCTGGTGTGTGTTTATGTTTGTGATAGTGTGAATCGTCCACATGTCGGCGGTGTTGTGTTTCCGACGGATGACTGTGAACGTGTTCATTCTATTTGACATTAATTGGTTCATTAACTGTTATTCAAAGAATTAATTTGCTGAATATTTATTCGTAAAATAAATGTGAATAGTTTAGACCAAGTTCACGTGTTTATATTGATTGCTGACGGGTTTTAGATGCAGAGTTTATATAGCGATGTGTGTTCTCAGTTGCCAGTCGTTGAAGACCAACAGTTCACAGAAAGTGTGTGTGTGTGTGTGTGTGTGTGTGGGACGAATAAACGAAACGTGGATGTCCCCACAAGTCATAAAAGTCATTTGTGTGGGTGCGTGTGTGTGTGCGTGTAGGTGAGACAGGACTCATTCACGCGCGCGCGCGCTCGCTCCTGCACTGCAATGGCGCTGGCGGCGCGCTGAGGAGACTTGCGCGACTTGAACCGAGATTTGAAACGACATCTCCAGGTATGCGCGGCGAGTCGAGTCTTTAAATCCGACCTTAAGGAGATCTGACGGATCTGACCTCGGATCATTCGATGTCCTCCGGTGAGCCGTGAAGGTGAATGAAACCGCCCCGAACGCTCCTCACATCTGCACGCGATCCGCCCGCCGCGTCCACCCGCTGACCCGAGCACGACAGATCTCGCCCGCGCGGATGATTATGGCGGAACGCGGTTCCACCGGATTATTGATGCTGATGTCGGAGCCGTCAACGGCGGTCGCGCGCACTCTCCCGGCGGAGGTGCGCGAGAAGCTGGCGGAGCTCGAGCTCGAGCTGTCCGAGGGTGAGTCGCGGATCTTCCGCCTGTGTTGAGCTCGAGCCGCTGATGTAAAGATGATGTGTGTGTGTGTGTGTAGAGGTTCACATGATCGTGGACGTGTAATTGCATGCAAGTGTAAGTTGGTCATACATGATGTGATCACGTGATAAGGACATGATGAAGGTGATGATGAAGCTCTGACAGCTCAGTGAAGACTCACCCAGGCACAGCAGTGAAGTAACAAACTAGGTTATATTCCTACTGTGATGATCAGATGTGCTGAAGACATGTGAATATCAAAATACTGTCCATTAATATACAATTACTCATCATGATTGTGTCATTGTTGTGATGTTTTTTAAGTTTGTGTGTGTGTGTGAATGACATCACAAATGAACACAGCAGGGTCACTAAAACAGCCCATCCGCTTCCTGTTAGTGTGCGCATCACTTCCTGTCCTGCATGATCGATGTGTTAGACGTCATGTGGCGCTGCATCCGTCTCTTCTGGACTCTTTCATGTGAATGATGATTTTAAAGTCTCACTTACAGCGGTGTTCAGGTTACTGTAATGGAAGCTCACAGACACATGTCTTCATGTCATGAATGACCTCAGCTTGACCCTTAAAGGAAATACACACATGTGGAACATTGTTGCAGGGTGTTGTCTCTGTGGGGTCCAAATGTATTAAAAGTTGATAAATAAATGAAGTCTCTTATTGGTATTGCATTTTCTATGATCTGTTCTTATTTGTGCAAAGAGGTCATTTGCTAAAGTTTGCCTGAATGTAATAATAGTGGACGTCCATTTACAGCACGGAGAAATGTACATGGCACGCATATATTTTTGGAAGTGGATCCTCGTGGATTTGAAAGCAGATGTTGTATTTTTCATGTTTCACCGGGTTGATGTGGTTGTGGAATTGAGAATTACTGCAGATGATTTGCCCTGTCGGGCTGTGTTCAGTTAGTTGATGGTTGAATCATTTCTCTAGTTTGGGGCAGTGGGTGCTGGTGTTTGACCTGCTCCATGTCTCCTGTAGAATTTTGTCCTTGAGCTCTTTAGCCCGAATGCTGTCGAGTTCAAGCCTTGGATATTCCACATGGATGTTGAAAGAGCTGGTGATGTCTTTGTCTTGGGTGGTGATCATGTGCAGTCTGTGGTTTCAGCAGGTGGAATGAGTCTCTCTCTCTCAGGGGGATTCTGGATGGATGGGGGCAGTAGTATTTAATGCAGGATTGATTTAGTGTTGGCAGGAGAGTTTGGAACAGATTGCTGGTGCACATTTTCATTTCACTTCCAGGATCCTGCATTGACTTTCAGCTCACGGGATCCAGAAGACCCTTCAAACACCATGAGACTCAAAACATGTCAACGACATCCTCAGTGTTTTCTGTCAGAAACCCATAGCTGTGTTTCAAGAGTAAGATAAAGACGAACGCTTTTCATCTCGAAGACCCAGAGATTATCCAACATTTGAAATCTAAATATATATATATATATAGAAGATTTTCATAGATACAGTGTACAGATCAGACACGCAGTCGCAGGTTCAGGGCCATTTCTTAATTTCTACACATTATGGAAGAACACAGCACAGAATAACACAAATGGAATCACTCTGCAGAACTAGACCTGTTTTCTTGTCATTTCTCAAGCAAGCTGAACACATTCTTCTGAGATGGACTGATATGAACATGTGTACATCATGTGTTCATATAAAGACTCTATAGATGAGACTGCAGAAGCTCATGATGATGATGATGATGTGTTGTTTGGAATGTTGTGAACTCCATCACCTGACATCAGTTTATCGTGCACAATAACAACCTTCTTTGTCTGTGAGAATAGAGCTGGATTTTTCTTCGTACCCGGCGAGATGTTTCGCTCATATGTGTAAATGTGAGGAATGAGCGTGTGACACGAGGTCAAAGGTCACTTCAGTGTCTCCTCACACAATTTCACACATCAGTGTTTCTAAAGGCCGAGTGGTGAACATGTGCTTTATTCATCAGACACATGAAACATGCTTTAACTGCACCACTAAACACAGATCTACGACAGATCTTAACAAATATCCAGGATTTTTATGGTTAAACTATGGTGATCAGTTTATAAGCTTGAATATTCCAAACACTCTGTGTTGAGCGAGTCTAATGCAGACAGACAGAGCGCTGGGATGTGAATGTGAGAGATTTGTGTTTGAGATCTTTTCACTGAGGAACAAAGAGAATCATCCTCACAACACCACAGATGAATGTGTCTGGATCCATTCACACGCTCTCTCACTCATTCATACACTTTGAGTTTTATTCTCATATACTATAAATGTTCTGGACAGAGTCGTGTAGAGGATTTCACACTACAGATGTATCTATTGGTTTTCCTGCATGTGTTTTCACTCACATGGTGATGTTTTGGACTATAGCTGGACATCAGGAGGATGAAGGGTTTTATGGTCTGGTTATAATGATTGTCTATGATTTGTTTTGGTGCAGAATTTTCCGGATGTGGTGGTGTTGTGGCTATTCGAGGACGGGACGGGGCAGTCATGTGTAGATGTGTGTGGAATGTGTCCTGTCAGCAGAACACACACACACACGTCTGGTTTATTGTCTTCGTGAGGACAGTCCATAGGCGTAATGATTTTTTTATACTGTACTACAAGCTGTTTTGATGAAGTTTAGGGTAAACAGAGGCCTTGATATGTGAACTCTGGAGAGGTCAACAACACGCCTGTATGTCATCACGTGGCCGTTTAAAATACACTTGCCCACAAAAACAATGTGTCTTTATCTGGAACGACTTTTCCATTTGTGAAGTACCCTTCAAAGGAACAAAAACACTGCATGAAATTCATCTAATGTGTTTTAGGGATGCTCTGATCCGATTTTTGCATCGGGTATCGGCGTCGATACGTAAGTGCAATTTGTCACTGATACCCGATCGGACATAAAATTTGTGCTAGACGATGTAAAAGTTCATGGAGACACCGGCGCTTAAACTCTCTCGTGGGCGGCTGTGCTTTGTGCAACGTGCGACATCATACGCTAGCAACGTGCGACATCATACGCTAGCAACGTGCGACATCATACGCTAGCAACGTGCTCTGTACGTAGTGCACGTGAACATATAGCAGCGAACAGCATGGATGGGCAACCGCTGTCCGTCGTTGCGAATAATGGCTTCAGACTCCTTATAAACCATCTGGAGCCGCAGTACGACACGCCGAAGCGTAAATATTTATCTCTACCTTAAACTGTACCGAAATGTCTGCAAACACATATCCGAAAAAATTAAAGATGTCAATGCGGTGAGTTTTACAACAGATATCTGGAGCTGCGACGTGTCCCCCGTGTCGCTTTTAAGTTTAACCGCACACTGGTTGGATGAGAATTTTGTGCCACAAAATGCCACGTTAAATGCAACAAACATGTGCAGTTTTACTAAGCTAGGGAAGCAAAAAAAAAAAAACACTTACTAACCTCACTATTCTTAGCTTTGTATACTGTGCTATAGGCTTTAATGGACTAGTTTGATGCACTTATGTATTTTGTTGCCTATGTTGTTATAATTGCTTCTAATGTTTCCTCATCTGTAAGTCGCTTTGGATAAAAGCGTCTGCTAAATGACTAAATGTAAATGTAAAATGTAATGTAAATGTAAGCTAGTGTTTTATTCATCTGTTTCTGTTTTGGATGTTACATTTTATTTTCACTAAACTTTAGTTTAGTTAAGTGGACTTTGCTTTAGTGACTAAAGCATTAAAAAGATCTGATTCATGTTATTTTGAATATCTAAAGCAGTAAAGCTAGTACTTTTTTGCTCAATTTCAGCTGCTTTATTGCGAATTGATTTTTAAATTATTTTTGCACTTTCTTAAAAACTATTGAGAGATTTTGTTTCCATTTATTTATACCCGTTTATCAAGCTAGTAAAGCTGTTGTTATATTCAACTGCTTAATTTGCACTTTAATTTTGAATGTCTTTTGTCCAAAGATAGTGAACACTTGTTTTATTTTTCATTTGTTTTGCACCGGTTCTGGTTTAATAAACTATTTACTAAATTTGTGAATCATTAGTTTGTTATTTTGTTTTACGGGGTCAGGAAATGTATGTTTAGTCGAGCCTGATGTCTTGCACAGCAATGCACATAGTTTATTAAGTAATTGTGCACTTTAAAATGTTTACCTGTGTAAAAGTGAAGATGTCTCAGGAGACAAAAGTGAAGCAAACACTGGATACGAACGTGCCTTGATGCCTTGCTGTGGTACTTTGCACTTTGTTTAATGCATTCAAAGTGCAAATGACCGAGAGTGTACGCTGGCGCGACTCGCTGCCGCTGCTCTCCGATTGTTTGTTTAATTTTGGGCTTTTTAACTTCAGTTTTTATTGAATTTTTTAACTGTTTATTGCCCTGTTGATATACTGTCACCGATTACTGCGTTCATACCAGCTACATCTGGCTCCTTTTGACTGGCTCCTTTTTGACCAAAATGTGGCTCAGCAAGTGGGCGATACTCATGTGGATGGCTGCGCTACTCCTCGCAAGTTCCTCGTCGGCTATGTTTCAATACTCGACTGCTGAGCTTCTCAAACTCTGCTTCAATCCGACTGCCTCAGCAGTTTTAAAATCGACGCTGCACCCTGGCCCGGATAACGCTCGGTTACCTCGTCGGAGATATCTTCATCGTGGGTCTCGACGGAGTTTCAACATTGATGCTTCCACCGTAATCAACTCCTTCTGGTCTTCATCTCGCCGTCAACCGAGATCATCCAGCAGGAAGGTGGACCAGAGTGTGCTAACCAGTCTACCCAGGTCTGCTAATGCTAGCTCTGTTTCCCACAAGAACAACTTTAACGATCTCCACTTTGGATTATACAACATCCGATCACTTTCGGGCAAAGGACCTTTTCTCCAGGATTTCATTAATGACCGCAAATATGACTTCTTTACTCTGACAGAGACTTGGCAGCAACCACATGACTTTTCCCAGTTGAACGAAGCAACTCCCCCCGGGTTTGTTTACAGTTGTAAACCCCGCGTTACAGGTCGCGGGGGAGGTCTCGCGATAATATATCGCGAGAGTTGGAAAGTCTCGGCTGTCTCTATGCCACTCTATCAGTCATTTGAGTCTCTTGTCATTAAACTAAATGGTCCATCCCCTATCATTGTAGCCACCGTGTATCGTCCACCTAAACCAAATTCAGAATTCATTAATGAATTTTTAGCTTTTCTTACATTTATATCACCTCTTTCCCCTAATATCATTCTTCTTGGTGATTTTAACATCCATATTGATAATGACAATAACTACCTCACAAAAGACTTTAAATCATGCCTTGATAGTTTTGAATTGCAGCAGTTTATACATTTTCCTACCCATTCAAAGGGCCATATCTTGGATCTACTTTGCTGCTTTGGTGTCACTCCTTTTAATTGTACTGCTTATGACCTTCCCATTTCTGATCATAAACTTATTTCATTTAATGCTAAGGTGACACTGTTCAAAAAGAAACTGTTACGTCAAATTTCTTTCCGTAACATCAAGTCCATTGACCCAGCAGCTTTAAATTCTGGTATTGCCAATCTACCTAATATCGACTTCACATCCTCCCCTGATGAACTACTCAGTCACTATGATTGTGGCCTACACCATCTCCTCGATACCTTGGCCCCAATAAAAACACGGTTTGTTTCCTTTTCCCAATCTGCACCCTGGTTTACTTCTGAACATCGCCAACTGAAAGCTAGAGGTCGCCAACTGGAACGCCTTTATAGAAAAACTGGTTTGCACATCCACAAACAAATGTTTTATACCCATTTACTTTCTTATAAAGATTCTCTTTCCACTGCAAAGTCTAACTACTATACAAATTTAATCAGTTTAGGCTCTGGTAACTCTCAAGCACTTTTTTCACTGGTGCATAAAACACTTCGTCCACCTGTTTCTCTACCACCTAATTTTTACTCCACTGACTCCTGTAATTCCATAATGAAATTTTTTACTACTAAAATTGATCATTTACATCAACAGGTATCCCCTCAGATCGCACCCCTCAAACCATACTCTGATGTTCAAACATCTTCTTGTCATCTTTTATCTGCTTTCACTCTCCCCTCTGCTGCTGAAATAACAAATTTTGTTCGCAAATCTAAATCATCAACTTGCCAACTTGATCCTCTCCCGACTACATTGGTTAAAACGTGCATTCACTCCCTGGCCCCTTTTATAACTGCAATTATTCATTCCTCGCTTATCACTGGTATTGTTCCGTCTCCCCTCAAAATAGCTGCAATAACCCCCATTCTTAAGAAACCTGGAGCTGACCCCAGCAACTTTAACAATTTCCGTCCAATTTCCAACCTCCCCTTCCTTTCTAAAATTCTTGAAAAAACAGTTGCCTCTCAGATTCATGACCATCTCACTCAAAATAGTCTCTATGAACAGTTCCAATCTGGTTTCCGTCCCCTTCATAGCACCGAAACAGCTCTTCTTAAAATCACCAATGACCTACTCACGGCTGCGGATTCTGGATTACTGACAATCCTCATCCTTCTGGACCTGAGTGCGGCTTTTGATACCATTTCCCACACCATCCTCATCGACCGATTAGCTTCCCTTGGATTATCTGATACGCCCCTGCACTGGTTTAAATCATATCTCTCTGGCCGTACTCAGTTTGTACAACTTAAAACTTTCAGATCCTACTCTGCCCCCCTTTCCTCTGGTATTCCCCAAGGCTCTGTCCTTGGACCCCTTTTGTTCATTATCTACCTTCTCCCTCTTGGCCACATTTTTCGTAAACATAACATCCAGTTCCATTGCTACGCAGATGACACCCAGCTCTACCTATCCACCAAACCCACTACATCCCTCCCTCCCACATCTCTATCAAACTGCCTTCAGGAAATCACATCGTGGTTCTCTCTAAACTTTCTCAAGCTTAACAGTGACAAAACTGAACTCCTCCTTATTGGCACCAAATCCATTAAAATAAATGATTTCTCCATCGCCATTGACAACTCATCTGTGTTCCCCTCCCCTCAGGTTAAGAGTCTGGGTGTCATCCTAGATAGCACTCTGTCATTTCAGTCCCACATTAATAACATCACTCGGTCAGCATATTTTCATTTACGTAACATTTCTCGCTTACGCCCATCTCTCTCCCCCAAAAGTGCTGAAATTCTGGTTCACACCCTGGTCACTTCCCGCCTAGATTACTGCAACTCTCTCCTCTATGGTTTACCTGACAAATCCATTCTTAAATTACAATTAGTCCAAAACTCTGCTGCCCGTATCATTACCAGAACCCCTTCCATCAGTCACATAACACCTGTACTGCAGCAACTTCATTGGCTTCCCCTCAAATATCGCATCATTTATAAAAATCTCCTCCTTACATTTAAAGCCATCAACAATCTCGCCCCTACATATCTCACTGAGCTCCTCCATATCAAGATACCCACCCGTTCTCTCAGGTCCTCTTCCTCCATTCAGCTCATCGTCCCACATGCTCGCCTGGCTACCATGGGGTTTAGAGCTTTCAGTTATTCAGCCCCATATCTCTGGAACTCTCTGCCCCACTACATTCAACATTCCACGTCCATAACCACTTTCAAAACTCAATTAAAAACTCATCTTTTCAGACAGGCATACTCGCTTTAATTTTTTTTTCTCTTCACCAGTTATTGTTATTATTATTATGATTATTATTATTTTATTCAAAGTTTAATGGATTGAGTGTTTTATTGTTGCTTTTGTAAGGTGACCTTGAGTGCTGAGAAAGGCGCCTATAAATAAAATGTATTATTATTATTATTATTACCTTAGTATCGGATCGGTACTCTGCATCGGCCAATACTGAATCTCAGGTATCGGAATCGGTATCGGAAGCAAAAAAGGTGGATCAGAGCATCCCTACTGTGTTTTCATAAATGTGACGTGTCATATGTAACTTAAGTGTCTGTAAGACCTCTCTCCAGCTCCACATGCGGCTTTTGTTTTAATCCGTCGTGTTGCTGTTTTCATCACCTCTGTATTTAAAGTGAAATAGAGCGTCTTGTTCAAGCGCTCCTTTGTTTTCATATCGGAGTGGGAGGTTTTTGGCTTTGACACCAGTGGATTTCTACTCCGAAGGGGCTTTATTCATCAGGATAACACAGTTTAACACTGCAAGCTCACACACTGACACAAACAAACACGCACACGCAATGCTCACACACTCAAACAAACACGCACATGCATGCGCACACACTCAAACAAACACGCACATGCATGCTCACACACTCAAACAAACACGCACACGCATGCTCACACACTCAAACAAACACGCACACGCATGCTCACACACTCAAACAAACACACACACACACGCATGCTCACACACTCAAACAAACAAACACACACACACGCATGCTCACACACTCAAACAAACACGCATGCATGCTCACACACTCAAACAAACACGCACACGCATGCTCACACACTCAAACAAACAAACACACACACGCATGCTCACACACTCAAACAAACACGCACACGCATGCTCACACACTCAAACAAACACGCACATGCATGCTCACACACTCAAACAAACACGCACACGCATGCTCACACACTCAAACAAACAAACACACACACGCATGCTCACACACTCAAACAAACACGCACACGCATGCTCACAGACTCAAACAAACACGCACACGCATGCTCACACACTCAAACAAACACACACACGCATGCTCACACACTCAAACAAACACACACACGCATGCTCACAGACTCAAACAAACACGCACACGCATGCTCACAGACTCAAACAAACACGCACACGCATGCTCACACACTCAAACAAACACGCACACGCATGCTCACACACTCAAACAAACACGCATGCTCACACACTCAAACAAACACACACACGCATGCTCACAGACTCAAACAAACACGCACACGCATGCTCACAGACTCAAACAAACACGCACACGCATGCTCACACACTCAAACAAACACGCACACGCATGCTCACACACTCAAACAAACACACACACGCATGCTCACAGACTCAAACAAACACGCACACGCATGCTCACACACTCAAACAAACACGCACACGCATGCTCACACACTCAAACAAACACGCATGCTCACACACTCAAACAAACACACACACGCATGCTCACAGACTCAAACAAACACGCACACGCATGCTCACAGACTCAAACAAACACGCACACGCATGCTCACAGACTCAAACAAACACGCACACGCATGCTCACACACTCAAACAAACACGCACACGCATGCTCACACACTCAAACAAACACGCACACGCATGCTCACACACTCAAACAAACACGCACACGCATGCTCACACACTCAAACAAACACGCACACGCATGCTCACACACTCAAACAAACACGCACACGCATGCTCACACACGCACTCACTCACACACACATTAACACAGTTTGATGAGCTCTGTCTCCAGTATATTATCATATTTGATTAAGTGCTCTGGTGTTTGGTCTGTCTGTTCATTCATGTTTCACAGAGCTCACAGCAATGCATTCTGGGACTGTCTTCTACACAAAGGACATGTAATGCAGTTTGGCCTAGACCAGGAGCTGTTAGTGAGGGACCTGATGGACACAAGTGATGGTGTTCTTGGCCATTCAGCAGAAAAATAATATCCAAGAAGATAATAGCAGCAGGGAGAGAGAAACACATCCACCTCGCTCTCAGCCTGTACCCTGTGTCTGTAGGATACAAACCTGAGATAAATCTCTCCACACATCTTTACATTTCCCATCATGCTGTGCAGCAGACAGGTCTGTTCCCTCAATTACACCAAAGAGAGAGAGACGTGAACACTGCACGACCTGCACTCTCTCAACCACACTACAGATGTTTCTATTGGTTTTTCCTGCATGTGTTCTGATCTCATGTGTTTTCACTCACATGGTGATGTTTTGGCCTATAGCTGGACATCAGGAGGATTGTTTATGGACGTACCCTCAATGTCGCTCTCTCGGTTTGAGCTGTTTTGTCACTCGTCTCTAAATGTTATGGTGAAAGTAATTTCACCATAAATGCATATAAATGTAGTTTTCTACCATTTTTTTTGTTAATGTTATTTGTATGGAATCGTCTCGTGTGTGATTACGGGCTAATTAGCATGTTTGTGATGTCATTGCAACGTACATGCATTCTTTGAACTTACTGTATTTTAATACCCAATAAAACCTAAGTCGTTTATATATTTAATGTTTCTGTTGTCAGACATAAATTCTTATTAAAAACACATGTTCACGTTTCCAGTCAAAACAATGTCAGTGCTTGTACACGCTGTATTAAAATCATTCATTTATTCTCATACAAGTAACTTTCAGCTGCTGTTAGGCCATGAACGGAGAAGACGCAGAGAGACTTTTGTCCACTCGCTGAACGTTAAAGTGCCCCTCTTTTCCTCTTCCTCATTTCACCTCTCCTTTGGTGTTTAAGTGTGTGTAAAGTTAAACAATCTGAAAAGTAATTTCACCATAAATGCATATAAATGTAGTTTTCTACCATTTTTTTTGTTAATGTTATTTGTCAGGGATGTTCACGGAGAGAGCGGGAAGAACCAAGTTGTAAGGCAGCCGTGGCGTGCATAGACAAAGACATTTATTTAAATAACAATCCCGCGATTGGGAAACAGGAATTCAAAACAAGGAATAAACATAAAATATGCCAAGAGGGGCAAAAAAAGTCCAAAATATTAAACACTGTTATAATCCAACCGGAAACATCAGAGCAATTAGGCAGACAGGAACAATACAAGGATCTAACAGCACAGGACAGAAAACACAGGGGCATAAAGTATGGAATCAAATCAAGAGGGAACAAGTGCAGTGCATGAAAACATTAACACTAATGAGGAAACCAGAGGGCGGGGACCAGAGAGAGCACATGGCATGTCTCTGTCACACTTAACGTATGGAACTTATAACACGGCTACTGGCCACATGAGAAAAAAAACATGCATTTCCACAGTGTCCATCTCCTCTCCCTTCATCTGAGCAATCTAGTGAGGCTTCACGAGAGAATAACTGTTCTTTCACTAGCTACGACCCTTCCAGAACAGAGAGAGAGAGATGTACAGGAGCAAAAGTCAAGCCCAGAATGATTCAAATCATTATTTCTGATGTTTTTCTCCTCAAATTTTTGTCCGTCATTCATCAGCGATGGTTAAGTCAAGAGGATGTTTCTCTTGGTTTACCTTTCGTCTCCTTATGAAACTGTCATTACAATCCAGACGGAGTGATCACACTGAACCGGATGAATAAACACACGAGTGAATGATCGAACACTAAATATTGATCTGAAATACTTCATTTGCAAGAGCTGGTATGAGAAGTGTCGGTCAGTACCCGTCACAGGTTCACATTTTGTAATGAACAATGTTTTAATTGGGAAATTATTTCAAGATAGAAGTAGTTCTGGTATGAAAGTGAAAAGGTGAAAATGGCCTGGAAAAGCTTTTAATTGTTACACTACATTTGCTGTTTGCATGTTGTCAGTAGTTTTTATATATTAATAACAAATATTAATTATCAGATTCTATTAAGAGAACACCACAGAGTACATACATACATACAATACATACATATATCAAAATATGAAATAAATGGCCTGATATAAGATCATATCTTTTATACAGTATATCCAACTGGGCTAAATTGATTTAATATTGATTTATTTTCAAAAACATCCGTTTTGAAGATCATATAAAGACCGGACCTCTTGAATAGCCCTGCTGGAGACCTTAAGCAGCAAACGTCAGTGATTCCTCATTATTCTACATTATGATGAATGTGATATTAAAGCTCTCCGAGAATGTATTTGGTACCAATATACTGAACCATCGGTTTATATTTTACTAAAGTGTTAATAGAGCTTAAAATAAAAAATGTCAGTTTATGCACAAGCTTTCTATTTTAAAAGAGAAATACATGTATATATAATGGTTACTTTATTTAAATATTCATGTGTCCATTAATTCATGAGGAATATGAAGCGTTATGGATCTGACAATTCTTCAAATGGCTCTTATCTGACTATGAGAACTAAAAATAAAATAAATGCTTTAAAACCTTGAAGAGCTATCTCACATGGATATGAACCAGCAAATGTGCTGTAAAAACTTTCTTTAATGACAGTTTTAGTGACGTGTGTCTATGAGATGAGATGGGATGTTGCAGTATCCATGGAAACAGACTCTGAAACCGATCATCTATTCTGGGAAAGATTTGTCTAGTGGTTTATCCTCATTTCTGTTCCTGCAGTCTGAGGAGAGAGAGAGATGTGTGTGAGTGAGTGAGATGATGAATGTCTTTCTCTTTGTGTGTGTGTGTGTGTGTGTGCACGTGTGTGTTTGCTGAGGTATAAACTGTTTTATCAGTGTGTGTTCAGAAGGACGTGTCAGTCAGCGGACGCTCTGATCACAGGTCACGTGTGTTCTGTCTGGTATTTCCCCTCACACACACACACTCATCATGACCCGGTCATCCTTCTCTTGTGACATCACAGAGGAAAGAATAATGATGTGGAGAGAGAGATGTTCAGCAGGCTTGACCTCAGGAGGTGTGCTTTTAACTCCACTCTTAACCTTCTGATGCTATGAGAATCATTTCACATCTGATTCAAACACCAGCTCAGTCAGACACATGACCCACAGACACGGGGATAAACATCCTCACACAGACAACATACTGACCGGAACACAAAACCTTCACATGATACTAAAAACAGAGGACTGCATGCAAATCCACCCACTCCACTACTGTGTTTTTGGGGTCCGAGTGATTGGTGTTTGCTCTGTTTTTTTATCAGTAAACTTCTGTTGTCCATATATATATCTTTTTTTTTATTGAAACCATATATCATACTAATGTGCACTCAATCATTTGATCTGCTTTCTCTTAGTTTCTACTCTCAGAACACACACATCTATCAGAGGTCATGTGCTGTTTTATCTGGTCTGCTGTTATCACAGTCCAGCACATGAGAGGTGTGATACACAAACACACATGAGGAAAGTCTCGGATGCTTCCATTCATTGACATGACCTCTGAAACGATTTCTATCAGTCCACAGACACATCACAATTCATATAGTGTGTTCACTACACACAAACATTTATATTTAGTTTGAGGTGTATTAGATGATTTAATCCCATTGACCTGTGGTTGAGTGTTTTACACGTCTGTCAGATAGCAGGATTGGAATAAGATTAATTCTTCTGCTTTGTTAGTTGGGTTTAGCCACACCTCTGATCTAAACATAGGAGAACTTTGACTTGTTTTTGGTAACTTGACAGTTTGGTCAAATAGCAGAAACCCATATGAGGCACGTAGGATGTGCTCAAATACAGAATTCATCAACTTTGGCAGCTCAGGATTCTTCTGAATATATTTGAAGGCGATGTCATGTGTTCTCCAGATCTCTCTTAACATTAACATCAGCGCTGGCAACCAGATGACGGACCTGAAGAACAATCCAATGATGTAGCGCCAAAAAAAGCTTTCTTACTTACTGTTACCATAAATGGTCAAAACATGTTTGTTGGCTGTGGTTGATACGAGTAACGCAGGCTTGTGTTTCAGCGGATGGCTGCGGGGCAGAAGAGCATTCTGGGTTTTTCAGGTCTGAGTCTCGTTCATGAGAAAGAATGTGATTACATCCGTTTCTTTGTGTGTTGTGGGGTTTTTGCATGTGAATGTCTGCGAGTAATGCCCTCATTATACTGGGTCAGATTCCTGTGAGCCCTTAACCGGGTGTGCAGGTGCAGAAGAAGAAGAGAGATTGTGCGTGTCAGAGAGAAAGATGAAAGCTGAGAAAAAAGATTGAAGTGTGTTTGTGTTTGTTTGGCAGGTGTGACACTGCAAGAAATGTTAAATAAAATTGATTTTAATAACCTAATCTTTGCGTCTTGATCTAACTACTAGGGCCCTATGATTTCCAACACGGAGAAAACACGGACGGAATCGCGGAATCCAGACATAAAAACTGAATTTACTGTATAACACGGATTGTCACAGAATTTGGAAAATTTTGGATTAAATCATTTTTAAAACCCAAAAAATGTACAAATACTATGGTTTCATTAACTGACGAATAAAATGACAGAACTGCACATTCCCTGTTTGTATGAGGCGCCGTATATGTGTGATGACGTGACGTTAGTAAGGCGTGGAATTACGCCATATTTATAAACATTTATTCAAAGTTGAGACGATCATGTCGTAGAGACCATCTGAGACTGTAAAGTCTTCCAAAAAACTGAAAAAGTTTTCTCATAAAGTACTGCAAGCAAGGAGGATCACTGCCTCAAAACGAAAGCATCCTTCGTCTAACCCACTTACCTTTGAGCTACACACACATGGAAGCCGTACTGAACAAGATCAGTGGGAAGAATATGTGTGTTGTGGTTGATGAAACGATGAAGCGTTTTAACCATTGTTATAGACAAGTCAGTAATAATCGGGGATCATTCATTCATTCATTCATTTTCTACCGCTTTATCCGGGGCCGGGTCGCGGGGGCAGCAGTCTAAGCAGAGATGCCCAGACATCCCTCACCCTAGACACTTCCTCCAGCTCTTCCGGGGGGACACCAAGGCGTTCCCAGGCCAGCCGGGAGACATAGTCCCACCAGCGTGTCCTAGGTCTTCCCCGGGGTCTCCTTCCGGTCGGACGGGCCCAGAGCACCTTCCGGGGAAGGCGTCCAGTAGGCATCCGTAACAGATGCCCAAGCCACCTCAGCTGACCCCTCTCGATGTGGAGGAGCAGCGGCTCTACTCCGAGCTCCTCCCGGGTGACCGAGCTTCTCACCCTATCTCTAAGGGATCGCCCAGCCACCCTGCGGAGGAAGCTCATTTCAGCCGCCTGTATCCGGGATCATAATAAGTATAATAACAAAAGTAATCATCTAAAACTATATACAATAAATGTTTTGTACTCATTTTCCTTCTGGTATTTAAAATTCAATACATAGAGGCAGATTGTTGCTGCTGCGAGAAATAAATAGAAAATGTAATACTAGGTATAACCATCAGCTGTAGTATAGACCCATATAAACAGCAACTTGTGAATATACGGTCCTGTTTAGGAGAAATTAAAACGGAATTTGGGAAAAAATAAAACGGATTTCATAGGGCCCTAAACTACACAAAATACTGCTCTTAAACTACTTAAAAATTCCTACAGGAATCTTACAAATGTCAATTGTCAATCAGTGCAAACCACATTATTGTCATTACAGCAGCTAGAGTTCCACATTAATTATTCTTCAGGACAAATTAATGATGTAAAGCTTCAGGGCAATAATAATTCAACTTATTTGTGATGAAACAGAGCGGGACCCAAGAACTGAGCCGAGCGGGACGCCTTCAGCTTCTGCTGCTAGTAGCTTAGTATGCTGTGTTTTGTATGCTAATCGTTTTACAAAGGCAGTGTGAGAGCTGAAGAGCTTCTTGAGGACGAAGGCCGCTGTGGCCAGTAAACAGTGGGACGGTCTGGCGGGATGCTGGAGTCCTGGGACTGATACTGTCTGGTGTTCAATGACCACTCTGTCTGTATCCGGTCGTAACCCTCCTGCAGGACGGTCTAGAGACACATGAAAGAGATTTGAGCTGGGTTGCAGCCTCTGTTCTGCTCTTCTCATTCTGGGTCTCTCTGGTCCCTGATGGAAAAAAACAGGTCACACCAGATGAAGGCAGTGTAGCTGGTTTTTGGAACAGGGAAGCAATTCTTTTTATCTACCAGGTCTTATTAAGCTGACTGGGATGGTCTGTCAGATTCAGTTCTGAGAGGTCTTACTGATCAACCATCCGGACCTGCCTGGATCAGATCTGTGTTCATGCATTCTGACTTCTTTACAGTGTTAAACGTGTTGTCTTCTCATGATTAACATGGTCAACTTGTCAAAAAATGAGTTGGACGAATGAAGCAGTATTTCTGTGCTCGATACACTCCGCCAGTGTTCGTACAGGTTTCAGAAAGTTTTTTTCGATTATGAAAAATTGTTACGTCACAACTTTCCTTAGTTCCCTATTTGGACAATTCTCCCGGAAAAGCATGCAGCATGCTCACGCATCTACCGTAGAGAGCTGGAGAAGGAGCATGTGCACAAGTCACTTTCACTTGTGTGCAGGAGAGAGAGAGATAGAGAGAGAGAGAGAGAGAGAGAGAGAGAGAGAGAGCACTATGTTCGTGAAGTTCAGCTGTGTTTCTCTGTTCACTGCATTTGGGAGATGAATGTTATATAAACGGTGAATATAACGCTGGATTTGGAGATGGTTTGAAACTGATAGATGGAGCGCCGGTCCCAGCGCTAAAAGATGCCGGATATGAACCGCACGTGGTAAGACAAACTAAGTCATACGTCTGTGTTTTGTTTGCGATGTGTGCGCACGTGCTTTAGTTCCGCCCCCCCACACGCGTCACATGTTTCCAGAAATGATAGTACAGCTGTGTCTGTCTTTATAAATGTGATCAAACTAAAGACTCTGCGGATATTTGAATGATGTGATACTATTCTGTAAGGACTCAAGATTAACACGAGATACACAGAATCTTTTATGGCCACTTTAACTCGCCTGTCATATTGTGTGAAGTGGCTTCATCATGTGTCCCTGTGTGTGGGTTTCTATACAATATTTGTAGAGTAAAAGTCATGTCTATGGAAAGACCCCCTATGTATAGTAACAAATGTGTGTGTGTGTATTTCTATTGCAGGAAGTGAGACGGTAAGGAAGTGCTCTGGATGTGTGTGTTTGGTGTGTCAAGAGGAAGTGTGTGAACGAGGAGGATTTGCCTCCAGTAGAACAGAATTAGCCGTGTTCACATGACTGCAGGGTGTTGTGGATAACAGGCTCGACCTGTCTGTACCACACGCACACACGCACACACACTTCTTTTATTTGGATCCAAAGACAAGCTACAAAAACAGAATCCAAATACCTTGGGATGTCAGTTTGCAAGATGCCATGTACTCGTGGCTAACACTTTCACAATTGTTCAGATTCGTAACATTTTACAATTTAAGGATAGACAAAACGTCTTTGTTTCCATATTTGCGTTCTCCCTATAATGGCTGAGACGTTTAGTTTTCTTTTTCTGCAATCCACTCAACTGCAGTCGTTTGATCACATCCTTCTGCACATGACCTAAACATCCAAACACTCAAGTGATTCACTTGTGTACACATACAGGTGATTGTGTATGTCTGTGAATACAGAACACGTGTGTGGATCTGTCATCTCATCTGTTTATATCAACTCTAGAGTCTCATCATGTCTTTGTGTTGATGTGCTAGATTAAACCCGTCATAGTGGCTGCTTATAATATAACTATGTATATTTTATACCATTGATATTTTATTGAATAGTTATTGTATTCAATAAACATTGTTGAATTTGATTGTATTATAATTTTCGTAAATAAATAATTGTTTTGTAGAAGAGTTGCATTTAAGTTTAGGCAAGTTGCGGTTCTTCTCCGCCTGTTTGGTTTATCAGTTTAGATATCAGGATGAGGACACAGATGAAGTTTCTTCGAGCGATGTGACGATAAATCATGTGGAATCTGGAGCCGTTTTACACAAACTCTGTGTGTTGTGTGTGTGACATTCAGCGTAAGCGGTGTTTGTCACCTGTCATGTGTGTAACGTGTCTTACAAGAGCCGGTGTGTCATACAATCTGCTTCCTGTGAGCACACAAACACCTTCACGTCTGACCCCCCGAACGGGCCGGAGCGGTGAGCCAGCAGGAAGGAGATGAGAAACAATGAAGCCACACTTCCTGTGCCAGACGTCAACATTCCACACGAGAGAGAGAGAGAGAGACATAGTGAGTATCAGAGAGAGAGAGAGAGAGACGCTCGGCAACCAGAAGCTCTCCATCAATCTCTCTTTGTGTGTCTCTGCTCTTTTACTCTTAGTCAGCAGTCATCGTTTCTGTATCAGCCAATAGCGTTGCGTGTTCTCTGGACATCAGCGTGATTTGTGAGCTGTGTTTTATCAATGATTTGATACGAGCCATCAATCCTGTTTAAAACCCAACCGTCAGTGGAGGCAGTCACCATGGCGACCCGTGGCTGGCCTGATGAACGGAAGGGGGATGAGGGGCAGATGCTGTAAGTCTTTGTTTAAATCAACACCATAAAACTCCTCCGGGGTGCAGATGTCAGAGCGCTCTTAAGAGACTCCTGAACATGATTCATCTCATGAGCCCCGAGAGATTCATCTGAGATGGGTTTGAGCTTTAAAGATCTCGCCATGGTCTTGAAGCTCTTCAAAAGCATCCTGAGGTCTGCTGGAAACGTGAGAACAACAGTTTGCTGAAATATTGTCAAACACATGTGATGCTCTAGAAAACTTATGTGATCCAGGCAAGCTTGACTTCTTAACATCATCTGTTCTGTGATGTGATTATTTTCTATTTACTTTAGTGTGACGTGCACACAGTGAACGGTGTAGTCACATTCATGAACATTGATTCTTATGAATGATTCACAGTCTGAAATGACTCACTCACTGAATCAGTTGGACTGCACACTTCAGCCATGACTGGATTCATTTCACTCCAGACGTTCATCGTGTGTGTGTGTGTGTGTGTGATCAGCTGGAGGAAGTGATGTCACGTCAGGTTTGTGCTAGAGTAATGATATGAGCCGAAAACAATCATTTTATGGAAATATTTGAGATGTGTGAAGATGTTTAACATCTACAGTCGTATGTTAGCAGACAGACATAAAAAACAATTCATTGCACGCCCCTAATGGCTAGACATGTTTAAATAATATATCAAAACTTTAGTTAAATAAAAGTTTGTAAGTAACAAAATCGATCCATTTCAGTGTTTTAATATTTTATATGATGTTGTTAATGAACATTATTGTGTTTTATTTCTAAGGTTGGCTGTTTTAATCTACACAAACGTGTCATATTCTCTAAAGTAAAATATCATTTGTTTAAAACACTGTCTCATTTCAGTTCACTTCTTGGACTGCATTGAAAACAAAGTCCAGGTTTGAGTTGGGACACGGCTCTTGTGAATGCATCACAGAGGGAATGAGGTGTGGTGCGTGTGTGCTGCATGGCTCTCTGCTGCCACCTGCTGTTTGTGTTCATCATGTTTCTCAAGCATTTATCAGAAACACAAATCCAGTGCCAAATGTGTATAGTGTGTGTTTGTACAGTGCAAGTGTGCATGCGTGTGTGTGTGTGTGAGAGAGATAGAGAGAGTCATTAGAGCTAAAGTCTGGTCTATCTCAGCGGGGTATTGAGCTCAATAAAACAGCTGTGACACCATAGAATCTATGACATAGATCAACCCCTAATGAGCTCTCACCGACACGCACACACAAACACTCACGCACACACACTCACAAATGCACATATTCACACACACGTACGCACTCACACACGCACATATTCACACGCACACACACACACACACATACAGTCACACACACTCTCACACACGTACACATTCACACACGCACATTCACACACGCATTCACACATTCACACACGCACTCACACACGCACATTCACACACACACACACACACACACTCTCACACACGTACGCACTCACACACGCACATATTCACACGCACACACACACACACACACGCACACTCTCACACACGTACACATTCACACACGCACATATTCACACGCACACATTCACACACACATGCACGCACACACACTCACACATGCACATATTCACACACATGCACATATTCACACACGCACGCACACACACAGACTCACACACACACACACTGTAGAGAGAACACTAGATATGAGGTCTTACTGTGTAGATGTGAAGTCTGGAATCAAATCAAACACAACTGAACTGATGGAGAAATGACATGTGAGTGCAGATCAAGGACGGTGCATGTAAAGTGCAGCAGAGACTGCAGATCAGATGTTTTCTAAGGATTCACAACAACTGCGCTTATCAGAAATAATTGATGAGATTATTTAATAACTGTGTGTGTGTGTGTGTGTGTCTCAGTGAGGTGTTTTACACGTACAAAAAAGTATGAGCATATTAGCCCGGTTCTGTCAACCTTGCACTGGTTACCTATAAAGCATCGCATAAATTTTAAAATCTTGCTTATTACCTATAAAGCCTTGCATGGTTTAGCTCCTCACTACTTGAGTGAACTTCTTACGTATTATAGTCCATCACGTGCACTACGCTCTCAGGTGTCAGGTCAGTTGGTAATACCTAGAATTTCAAAATCAAGTGCAGGCGGCAGATCCTTTTCCTATCTAGCGCCTAAACTTTGGAACAGTCTTCCCTGCAATGTCCGGGAGGCGGACACACTCTGTCAGTTTAAATCTAGACTAAAGACGCATCTTTTTAATCTTGCATACACTAGATTATCATAATATATGTATTTCAAAGATCTAGGCTGCACTAGTTAGATCAACCGGAACCAGGGACACTTCCAATAACAACTGATGCATTTGTTGCATCAAAGAGTGCAGAACAGTACTCTACTCTCAGCCAGTCTTGTCTCATTGTTCCAAGGTTACAAGAGCGGAGCGGGCAGGGCGCAATCCATTCCTAGACCTGACAAATGCTGGACGAAGGAAGTGACGTCCCTACAAAACTTCAGCCACTATTAGATTATTAATGATAATTTTAAATCTAATTTTTTTTTATTTTCGCCTTGTTGTGCAAGCACTGTTGAGCTTGTGCAGAGGCAGCAGTTTTTGCCAGAGGGGAACTGGAATCCCCTGGTTAGGCCTGATGGTTTCCCTCCGAGGTTTTTTTTCTCCTCCAATGGAGTTTTGGGTTCCTCGCCACCGTTTGCATACTGTTTTGCACTGTTTTGCCTGGCCGGGGGGGCTGCTAGAATTTGATAGTCTTATTTAATTAACTCTGCATATAGTAATTTATTGTGTGTCTGATATTTGACCTATGTTTTGACTTCCATAACCTTTTATGTTTTACTTATAGTCATTTTTTCTTGTACAGCTGCTTTGTAACAATGAAAATTGTAAAAAGCGCTATATAAATAAAGCTGACTTGACTTGACTTGACTTGATCCTGTGTGTGTGTGTGTGTGTGTGTGTGTGTGTCTCAGTGAGGTCTGACCCTGTGTGTGTGTTACTCAGACAGATGGCACTGGGGTTCAGACTGATCCTCATTCTGCCCCAAACCTACTGAGGCCAACAGAGCAGGTGTGTGTGTGATTATTAGGGAGAAACTCTCATCCATCTTCATCTGTGATTCTCGGTGTGCATGTACCTAATCTCTCTCTCTCTCTCTCTCTTTAGTGTTAATGCAGTGTAATTGATGTTCATTAGCAGCAGGGGTCTCTCTTCCCCCTCCAGCTCAGAGTTTTCTTGTCTCTCTGGGGTGATGTTTGTGTTCATATTGCTGATATATGAGACGCTGTTCTATATGATGAAGGGATGTAAATCCGACAGTCCTTCACGATATGATACGATACGATGGCAATGTTCTCCTTCAGCAATGTGATATTTGTCAAATCTGTCATCATGAGTCATGAGACAACACAACTGAATATGTGAGATTTTAAGAACATTCTCTAAACATTTACTTGTGTCCCGCATTAGAAAATGTTGTACAGGATCACAATGAGTAAATGATGTCAGAATGAACCCTTTAAAACCGTCCGGATGATCTGAATAAACCCATAATGAACTTTCTTTCTACAGCACCTGCAGAACACTGTTGAGTCCTGATGTTTAAGAGGCAGTTCACCCAAAACTGAAATTGTTGTCGTCATTTACTCTCCTTCCAGTTGTTCCAAATGTGTATAAATGTTTTTGTTGTGATGAACGCAGAGAAAGATATTATGAAGAATGCTAATAACCAGACAGTTGACCACAATAGTCAATTGCTCCGCACGACCCTCAGTCTCCGGTTATAGAAACTACGGCAACAGAAGTTACTCTTTGGCGAGTAAATGAAACCCAAAAAAGCGTAAACGTAGTTTCCTTTTTTAAACCACGACTGTTTTAAACACGTGAAACTGTGTAGCATTACGCTACCAAATCAATTGACAAAGAACACACAGGCTAACGTAGCTTTACACGTCTCTTACAAGCTAATTCATTACGATGACATCAAATATAATTCATTAATTTTCTCGTCCGTGAACATGATGGGTGATCTCCATACGCCTCTGGATGGTCAAAACCACATGTCCCATAATTCCACTGTCCTACATGACATCATTTAGCTTCACCTTTTGTTGTTGTTTACAAAGTGCACCATCTAGCGCTCCAAATGTACATATTGTGGCTTTAATGAAGATTCATTTGTCTGACAGTGTTTGGTGTGTTGGGATGGAAGTGTGTGTGTGTGTGTGTGTGTGTGTGTGTGTGTGTGTGCGTGTGTGTGTGCGTGTGCGTGTGTGTGCAGACAAACAGACAGAAAGTGTTGGACTGACATGACCCTTCTTGAGTGTGTGCGTGCGTGCGTGTAGACAGACAGACAGACAGAATGTGTTTGTTGTTTGTGTGTTATTTTGGGAAACCATTCTCTTATCGTGTTTTTGGTTTGTGGATGAAACTAACTTCTCAGCAGACATAAACATCTGATTTGTTGTGTAGAGATGGAGAATCACGACTGAGGCATGATGGGATACATGTTGGGAAATGTCGCTTATAGCAAACAAACACACTGTAGTGTGAGACAT
Organism: Barbatula barbatula; assembly: GCF_947034865.1. Taxonomy (NCBI): domain Eukaryota; kingdom Metazoa; phylum Chordata; class Actinopteri; order Cypriniformes; family Nemacheilidae; genus Barbatula; species Barbatula barbatula. The sequence continues at coordinate 24,809,197 of NC_136772.1, forward strand.
AGAGACCGAAGGTGAAGAAAAGCCTCATTGTGTCTGTCTTGTGTACACAGCAGTGCATTGTTGTGATGTGTGTGTGTGTGTGTGTGTGTGTGTGACCCTGGACAGTGGACACACACTGAGACCTCTCAATCCTTCTTCATGACTCACAGGACTGATCCATCCACATCATCACAGTGAAAACATGTGTGTTTACTGACTGCTGGTTTCCCACAATCCTCCTCCCGATGTGAAGTTTGATGAGGAGGTGATGTGTGCTGCGGTCTGAACTCATCATTCCCACAAACCCCCTGTCTTCATCACATCACACTCATACTGACGCTTGAATATATTTCAATAGGATTATACAGCTTGTAGTGTGAGATTTAGGACCAGTGACAGTCACAACTAAACACAAACCAAAGATGATAAATGTAATATTTCTTCTCTTTTTTTTCAGCCATGGCTGATTCTCTTGAATTCTCCTTTTTTTGTTGTTGAATCCATTCAGATAAATGTTTAGGATCTGAGAGATCCGAGTCAAACGTGTTTATATCAATAACTGATGGTGGTGTTTTAAACGCAGAACACGTGATCATCACATCTGTCTGTCTGTCTGTCTGTCTGTCTGTAGGTGACATCACACAGAAGGGCTATGAAAAGAAGAGAGGTAAACTGTTGGCACCCTACATACCACAGATTCAAGGTAAACATCTTTTATTAAAGCTTTACTAGAGAAACACACATATCAGACGTACATGACTTGAACACTGATGTGTGAATGCTGTGTTACAGACTGCATTTATAATTCTGTGAATCGCATTTGACGGATCTCGTGATTTGGTGGAAATGAAAATACAACATCTGAAAGAATTGATGTGCGCTGAAGCGGTTGTGTTGTTCTGGTTTATGGCCTCGACTCTTTATATCACGAATGTCCTCACTTACATGATGTAATCTGCCCTGTGTGAGCCGGATCTGCATGAGTTCATGTGCTGAAAACACAAGAAAGATTTCAAGAACAAGTGTCAAAGCGCTGCAGTCACAGGACACTTGCTCTACCGTCCCGTTTACATCAGATTGTACGTCTTATGGTCACACTGGAATATTAATGTGTTTTTCCGTATTTGGCATTGTTTGTACGATGTCTCTGTATTGTCATAAACGCCTCTCGGAATGCTCGCTACAGATGCCAAAAACCCTTTTCCACTCATGAGTTTCTCTTCATCTTTTTGTCAAGATCTTCATCAATTGTTGTTTGTTGGTTGTTTGTAATAAACTGAAATTATTTTGAGGATTCAGATTATCATAAAAGAACAGAAATAAAAATCAATGAAACTCATGTACCTGTTGTTCTGTTACGAGCCGTGTAAAGTAATAATAAAGTCAATATTCTGTTTCGTCTAATGAGGATTGTTATTCTAACAGTGGTAACCGTCAGTGTCGTTTGAAAGCTGGACTGTGATTGGTTCGTTTGAAGGCAAGACCGTGATTGGTTGATTTTCAGCCACCTGTGAAGTGACATTCTTTTGCTTATCCATACTTGTAGCATGTTTGTCTGGTGTTATCATAACTGAGCTACACTGAGATAATAACACTCGCCCTGGACGTCCGATCTGTGTGGCGTGAATTCATGACTGTCATTGTATGGATTTGATCCTCTCAGAGGAAACCCTTGAAATGTGATTTGAGATGAGGGACTTGCTGTTGTTTGTGTAGATTCACATCGACTGTTGTTGTTGTTTGTTGAGTATGATGTGTTTGTGTCTCGTGTGCAGGTGTTGATCCGTCTCTGCAGATAGAACACAGAATCCCGTCACAGGTGACCTCTGCAGGTCCCAAACACAACAAATCCCGGGTGACGAACTCCAGGGACGAGCGCTTTAGATCGGGTATGAACGTCTCTTTCCGTCTTTTGTCTTGACATCGTTGGTGAATATAATCCCCAGACGGCACTGAAGCTTTCTTTCTTTCTATTCAGATCTGCACACTGAAGCGGTACAAGCGGCACTGGCGAAATATAAAGAGAGAAAGATGCCGATGCCCTCGAAGAGACGATCTGTGTTAGTCCAGTCCTCAGTGGAAGCCTGCACTCCTCCAGGTACAGAACACATGTATGAGCTGCTGCTTTTATTTCATCATGAGATTCACTTATCATGTTGACAAAATGAAAATCACCTTCATCATGTCGCAGTGATGTTTTCTGTCTTGGTTTTGATCTTTCAAACATGCTGTTGTGATCACAGATGCTGGAGTGTGCACGTGCGTGTGTGTGTTTGCGTGTGTGTGTCTGCGTGTGTGTGTGTGTGTGTGTGCACACGTGCGTATGTTTCGTACTGCTGTACATCAGTTTACAACGTGCTTCTTAAATTCTGGAAACTTTTATATCTTATTGGATGTCGTCATCGTCACATGCTGCGCTCAGATTCTGTCTGTGTCTCGTCTGTCATTCTGAAGGGATGTTTAGTGTGTTTTTAAAGGGATTTAGATTAGGAAGGAGCTATCTTCCCATGTCTATATTCACATTTGTGTCGTCATAAAGCACTCACGCTGGATCTCGTCTGGTTTACGAGTGGATTTTTTAACCATATATTTTGTTATGATCCATGCAGAGAAAAGCTGAATTGTGTCAGCAGCACAACAGTCATGAGTTGAGTTGTGGATGAACACACGTCATCCCTTTCTCCTCATGAATCTCTACGTGTACGTTTGTCTTTGTGAGATGATTTCTGTGAGCTCTGAGAGAGAGATGGAGGATGTGAATCTGAATGATCTTCACTGCAGCTCAGTGTTTCTTTGGACAGTTTATTTCTGCTCTCTTTCACATGTCAGTTCCTCTCTCTGAAATCCTTTCATCTCTCCTGTGATTCTGTTTCATCGTGTATATTCTCTCTCTCTCTCTCTCTCTTTATCTGTGTCAAGGTTACTCGACGAGAAGAGAATTCTAATATCTCTCACAATAATAATGAGCTTTATCATGTCATGACGTGACTCTAGAGAGAACTCAAGTGTGTGTATGTTGTTCATTATGGGTTTAATCCGTGTTCAGAGCTGAACTCTTTCACTGCTTGAGGTCTCTGACATTGATCTGAGAGTGAGTTTACATGCCTTATATATTGTTCAAGAACTGTTAAAGCGTAAGACATACCATGTTAACGCGTCTGGATATATATGCATATATCCTTCTGTGTCTCTCGCCGCGAGGTCGTCACGACGCTGCACTCCTGAAAGTCGCTCGTCATTTGCATAAAATTCAGCAATTCTCAACTTTGTTGAGTTGCTAGACACGGCCACTTCCTCTCAACGGTCACTGTCGCTGGATGTCGCTAGGCAACCATTGAAATGAATGACATCGCCTCTGGCCTTAGCTTCAAACTCTCAGTGTGTTTTATGTGTTTATAGATTCAATGGTTCATGTGTGCAGTTCACTGAACGTCTCAAAGCAGCACATGCTTTAAAGCTAAGAGACATGACCAATAAAAACGCAAGAATCATTAAATCATCATGTCTTGTTAACAGGCCACAGCAAACAAAGGGCAAGATGAAAACCCTCTGGCGATGATTTTATGTCATGAAAGTGAGTCCGATTATATTGATGATGTTGAGTGTGTTTTTCACCTGACAGACACGTCATCAGCATCAGAGGATGAAGGCTCGCTGCGACGGCAGGGACGGATCTCCTCGTCTTCTCCGTATCAGTCTCGCCCTCGAGTCGAACACTGGTTTAATAAAGTCATGCAGGGCTCGTCCACATCATCGTCCGCCTCCTCCACCTCCTCTCATCCCGGAGGAAGATCTCATCACGCCACCTCCTCCTCAGCTGCTACTGTACTGGCTGACCTCATGTCTCACACACGCAACGGTCAGTATATCACACCATGAAGCCTCGGCCTCACACCACATGCACTCGCTGACACTCAATCCGCATCACAAGCTCTGATCTGATTGGCTGAGAATCACAGGGTTGATCTGTGTTAACATGACAGCATGTTCTTCAGTAGGAAGTCATCGTCGTTGGATTTCTTCAGGTTGTACTGTAGATGTGTCAGTTTTTGGCTGATGAACGAGAATGAGCTGTGGTCGTGAGACGGTGATGTGATCATCAGCAGTATGTTGTCTTCTGGACGTTGGGATGTCTCATCAGTACCGAGCGGCAGAAATATCTTGCGTTCCTCTCTATAGTGTCTCAGTTGTGAGTGTGATGTTGACTGATGGTATGATGTAATGTCCCGTCTGCATGCGGGCATGTTCCGTAAAGAAGCGTCAGCTTACAGTACAGTCTCGTCCAGCCGCCTCTGAACATCCTGTTAAATGAATCATTTACCCAAAACACCTTGTGAAACGCAGCCAGTCTACAGAATTTGGCATGTGTGTTCTTCTGGGGTCTGGTGTGAAATTCATGTTGTTTTTCTGTATGCTAGTCTGTACTGTAATCCACTATAACTCTCAAATCTCATTTTCATTTTTCATGTTAAAAACATTGATTATGAGACACATGTGGCTGCTTTCGGTGCTCTATGTAAGAAAGTCAATCGGGTGTAAAATGTTCAGTTTGTGGTGATCTGTTGCTTTGTTTCACAGTTTGAGAGCATTCCTTATAGAAATGAACCTTGTTCTTGTTGTAAACGTGTAGTAACCATGTGATTACTATTGGCAAACCCATGGCTTAACTACCGTAACCGTGTTTTTATTTGTTTTTAACGGTTGGTTCACTTCCCTAAGGGTAACCTTATGATTCATTGAGTTGTGCTTGTTCGACACTTTCATTCACTCATTTCTCTTCTCTCTCTCTGTCTTTAAACGGCACTATCAGACACAGAATCTGAGGGCCGTGTGATCAGACTTTGACAATCATCCACTTATTCATTCAGTTTTGAGTGTCTCTTAAAGCTGTGATGCATAACACGTATGGGTCTCTGTCCTCATCTACATGCTTTCGCAGGTTACTTTATGTGCTTGATCTTATGTACTTGTATTTGAAATTGACCACAAAGCTAAACCCAACAACTGAACTTCATGATCAAATAGTGTGGCATCACAGCTTTAAGGACGATGGTATTGTTGCTCGTCTCTGATATTCGGATCCGACCTGATGTTCACATATCGAACCAGCCCACACAAACGTCATTGAGCATGTAAATGTCATGGTTTGGCCTTCACTCACCTTTGACCTTTGGCACCTCATCACAGACACCAACCACAGTGCCCCCCCGGACGTTACCGGCCTGTCGGAGCGCTCGCTGCATGTGGAGCGTCCACAGGTGTCATCGGTTCGAGGGATCCCGCACGGATACATGAACACCAGTGTCATGGAGACCGCTGACGGTGAGTCCTTCACCCTGCTGTTGCCATGACAGCAGAGCATCTTCCCGTCTCACACTCCTCATCACTGTCGTGTCTCCACTCATCCTGAAACCTTATTTTACAGTGGACATGGTTTTATTAGCTCTGTTCCCATTGAGATACCTCTCTGTCTACAGCCTACACTGTAAAATAATTATATAAAAAAAATGGAATTTACTGTTAAATCTTTATTGTCTGTAAAATGATAGGATATAAGGATATTAAATTGTTTGTCTTGTTCTGTAATTTCATCGGTTTGACGGTATTTCAAAAATAAATACTGAAAAATAGTGTAAACCTGTAAGTAATAAAGTGTAAAATAAGTTTTTTTCACTGTAAAATGACATTTCCCCTGTTCTTTTCTGTGATTTTTACGTTTTACAGCAGTTGTTCTTCAATGTGTCGGGTTTAAACATGATGACAACCTTTGTGGTGATTTTGCCCTTCATAACACGTGTCAGCTCCACATCTGTTGTATGGAAACAGTCTCCTGGCTTGTGTTTCACTGGAGGAAGAAATCACTTTGCTCAAAGTGGCATGAATGACAGCGTTTAGACGATCTGCTTTCCTTTATTTTGGGGCTCACTCAGATAAAGAAACGCTCTGCTTGTATTCTCTTGTGTTAGTTGATGAAAGAATGAATATTCTAAAGCAGCAGTTGATTGGTTGGGCAGTGAGAGCCTGATGCTGTGACGTCATCCTCTCTTCTTCGGCAGAGAAGCACAGAGTTAGTTTTTTATGTTCACATAGCTAATGTGACAAAAGTCTCAAAGTGTCATCTCATTCCTATAAAGCTACGATTTATAACAATTTAAAAGATCAATTTTTTTAAATCAAAGTTGACCGAAGTGTCCCAGAGGGTTAACTTTGTATTAGCACCTATTGTACTATTGCTCTTTGTATGACATATCTCTTATTGCTCCCCGAACTCTTTGTAAGTCGCTTTGGATAAAAGCATCTGCTAAATGACTAAATGTAATAGCGTTCATCTTTAGTTTTAGTTGTCAGATGACTTATGAACTGTTTTATAATAAACGTTACAAAGCAGAAGCTGAAGCGGGACGGATTCATCGCATGAATCTCAAGAGGGAAAGAATCGCCGGGTAAAGTTGAAGAGGAACAGATTAACCGTGTGATTTTCTGAAAAATGTTACATTCACGTTTTCCAATTTATTGATAAAAATAAGGAAACTGCCCCTGGATGTGTAGTGCAGATTAAAGTGTGGCTCTGTTGAATATGTCTTTGTTGTTGCTTCAGGTTTGTATGATGACTCTGGTATACATGTGATAGTGTATTAATAGACAGTATTCCTGACTTCTTTGGCCTCCGTGTTTTAATGTTTGAAGAGATTATTTCTAAAATGAGATCACTCAAAAAGCATGTTGTTTTACTGTGCATGAATATCAATCAAACTGCAGTTGGTTAGTTTTGATTTAAGCAATAATTACTCCAATAAATACAGCTAACTAACATAATAAAACACGATAACAATAACAAACATGACTTTTGAAAAATTTAAAACAGAGCTATCCCATTTTGGAAACAAGTGCCAATTTTTTTTTTAATTCCTCCAGTGTGGTGCATGTAGTGTAGTGAACATGCAGACGGACAGAAAGCTCATGAGATGGGTCACCAGGGAGATGCTTGTTGCTAGGCAGCGGCATCAGAGCAGGTGATGCTGTGGGTCTTCTCGAGACAAACCCTCACAGGCACACAGTCACACATTGATTGTCAGACTGTTGTGTCCTCATCCTCATGTGACCTCTTCATTCATGTGTATTCACATTCATCTCTCTGTCTCTATATGTGTTTGACACTGTCTCCGTCTGAAGGTGTTCCAGTCAACAGTCGAGTTTCCTCTAAGATTCAGCAGCTTCTAAACACACTGAAAAGGCCCAAAAGACCCCCGTTACCAGAGTTCTTCATTGATGATTTTGAAGAGCTTTTGGATGGTAGGTTCACAACGGTTAGAATGAGAGTCCTGCGTCCTCTAGCGTGTCTTCAGAGGTCATTTACTAACCCCTCTTGTCCTTCATGGAAGTGATGTCACGCTTGAGTCATGTGATGGTTCTGTCGTGTCATGGGAAGGAATGGGTTGAATCACTTTTATTACTGTCACGGGTTGGGTGTCTCTCTCTTATTCCTTCATATCATTTTCTCTCTTTCTGTGTTTCTGTCAACTCTCCTGCTCACAAATCTGATCAAAACGATGTGAAAACAAAATCACTTTGTTACATAGACATGTTTTATTTAACATTCCGGTCATTATCCTCTGGAAAATCATACCAAACAAGTTTTCCTTGAATCATCCTTTACATGATCTACTCACACCCTGAGACATTAAGATCTCTCTCATGTACGAGCTCTCAATCGTCTCTTCCTTCATCTCAATCTTTTATTTCTCTGCCGCTGGAAAAGAAAGGTAACTTGGGCCAGTTATTTCACAGGTTTAGTTCTGTTGTCTGAGTTCACTGCTGAAATCAAATGTCTGAGAAAGATCTGACGTCAAAACCGTAAGTGGATCACACTGCTAAATAAGCACACATACTGCGTGTGTGGTCTGAGGCCGAGGCTAGAACACGTCAAACAACAGTCAGTGACATCCCTTCCTGTCCCGCTGCAGTCCAGCATCCCGATCCCAATCAGCCCAAGCCGGAGGGGGGTGAGATGAGGCCTCTGGACGGTGAGCCGCTGGAGGTGGTGACCAACTGGCCTCCGTCATTAGTGGCGTCTCTTCGGTGCTGGGGTACAACACAACCCAAGAGTCCCTGTCTTACTGCTCTGGACAACGCCGGCAAAGCCGTCTACACACTCACATACGGTATGGTACTTCATTTACCCGTGTGAGGTTCCTCCAGCTTGTTTTTGTGTGTTGCTGGACGCTGTGTTATGTTTGTACAGGGAAGCTATGGACGCGGAGTCTGAAGCTGGCGTACTCGCTGCTGAATAAACTGAGCTCCAGGAATGAACCGCTGCTGCGCCCCGGAGACAGAGTGAGTATCAGAGAGACGGAGACGGAGCGAGTATCAGAGAGACGGAGCGAGTATCAGAGAGACGGAGACGGAGCGAGTATCAGAGAGACGGAGACGGAGCGAGTATCAGAGAGACAGAAACGAAGCGAGTATCAGAGAGACAGAGACTGAGCGAGTATCAGAGAGACAGAGACGGAGCGAGTATCAGAGAGACAGAAACGAAGCGAGTATCAGAGAGACAGAAACGAAGCGAGTATCAGAGAGACAGAGACGGAGCGAGTATCAGTGAGACAGAGACGGAGCGAGTATCAGTGAGACAGAGACGGAGCGAGTATCAGAGAGACAGAGACGGAGCGAGTATCAGAGAGACAGAGACGGAGCGAGTATCAGAGAGACGGAGACGGAGCGAGTATCAGAGAGACAGAAACGAAGCGAGTATCAGAGAGACAGAGACGGAGCGAGTATCAGTGAGACAGAGACGGAGCGAGTATCAGAGAGACGGAGACGGAGCGAGTATCAGAGAGACAGAAACGAAGCGAGTATCAGAGAGACAGAGACTGAGCGAGTATCAGAGAGACAGAGACGGAGCGAGTATCAGAGAGACAGAAACGAAGCGAGTATCAGAGAGACAGAAACGAAGCGAGTATCAGAGAGACAGAGACGGAGCGAGTATCAGAGAGACAGAGACGGAGCGAGTATCAGTGAGACAGAGACGGAGCGAGTATCAGAGAGACAGAGACGGAGCGAGTATCAGAGAGACAGAGACGGAGCGAGTATCAGAGAGACAGAGACGGAGCGAGTATCAGAGAGACGGAGACGGAGCGAGTATCAGAGAGACAGAGACGGAGCGAGTATCAGAGAGACAGAGACGGAGCGAGTATCAGAGAGACAGAGACGGAGCGAGTATCAGTGAGACAGAGACGGAGCGAGTATCAGAGAGACAGAGACGGAGCGAGTATCAGAGAGACAGAGACGGAGCGAGTATCAGAGAGACAGAGACGGAGCGAGTATCAGAGAGACGGAGACGGAGCGAGTATCAGAGAGACAGAGACGGAGCGAGTATCAGAGAGACGGAGCGAGTATCAGAGAGACAGAGACGGAGCGAGTATCAGAGAGACAGAGACGGAGCGAGTATCAGTGAGACAGAGACGGAGCGAGTATCAGAGAGACAGAGACGGAGCGAGTATCAGAGAGACGGAGACGGAGCGAGTATCAGAGAGACAGAGACGGAGCGAGTATCAGAGAGACGGAGCGAGTATCAGAGAGACAGAGACGGAGCGAGTATCAGAGAGACAGAGACGGAGCGAGTATCAGAGAGACGGAGCGAGTATCAGAGAGACAGAGACGGAGCGAGTATCAGAGAGACAGAGACGGAGCGAGTATCAGTGAGACAGAGACGGAGCGAGTATCAGAGAGACAGAGACGGAGCGAGTATCAGAGAGACGGAGACGGAGCGAGTATCAGAGAGACAGAGACGGAGCGAGTATCAGAGAGACGGAGCGAGTATCAGAGAGACAGAGACGGAGCGAGTATCAGAGAGACAGAGACGGAGCGAGTATCAGAGAGACGGAGCGAGTATCAGAGAGACAGAGACGGAGCGAGTATCAGAGAGACAGAGACGGAGCGAGTATCAGTGAGACAGACACGGAGCGAGTATCAGAGAGACAGAGACGGAGCGAGTATCAGAGAGACGGAGACGGAGCGAGTATCAGAGAGACAGAGACGGAGCGAGTATCAGAGAGACGGAGCGAGTATCAGAGAGACAGAGACGGAGCGAGTATCAGAGAGACAGAGACGGAGCGAGTATCAGAGAGACAGAGACGGAGCGAGTATCAGAGAGACAGAGACGGAGCGAGTATCAGAGAGACGGAGACGGAGCGAGTATCAGAGAGACGGAGACGGAGCGAGTATCAGAAGCGAGACGAGAGCGAGAGAGAGGTTCAGATCATCATCATCATCTGGGGGATTTCACCACTTGTACACTTCTGGTTTTCACAGGTTGCTCTTGTGTTTCCCAACAATGATCCTGTGATGTTCATGGTGGCGTTTTATGGATGTCTGTTGGCCGAGCTGGTGCCTGTACCGATAGAAGTCCCGCTTACTCGAAAGGTAAATAGCACTAAACTACATCAGCATTTTGTTCACTGCTTTATAGAGGAATGGGATGATGATGATTTTAATACTCGACAGCAGATATTGGGGTGGTACATAATTAATAGTTTTATTTAAAAGTGAACAGCGACATTACATGGGCTGCGTGCACATCTCATAAAGCGTCTGTATCTGATCATTAATCTGATCAACATTATACTAGAGATCACATGCTAAAGCTGCCTCTTTAAACATTCTCTCTACGTTCTGTTTATAAGACGATAAGTGGAAGAAACACCTACCTTCCAACAGTCTTATCAGCTGAGAGATGTAATCCACATGATGTGATATATTCCAACAGATTTAATAGTAAAATACAGACTTATTAAGTCTTGTGTTTCTATTGAAGATCATGCAGTGTTTGGATGATTACAAGAACTCTCTATTAAAACTAAGAACACATTAAGTCGTGGCGTAGCAGTCAAGGCATAATGGTTAGAGTTGGACTCGTGACCAGAAGGTTGCCGGTTGGATCCTCTGGGCCGGCGGTTAAGTACTGAGTTGCCCTTGAGCAAGTCACCTGACCCGTACTTGCTCCCCGGGTGCTGCAGTGATAGCTGCCCACTGCTCCGGGTGTACGTGTGTTCAAGACTCTCTGGATGGGTTAAATGCAGAGGTCACATTTCGGGTATGGGACACCATAACAGACAATTAGGTCATTTTCAGTCTGAGTGAGGTTTAATGTTCATTGTCTATTTGCTTGAGAAAAGCACTCCACATTTTGAAGTTCATCTTATAAAAGCAGTCGCAGTCCTTCTTCTTAACTTTAGATGTGTGTGTGAAGCGCTCTTTCTTAAGATGTGAAATAAGCTTGTCGTGGTTAAGTGCAGCCGTGAACAACAGGTGTCGCCCGTCAGTTTCCCACATGAAACAATATGAATTCTGTCTCTCTCTCTCTCTGTGTGTGTCTGATCAGGACGCTGGCAGTCAGCAGGTGGGTTTTCTGTTGGGCAGTTGTGGTGTGACATTGGCTCTGACCTCTGATGCCTGTCAGAAGGGTCTCCCTAAAGCACAGACTGGAGAGGTGGTCACTTTTAAAGGTGCGTCAATTCTTCTTCCTATTTTTCATCTTGATTTAAAGGGATTAAAACTATATAAAAAAGCTTTCTTCATGGGAACAAAACTGAAGATATGTTTTGAAATGTTTCAGTGGTTTTATGTTCCCACAATGGAAGTCAATAGAGTTCAATGTCTGATAATCATCTTCAAAATATTTTAGTTTTGGGGTAAACTGTGTTTTTTTTAAGACTGATGGTTGTATTAATGTGTGTTTTCAGGCTGGCCCAGACTGCTCTGGTTTGTTACAGATGGAAAGCATGTTGTGAAGCCTCCTAAAGAATGGCATCCACCAATCAGAGAGGTCAGCAATGACATCGCCTATATTGAGGTCAGAGTCACACCTTCACATCTACAGATCGAATTAGATTTCTGTGGTAATAGAAACAATCTCTTTATGTGTTTGTCCAGTATAAGAGCAGTAAGGAGGGCTGTACGATGGGCATCACGGTGTCTCACTCTTCTATGTTGGCTCACTGTCACGCTCTCACTCAGGCCTGTGGATACACTGAGGGTAAGTGTGTGTGGTGTGTGTCAGTCAGTGACCCTCATGATGTTTGTTGACTATAAATCACTTTGGCTTAAAGGTGTTAAAACAACAGTTCAGAGACGTTTTTGTAGATGATCTGATCGAACCGTTAATATGTAGACTAGATCATTTATAGTTTAGGTTCTCTAATCATCTTAAATTTCTCTCCAGGTGAGTTAATAACAAATGTTTTGGACTTCAAACGGGATGCTGGTCTGTGGCACGGCGTCCTGACGGTGAGTCCCACACACACACACAGAGCTGATTCCACACACACGCTCGTCTCTTGATGTCTCTGACACCTGCTGTCATGTCTCAGAGTGTGATGAACAGACTACACGTCATCAGCATCCCATACTCCCTGATGAAGGTCAATCCTCTGTCCTGGATTCAGAAAGTTCACACGTATAAAGGTGAGACTGAACTCAGACCTCTTCCCTCAACAAAGAAAACTGATCATTCTAACATATGGGTGAAATATTTTCCTCACACCTGAACACAATCTCAGAAACCTTTTGATGAAAGTCTTTGTAACTAGTGATGTGTTTTTATGTGTGTTCTGTTGTGTTGTTTTGTTTGAACAGCTCGTGTAGCGGTGGTTAAATCCAGAGACATGCACTGGTCACTTTTAGCCCAGCGAGATCAGAGAGACATTAGTCTCAGTTCACTTCGCATGCTCATCGTTGCTGATGGAGCCAATCCCTGTGAGTATACACTCAAGTAATCCCTGTGAGTATACACTCGAGTAATCCCTGTGAGTCAGGGGCGTTTCCTCCGAGGAGGCAAGGGAGGCAGTGTCTCCTCTCCCCCTCGAAAATAATCGAATGAGAATATTATTAACAGTTCAGAAATAGAATAGGACAGCGGATATAACGTATTGAGCTAAATATGAGATAAATCAGCGTGTACAACTGTGTGAAACAGCGACCCCGCTCGTAAGAATTCCAAAGGGAGACAGCGTTTCTCTTGCCTCCTCTAAGCTCATTGACTTTACATATAACCCCTAAAGCGTGCCGTGAGTTTGAGTGGGGGTAAGTGAAAAGAATGGAGAAAAGTCACGTGAGAGGAGGCAATGCCTCCAACGGGCTATGATTGGATTAACTCATCAGCGAGATCCCGCCTTCCTGCTCGTCTTCGTCATTCATTTTAAACTGCGGGCGCTAAATTAGATTGAACGTTAATTAAATTGTTTTATTAGTTGTATTAATCGGAGTTTAGGATTCGTGTCGGAGATGGCGGAGGCAGAGGAGTTATCGATTGTTGACAGAATATTACGTGGTTCAGATTTGTTCAAAAACGTTTGCTTGTGATCAGGCTTGCTCAGGATAAGAGCAAGTTTAAAGTAAGTCACATCTATTTGATTTGATCTCTTAAATGCTTTGAATATTTCTGGGACTGCTAATAATTAAATTGATGCTATTGGTAATGATCAGGGCCAGACGGAATGCGCGTCCGCGGACCGCGGGTACCCGCGGATATTTCCGCGGAAGAGTAAGCATCAAGTGCTCTGCTGTTTAGTGTTTCAATCTGATGATTTTATGGCGTGATCGATTCCAAAGACACCCACAGTCTACTTCTCAAGCGAATCTAATAGGTTAGTTATATCGTAATCGTTTCTAAAATAGGCTACAGAACAAGCGAATTTTACCTCACGCAAAGCAAAAGTAAAAACCACTAATGAAGCAGCCTGTCTGTATAAATGTCCACACGATATGGTTGTCGTGTTCGTATTGCATCACATGTTTTTGTTGATAAAAGAAAGCTTAGCCTACACATAAAACTTACGCGCTGCGTAATCAAACGCAGCAAACTCACACACAATAATGCAATGAGCGAACAAGTTTGTTAAAGCGCTTATGTTTTTTCCACATTAATTCCTTTCTTCTTCATCTCATGTGCTGAAACAGTATCACTGAAAGATCCATTAAAGTAGTCAAAAACACGACTGAGATCATCATAGTTTAAAGCTGTGAACAGCATTTACATGTATGATCATCATTATAAAAATATGTCATTCTGCATGTTAAATGTATATTATAAATAAACAAGTAGGTCTATATTCAATAATGGTGTTTATAAAACATGTTCATAACGTTTTTATTTAGGTTTAATTGCAATTTTGACAGCTGATTTGTAAATGCTTTTATTTTGTAAAGTTTAAAGGCCCATTCTCTCAAATCTTTTATCAAATTTATTTTAAAACCTTTTTTCAACTTATAACATATTTCAAACAATATAAAAACTTTTCCGCAGAATGCCGCAGATTAAGAAAAAAATTCTGCGCAGAATTAACAAAAAAAGTCTGCAGATTCCGTCTGGCCCTGTAATGATGTAATTCTTATATAGGAAATATAGTACTAGAGGAAGATGAAGGTGGTGTTGATGTACCTTTTCCCAAAGCAGGGAAAATATAAAACTACAAAAATCAGACGTACATACTGTAATGAACTTGTAGTAATTAAAAGGAATTTTTCACACATAAACACTGAAATGACTCTGGTTTTCTGACAAACGCACTTGTTAATAGTGCAGAGATAAACAAAAATTACAAGGGGTAGAAATCTGCCTCCTCATTTTTTAAATCCACCGCACACCACTGCTGTGAGTATACACTCGAGTAATCCCTGTGAGTATACACTCGAGTAATCCCTGTGAGTATACTATTATATTATCCCTGTGAGTATACACTCGAGTAATCCCTGTGAGTATACACTCGAGTAATCCCTGTGAGTATACTATTATATTATTCCTGTGAGTATACACTCGAGTAATCCCTGTGAGTATACACTCGAGTAATCCCTGTGAGTATACACTCGAGTAATCCCTGTGAGTATACACTCGAGTAATCCCTGTGAGTATACACTCGAGTAATCCCTGTGAGTATACACTCGAGTAATCCCTGTGAGTATACACTCGAGTAATCCCTGTGAGTATACTATTATATTATCCCTGTGAGTATACACTCGAGTAATCCCTGTGAGTGTACTATTATATTATCCCTGTGAGTATAATAATCTGAAATAAACTGTTTGATGTGTATTTCAGGGTCTATCTCGTCCTGTGATGCCTTTCTAAATGTATTTCAGTCCCGTGGGCTTCGACCGGAGGTGATCTGTCCGTGTGCAAGTTCTTCTGAAGCCATGACCGTCGCCCTCCGCAGGTTAACTGATGACATTACAGCAGTGTATCAGAGTTAGATGATGTTTTGTGTGTGTTGTTAAACATGTGTGTGTGTTCAGGCCTCCAGAGATGTCGGTTCCTCCTCCAGGTAAAGCAGTGTTGTCTATGAGCGCTCTGAGTTATGGTGTGATTCGAGTGGACACAGAGGAGAAGCTGTCTGTGCTCACCGTTCAAGATGTTGGTCAGGTGATGCCTGGAGGTGAGACCTGTTTCGTTAAACCTGTCTCTCAGTCTGTGCAACAGACACCAATCTTAAACCGTGTGTGTGTGTGCGTGCAGCTCAGGTGTGTGTGGTCCGTGTGGAGGGAATGCCGTATCTATGCCAAATGGATGAGATTGGTGAAATCTGCATAAGCTCCAGCACTACAGGAATCTCTTACTATGGCCTGCCCGGCATGACAAAGAGCGTCTTTGAGGTTAGTGTAGAAAACAAAACATTCCCATGAACTGAGCTCTAATCATATGAACCATGAGCATGGTGAACAAGTCACATATGAACAAAACATGACACAGGTGTCTGTTCTCTGAGCTTGTAACATGAAGTCAAATCTTAAAAGATGAAACAGGAAGTGAACAGATTGTGTTTTTCAGACCATTCCAGTGACATCATCAGGTACAGCCATCAGTGACCGACCCTTCACACGGACGTCTCTCCTGGGCTTCATCGGGCCGGTGTGTTTCCTACACACACACACACACACCGCATCATCTGTTCAGTTTTATCATGTGATGTGATGTCGGCAGGATAATCTGGTGTTTGTGGTGGGGAAGATGGACGGACTGATGCTGGTCACTACAAGAAGACATAACGCTGATGATGTAGTGGCCACAGCGCTGGCCGTAGAGCCCATGAAGTTTGTGTACAGAGGAAGGTAACTGCAGCACCACACACACAAACATGACATCATCACGTGACAGCGCTGCAGTGTTTATGTGTCGTGTGTGTCAGGATCGCTGTGTTCTCCGTGTCTGTTCTCCATGATGAGCGTATCGTCGTGGTGGCTGAACAGAGGCCGGATGCGTCCGAGGACGACAGTTTCCAGTGGATGAGTCGAGTCCTGCAGGTAGACAATCATTATACACAACATAAGTCTTAACTTCAGTGAAACACACACACGCACAGACTCATGTTGTTGTTTTGGTTTGTTTCAGGCTATAGACAGCATTCATCAGGTTGGTGTGTATTGTCTGGCTCTGGTCCCGGCTAACACGCTTCCCAAAGCTCCTCTTGGGGGCATTCACATCTCAGAGACCAAACAGCGTTTCCTGGAGGGAGCCCTGCACCCCTGTAACGTTCTCATGTGTCCTCACACGTGTGTCACCAACCTGCCCAAACCCCGACAGAAGCAGCCGGGCACCGGTCAGTCCCATCATACAGATCAAACACAAAACACGCTTCCATCTGAAGGCTGGAGGGGGGGAAACGCACACGCACACACACACACATGTTCTGGATGATGATGTTGTGTGTGTTTCAGAGGTGGGACCTGCGTCCATGATGGTGGGTAATCTAGTGGCTGGGAAGAGAGTCGCTCAGGCCAGTGGACGAGACGTGTCACAGCTGGAGGATAGTGAGCAGGTACACAAGACACATGCATCATGTATGACGTGACACACACTCTTGTGATTACAGTCAGAAGATTGTTGTTATATGTGTAATGCAGCGGTGTGTTTGTTGTCCTGTAGTTTCTGTACATGCAGGATGTTCTGCAGTGGAGGGCTCAGGCGACTCCAGATCATCCTCTGTTCCTGCTGCTCAACGCCAAGGTGCAAACCCACAATACATTCAGTGCCTGTGTGATTGTTCATGCGGAGATGTAACGATTCACTGTGAGCCGGTTGAAAATCGATTATAAAATGTGAGGATTTCAGTCGGGTGAGATGTCAAATGCCATACATACAAGCAGCTCAGAATCATGACATCAGATGTGGCAATTATCACATTTCAGAGAGCACGTGAAGGCAGCATTTGAATTTGTAATAAAATTGCAGTTACGTTTTTTTTATTTACAAAGAAATGTGCAGCATTTGAGAAATAAACAGGACAGTTGAACACTTATAATGTGTCTGAACTCAGTTTGTACAAATAAATCGTATCGTGAATCGCATCACATTGTGAGCTCTGAAGAAAGGTTTGTGTGATGGTTTGGTTTGGGGATTACAGGATACAATATACAGTTTGTATAGTATAAGAATCATAATGTTCATTGAATGACCTCACACAAGCGTGTGTGTGTGTGTGTGTGTGTGTGTTGTCAGGGTACAGTGTCCAGCACAGGCTCATGTGTTCAGCTACACAAGCGAGCGGAGCGTGTTGCCGTTGCTCTGATGGAGAGAGGTCGACTCAACACTGGAGATCACGTAGCACTCGTCTATCCCCCTGGTGAGTGTGTGTGTGTGTGTGTGTGTTTCCAGCTGTCATGTTTATGAGGTCATCGTTGAGACTCACAGGTCAGTTTTCTTCTGCAGGTATTGATCTGATCGCCACATTCTACGGCTGTCTGTACGCCGGCTGTGTTCCTGTGACGGTCCGACCGCCCCATCCACAGAACCTAACAACCACCCTGCCAACCGTTAAAATGATTGTAGAGGTAACGTCTCCCTCTGAACACATGACAGAAATCGACTTCATTCTGACTCATGCTTCAGTTCAGCGGGACACAATGCTTTATATTTTATTTTCTTAAAAAAAAGGTGAAGCTGTGTTTAATTCGGTAAAAATGAGCTAATAAAATATTTCAAATTCACATTTTATGTCCAGTGTTTTTCTCATGTGGCAAGTAGCCGTGTAATAAGCAGGATTATATACAAGCAGCCGCTGTTATCGGCCACATATCACATCTGAGAGCTAAATGCTAAACATCAGGATTTTAATAAATGTTTCGTGTTTCTTTCATCATGGGAATGACCGCGTGTGTTTGTGTGTTTGACAGGTTAGTAAGTCTGTGTGTATTCTCACAACACAAGCGATAATGAAGCTGCTGAAGTCCAAAGAGGCCGCGGCCGCAGTGGATATGAAATCTTGGCCGTTGATAATGGACACAGGTGAGGAGATTCTCTGTCCTCTCACTGAGGTTCTGTGTCAGAGACATTGTCGTTCTCATTCATTCAATGTTTCTCAGACGATCTGCCGAGAAAGAGAATTCCTCAGATTCATAAACCACACACACCGGACATGTTAGCTTACCTGGACTTCAGCGTGTCCACCACAGGAATCCTGGCTGGAGTGAAGGTAACTGAGAGTCACGCACGTGTCACACTGTAAGAGATGTTATATTAACACTGCTGTGTGTTTGTCACAGATGTCTCACGCTGCCACCGGTGCCTTGTGTCGCTCCATGAAACTGCAGTGTGAGCTGTATCCCTCTCGGCAGATCGCCATCTGTCTGGATCCTTACTGCGGTCTGGGTTTGGCTCTCTGGTGCCTCTGCAGGTGAGCGGCAGCGTCACGTGACGTGCGGATGATGTGTTTGTCGGTGCTGTGACGGCTCTCTCTGTTTGCAGCGTGTACTCAGGCCATCAGTCGATTCTGGTTCCTCCTCTGGAGTTGGAGAGTAACGCTTCTCTCTGGCTGTCCGCCGTCAGTCAGTATAAAGTACGAGTGACCTTCTGCTCGTATTCTGTCATGGAGATGTGCACCAAAGGCCTGGGCTCACAGACCGAAGCCCTGCGGGTCAGTCACAGAACACCTGACCCTACATGTGCGTGTGGATGTTTGCTCTGTGGCTTCAGCTTGTTCATGTGATGTGTGCAGTTGAGGAACGTGAATCTGGCGTGTGTGAGGACGTGTATGGTGGTGGCGGAGGAGCGTCCTCGCAATGCTCTCACTCAATCCTTCTCTAAGATCTTTAAAGATCTGGGGCTGTCCACTCGAGCTGTCAGCACCACATTCGGCTGTCGGGTGAATGTGGCCGTCTGTCTTCAGGTGAGTCTACAGACACACACCAAGCTGTTCACAGTGGTCTTATACTCAAGGCAGCAGAATCCTTGCTTCGCGGGTCATTCACACGATTAGTTTTTCTTATCAAGTTGTTCCACAAGCACAAGACCTCCGTTGGTCTTCAGAACGCAGATTACGATGGTTTGGATGAGGTCTGAGAGCTTTCCAACAAACTCATTTACGTTATGTGCCACCTCGTTGGTGCCACCTTCCATTTTTCCTCTGCCAACGTTGCTCTGTGCGTGCTGGCAACACTGTGACACCGCAGAAACGCTGTTGAAACTTCTGTGAAACCACATTCAGACTACTGGCGTTAATCCTTGATTCCATTGCAGCTCTTTTTTCTGTGCATTACCAATATGTGCTACATTTTGCTCTTATGTAACCACAACATAAATATACATTTTTGAACATTTATCAATGAATGCGGTTAAAACATATCGTCAACACCAACCTGTGTAAACTTTAAAGAGTAACAGTGCATTACTCATGTGTAATAAAGAATAAATAGTTCAAATGTTGTAATTCTTTATATTTATCAAGGGTTTGAATGAAGTGAAGTGTAATGTGTATGAGACACACTGATGTTGTGTTTGGACTGTTACAGCTGCTGTACGTGAAGTCTAAGTCTTCTGGACTGTATTATTGACTTTAATAGCGTAATGATGTGATGCCGTCTGATAGTAACATGAGGAACTGTCTGTCTTCATCAAACATACACAACACTTATCTGCACGAGTCACTCATCACAGCTTCTGCTTCTCTTTTTGTTTATAGGGCACCGCTGGACCGGACCCCACCACAGTATATCTGGACATGAAAGCCCTCCGTCATGACAGGTACACACATCATGTTTTATTTCATTCATCTGAAGTGGGTTTGTCCGTCTTGAACTCATCCTTCAGTCTGTTTCTATATGTTTGATCAGAGAAGAAACCGCAGATGTTATCGCAGATGTCAGAGAAGTTATCGCAGATGTCTCACCGATGGTCACCTTCCGGCGCAACCTGCGTTCTCTCCCTCCCTCTTGTTTTTCCTCTGCTGTCCTCTCTGCACTCCCCCCCTCTAATGAGCTCTCTCTTTTGAATACAGACAATGCCACAGCCACTCTGTGTTCCATGCTTTCATCCTGCTTGGACAACCTATGCCCTCTTGCATCTGGACCAGCCCGTCCATCCCCATCGGCTCCCTGGTTATCGGACGTACTGCGTGAGCATCGCGCCAGCCTCCGGTCAGCTGAGAGAAAATGGCGCAAGTCAAAAGACCCTGCAGACCTCTCTCTCTACCAATCTCTTCTCTCTTCTTTCTCTGTAGATGTCACCTCTGCAAAAACAGATTACTACCACTCGAGGATCTGCAACTCTCCGGACTCTCGAACGCTCTTCAAAACCTTCTCTGCTCTCCTCTGTCCGCCTGCTCCGGCACCTTCATCGGAGTTAACAGCTGCTGATTTTGCATCGTTCTTCGTAAAGAAAACTACTGCCATCAGCAGCCAGTTCTCTGCGCCACCATCTGTCGAACCCGCCCACATCCCTGACACGTGTGTGCTCCCTGCCTTTTCTCCTCTGTCTGAAGCTGATGTCTCAAAGATCATTGGCTCCAACCACCCTACCACCTGCCCACTGGATCCCATCCCCACCCATCTCCTCCAGGCCATCTCTCCAACGGTTGTGCCTGCTCTGACCCACATCATCAACTCTTCGCTCACCACTGGGACATTTCCCACAGCGTTCAAAGAGGCTCGCATCACACCGCTTCTAAAGAAACCCACCCTGGACCCTACACTGCTAGAAAACTACAGGCCTGTCTCCCTTCCCTTCATCGCCAAAGCCCTGGAGCGAGTTGTGTTCAATCAGCTCTCCTCCTTTCTCATGCCAAACAACCTCCTGGACAGCAATCAGTCTGGGTTCAAGACCGGTCATTCCACAGAGACTGCACTGCTCTCAGTCATCGAAGCCCTGAGACTGGCAAAAGCATCATCCATGTCTTCTGTGCTCATCCTACTGGATCTGTCTGCTGCCTTTGACACTGTCAATCATCACATCCTCCTGGCTTCTCTCAGTGCTATGGGTGTCTCTGGAATGGCGTTGCAATGGTTTGAGTCCTACCTCTCGGGTAGGTCATTCAGAGTATCCTGGAGAGATGAGGTCTCCGCGTCCCAACAGCTCAACACGGGGGTGCCACAAGGCTCAGTGCTTGGACCGCTACTCTTCTCCATTTACATGACATCCCTCGGCTCGGTCATTCAGAAGCATGGCTTCTCCTATCACTGCTATGCGGACGACACACAACTCTACTTGTCATTTCAACCGGACGATCCGACGGTCGCTGCTCGCATCGCGGCATGCCTTAGTGACATCTCGCTTTGGATGAAGGATCATCACCTGCAGCTAAACCTTGCAAAAACGGAACTGCTTGTGATCCCGGGCAACCCAAAGATTCACCACAACCTTGCCATTCAACTAGGCTCATCAACGATTACACCGTCCAGCACAGCCAGAAACCTGGGAGTGGTAATCGATGATCGGCTTAACCTCACAAGTCATGTTGCCAGCACCACCCGGTCCTGTAGATTCATCCTCTACAACATTAGGAAAATTAGACCTTTCCTATCGGAGCAGTCTACGCAAGTCCTAGTCCAGGCTCTTGTCCTGTCCAAACTGGATTATTGCAATGCGCTTCTGGCTGGACTTCCTGCTTGCACAATCAAACCTCTCCAGATGATCCAGAATGCGGCGGCAAGAGTGGTCTTCAATGAACCGAAGAGAGCGCATGTAACTCCGCTCTTCATCAGGTTACACTGGCTCCCTGTTGCCCCTAGCCTACGAGACCAACACCGGATCTGCACCATCGTATCTCCACTCGCTAATGCAGATCTATGTTCCTGCCAGATCACTGCGGTCTGCAAAGGAACAACGACTAGTGGTACCATCCCAAAAAGGAAAAAAGTCACTCTCCCGTACCTTCACTGGATCTGTTCCACATTGGTGGAATGATCTACCTGCTGCTACAAGATCAGCAGACTCGGTTGCCATCTTTAAAAAACGCCTAAAAAGGCGTCTCTTCCGTCAACACGTCGCTGATTGAGTTTTTCCTAATTCTCTTCCCTTTCCTTCTTTATATATATAAAAAAAAAAAATTACTAACCTCACTATTCTTAGCTTTCATACTGTGCTAGGCTTTAATGGACTAGTTTGATGCACTTATGTATTTTCGTTGCCTATGTTGTTATAATTGCTTCCAATGTTTCCTCATCTGTAAGTCGCTTTGGATAAAAGCGTCTGCTAAATGACTAAATGTAAATGTAAATGTAGAAGTGAATGTGAGTGATATTTGATGTTTTTGTGATGTGTCTCAGGGTTCGGTTAGTAGAGAAAGGCTCACCTCACAGTTTACCGCTCATGGAGTCTGGAAAGGTGAGAAACGTCACGTCTGCAGTGTTAAACGCCTTCATTTCTGTACAAAAGAGCTTGTGAATACTGTTTCTGTTTATTTCTGTTTGTCGCTCACAGATTCTGCCTGGTGTGAAAGTGATCATTGCCAACACAGAGACCAAAGGACCTTTAGGAGATTCTCACCTGGGAGAAGTGAGTTTCCAGCAGTTGTGTTGTGTGTTGTGTTGTGAGATGATGAAAGTGTGTGTATGTGAATGTTTGTGCAGATTTGGGTGAGCAGTCCTCATAACGCATCAGGATATTACACAGTTTACGGTGAAGAGGCTTTACACGCGGATCACTTCAGCACCAGACTGAGCTTCGGTGACACACACACCGTTTGGGCTCGCACCGGATATCTGGGCTTCTTAAGACGCACAGAACTCACAGACGCCTGCGGAGGTGAAAACTACCGTTCTGATTCACAATATTTCTGCTTGAAACTGTTCTCATCTGCACTGCAGTTAATAACTGTTCTTCATATAATGTCTTGGTGAACGGGAAAACCATTCAGCTTACTTATGCACACTTTTCCAGAGCGTCACGATGCGCTGTACGTGATCGGATCTCTGGACGAGACTCTGGAGCTGAGAGGAATGCGCTATCATCCCATCGACATCGAAACATCTGTGATACGGGCACACAAGAGCATCGCTGAATGGTGAGCGATTGTAACCTTGACTCAACTCGCTCTCTTTTTAAACGTTTTGCGTCATTTTTATGAGGATATTCTATCATTTTAAAAGACAAACGTCTTGTTCCTAGTTGACATTTTTGTCTTTATAAATATAAGAATATCAAATCATGTTCTGATTGGATGAAGACAAAGCACACATGAGTATACAGTTAGGTGGCTTTCACACTTAAAGTTTAGTTCGGAACGGGGCGCGTTCATGTGAAATCTGATGTGAAACTGGGTGCGCACCTGGCTACCCACCCCGCACTTCCTGAAGGAGGTGGTCTGAGTTCAGCTGCTCTGGAACTGTGGCGTGGTTCACATGAATATAAAAGCAGCATGGACCTGTGTGCGCACTGGATAAGGAAGTAAATTGACCTGCACATTACAATGTATTTCCTTCCATAAAGCACATGTAAGAGATGATAGTGTTGATGATTCACCTTGGATTCGATCAAGAGTGAGCCTGCGTTGTATTTCTTCGTTTTGATTGGAATCAGAGCAGCAGGTCAATGGTAATCCTCTGTTTCCTCAGAATAGTCCGTTTGCAAGCAGCAGAAAGCCGTCTGCATGCAACGCGCAAACAGTAAACCCAAATGTAATTTACTCTGCTGCGCATTACATCTCCAACTGAATTAAAACACAATAAATTGACCATGTTCTGTTTTCTGTCATGCGCCGTGCACATTTTTGATGCACCGGGGTTCGACAGAATCGAGTTGAGTGTAAAACCAAACCAACGCTGCAGGGGGGCGGCAGGAACAATCGCCCTCAAATTCGGACCGCAGCAAACGAGCCAAATCTGAAACCGGTCGTAGTCGTTAGGTGTTGTTATCAGTGTTTGTGGGAACTTTATTGTTTTGTTTTCTAAAAGCATAAGAAACATCTCTCTCACCCAGCCTCTTTTGCCGCAGTGCTGTGTTCACATGGACCAATCTGTTGGTGGTAGTGGTGGAGCTTGAGGGCTCTGAACAGGAAGCGCTGGATCTTGTTGCCCTGGTGACCAACGTGGTTCTAGAAGAGCATTACCTGATCGTTGGGGTGGTAGTGGTGGTGGATCCGGGAGTGATTCCCATCAACTCCAGAGGAGAAAAGCAGCGCATGCACCTGCGGGACGGTTTCCTGGCCGATCAGCTGGACCCTATATATGTGGCCTACAACATGTGAAAAACACGGAGGAGAGGAACCTGACGCACACTCTCCACCTTCTCTTCCACAAACATTGATGGATTCGATGATGGAGCTATGCAGTTTATTTTTTATATCAAACATTCGAAATGCCTTGAAGATGAAACTCTGAACTACCGTGTGTCAGGGCGTAAGATGATTTAATTTCTGTTGTGACATGAGTTCAGATTGTGTTGAAGCACACGTAAATGTTTTCTGTGTGAGTTTGAGATACAGGCAGCCCAAAGGTCCAGAAGCAGAATGCACACCTTTGCTTTCAATTACAAGAGCATGGATTTGTGATGTATTATTTTCATAGCATTGCTATTGCCAGCAGTGTAGCTGTAATCAACCACCCAACATAATAAAAGCTGCGTTTGTTTTCTTCTCACATACACACACACTGTGGTAAAGTGTCATTTCTGTGCCAATAGCATCACCCAAAAAACTGCAGCTTTCTTTTTTTGTGAACCGATTGAGCTAGATCTCTCTCTGCCACTCACTCATAGTTGTGTTAATGTAGAGACACTAGGTTTGTCTTTGCAAGGCCCAATTTCTGCTTTCTTAGAAATGGCAAATACAGATTGCAGAGTGGAAATTCAGAAGATCTAAAATGGAGTGGATTTGAGGGAAGCACATGTAGACCTGTTCACTTGCCACAAGTCCTCCCCTGACGACAGCCCTATTTACACTGATGCTCTAGCACCATGCTGGCCCCTGGGTCTGCACAAATGAGCTTTGACAGAAACCATATGGTCCAGCAGTGGTCCACCCAGACTGGGAGCTCTTGGAGATTACTTTTCCCTATAACGACCTCTACCTGGCAGATTCACTAGAGAATTATGTTCTTTCCCTGAGCAGGACACAATCTGGCACCTGGGTCCAGACCTCTGGAATCTCCACCTCTTGCCTTTGGACGGGACACGAAAGACTTAATCTGCAGCTAGAGCCCCCTTTACTAGGCATCTTTTAATGGTCTAGTGCTCCTCCTGGTGGGAACACCGACAGAGATGTGCATTTAAGTCTGTGCTTTTTACAGGCTAGGTCAGAGCGATGTTGTACGTAGCTGTAGCAGCACTTCACACTAGATGGGATTAGATTGAGAAAGCACAGCTAGATTATTAGGTTTCTTTTGTTACAAGGAGGTTGAAATCTTCTTAACTGTGCCTGATTTACTCTTTGGACCAGTCTGGTCCCTGTAACTCTTTCAGAAGACAGCCTCACTTGCATCAGGAGGTTGGGCACCTGCAAGCATATTCTGTGTCCAGTAAACGCCTGGAGTTAGGACCAGTAAACTTCTGTGTCCTTGAGACCCGACCCTTCTACGTACTCAAAGTTCCCACCTCTTTCTTAAGGGATCAGGTGGTTACCTTATGTGGCGGTAGACCCAGACTCTTCCATGCTGTCTTCCGTATGCGCTCTGTGCATTACATGGACTGCACAGGCAGTTTAGACCAGGGGTCCCCATGCTCGTTCCTGTAGGGCCGGTGTACTAGGCACGTTGGAGCTAAAGATCAGCAGAACACTGGCCTCCAGGACCAAGTCTGGTAACCCTCAGGATTAGATGCTCAGAGAGGTGATTGGAGAGCTTTCCTCCTCCAGATAGAACGCACACAGAGGCCATATGTGCTTGGTTAGTCCATATGATGTATTTCCACATGTAAACCTACTCTTGGGGTAGGATGTTTCTGCACAGTGTCTTCCATTCCCTGGTTGGCCCACCTGAAGCAACGGCTTAGTCTGATTCTTCATCCCCTCCTCGATCACTGGTTGAGCTCATAACACAATTCCGCTGATTGTGGTGTTTAGTAAAAGTGCCTCACATGTCACTACATCAACGCAGTGACTGACAGAGACTGTGCATACAAATATATTCCACTGGCCAATTCTCACTGGTCTTTTCTAAGAAAGCAGAAATGGTTGGAACCCCTAATGTCACTACATCAACACAACTATCAGGGAATGGAGGGTTCCATAGTAAGCAAAACTGTGGTAAAGCAGGGCAGCAGGCCAGAGATGTTGTCTTGGAGTTGAATTTAACCCAGAATATTTCTTCTTCTTACTAACATTACTTACACTTTAACATCTTGTTACTAGAACAGAACAGTATTTTTGTTGCATTTGTTTCTGACTCTAAATTCTGATTAGATAAAGCACGTCTGAACTGAACCTCACCTGTGGCTGCACTAAGTTGATCTTTTACTTGCTAACTACAGTTACCTTACATCCCCCGAGCAGTGAAAACACTAAATGGTCTGATATCAGACACCTGTGGACTGTATTGTTATTAATTATTATTGACAGACGTAACAGAACCTTTTCTCTTGATTCATAATTCAGCAGTAATCAGTGAAGAGATGGGACGTCAATGGCAGGACACATGAGCACTACAGCTGAGGGCGTTCATGTTTGCTATCATCACAGTTACAGTGTTGTGTGTGTGTGGTCAGCATTGTAAACATGATTTCTAACTGCGTTTGCTTTATTTGTATTCACTGGTTTGCGGGCCTGCTGTAATTATTGTACAGATTTCGTTTAAGTTATTACTGGGACACCAGAAACCTCTCAATCACACTGCAGAAACATGAACGCAGACCAGATGCTGCTCAACGTTTCATTTCTCCAGGTGTTACGTCATCTTTTATATGGCAGTAGATTTGGTTTTGTTGCACAGATTGTAAAGCACATAAAGGATCTGTATCACAGAATGATTGTGTGACTCTTAATGTAGATTTTTTTTATTTGCAGTTCTGTCATTTAATCATTTGGTTGACTTATGTTAATGTTTCTCAATAAAAATGACACATTTAACTGATTGGATTTTTATTAGACATTTAGTGGAATGCAGCAATGTATTGTTGATTATAATGATGATTAAATATATAATGATAAATGCATAGAAATGTTTCAACTTTAAAAAAATTGAAAAGAGGAGGACTGGAATCATAACAATAATTAGGCATTACAAATATATTCTAAAACACATAAGTACATTACGACAGTGAGCCTCCTTCCACCAAACCACATGCCTCTACGATGTCTCACATTTCAAATGCATAATTAACATGTAGATTTTATTTGCGTTGGTCCATCTTACTGAACACATCAGCTGCTAATGTACTGATCGATTTTCACCAGAAGCTTTGCTGTGATATCCAGTGCAGTTCTGGCATTGTTAACGTTAAACTGCCCATTTGGAATGTGAGGAATCGGGTGATAGTTTGGATATTGAGTATTTTTGCCATCAACGCCGAGTTCAGTGAGTTGTCTGACAGTGTTGGGTAGAGAAGTCAGCTGTGAGCTGTAGTTAGACACCTGCTGAGCGAGACTTGTTATTGAACAGCTGCCTGGATGCTTTCCAGTCCTCCTGTACATAGCTGCTATCAGGGCTTTCTCCACAGCCTGATGCACTTTAAACAGACACCACTCGGAGCTGTCTCCTCCAGTGTCATTTTGAGCAGCTCTGAGGTCACATTGTGCCTGTTCATACCAGCGTTGAGCCTCCGGTCTGTTCGGCCTCGGAGCTTCTGTGTGATACGACCAAAAGTTATAGTGGCGTCTGGAATGGTTCTGATTGAAACCCTCACGTCCCCTCCGATGGCTGTTAGCCTCGGTGTCCCACCTGTGAAAGAAATTTGTGAAGTCTCTCCAGTTGGAGTTTGTGTGGTGTGCAGTTTTCCCTTGCTGTAGTTCTTTGATTCTGTTCTGCAGGTATTTGAAGGCTTCCGTGGCAAGCTCTTTCTTGCCTGGGTTTTTGTCTGGATGCCAGTGGAGGTATAGACGTTTTATCGCCTTCTTCTTGTCCTCGTGTGACATTTTCCAGATTTCAGTTAAACTCTGGTCAATTTCTCTTTTGACCTCTTCAAATGTCTGTGGAAAGTCTCGTTTGGGTGGAGGCTCGGATGTTTTACGAGGCTCTAAGTCTTTGCAAGTGGGTCCCCTTGGCGTAGTGAACTTCTTTTCCCTTTTAAACTGGAAAAGATCAAGAGAGCTCACTTCTATGATGTCACCGTTGTCAACTTGTATTTTATATTTGGCAGAATATTGGCTCGTTTGTCCAAACGAATCATCTAGTCTTTCTATAACAATAGCATAGAAATATTCACCCGACTCGTCCTTACTGTAGCCAACATACTCTCCACTTTCAAAATTGTTGAAGAAGTTCATGTCGAGTGAGTCATGCCACTCTTCAGGTATACTACATCCAGGTTTTGGCAGGCCGCTGTGGTCTTCTTCGTTGTGGCCACTGTTATGAATGCCATGCCTTGACAAGGTTTTCTTAACCTCCTCCATGTCATCACACAGCAGAAGTTGTCCAAGCACAGGAAGGTTTGAGGTTGACAGACAGTTCTTCAATAGAGCATTGATTTCTTTTGTAAGACACATTGTCACTTCATTCACTACTTTGTGGCTCATGTAATCATTGTGTTTCAGATAGAAATGACATCCGTCATCCTGTTTTTGCACATAAACATCTGTTTCGGTCTTACTGCCCTCCAGTGGCCTCTGGTGTACTAGAAGCTCAGTGTGAAGAGTTTTGCAACAGAAAATCTGAATCTTAGAAAAGATTGATTCACACTTTTTGGCAGCTTCTGAATGTGAAACCCCACCTCGACAATCTTCTCTAATGAGACTGATGAGCCCCTGAAAAAATGCAGCAGAAGACAAGTGTTTTTCAAACCAGCCACTGAATTCACATCCCCCTTCATAATCACAGAACTGGACACTTGCCTCATCCAGGTTTTCAGAAATTATGTCAGAAAGAAATTTGGGACGAATCTTCTGGGGAAGCAACTGCAAGAACTCTTGATGATCATAGTGATCGGTTCCAAGATGACAGTTGTTTAATTTTTCAAGCAGTTTTAGCTTCTTCTCCAAAGGAACCTCGAGTCGTGATGCTTGGAAGACTGTGTCATTGAAAAACAATGTGCTGGATTCATAGAGTTTTCCCTCGGTTGATGGGAGATAAAGTGTGTCGTTTGGTGAAAAGGATTGCTTTATATCCGTTTTTACCTGACACAAAAGTTGCTGTACAACACGTCGGACTGTTATCTGCTGATTTGGCTGAAGGTTCTCTTTGTCACAACTATCTGAATAGATCTCCTGAAGAACAGTGATGTATTGCTGGAGTGTAGGAGTGTCCTTTACACCAATCTTTTTGAAGAAGTCCTGATATATCACAAACTCTGGTAGAATGTTGTACAAATATGGTCTAAAGTCAGAACCATCATTTAGCACAAAGGCGGTCTGGTTGGCTTTCACAAGTTCGGTCTTGTTTTCTACCAAGATAATGGGGAGATCTGAGAACAGAGAGGCATCAAAGCTTATTGACTGCAGGTGTGCGTAAGATTTGGTAAACACTTTCTCTCTTGTTTCCAGCAAACTGTCTGTTTGGCAGTTAGACATACAGATGTTTTCCAGATTGACAGATATTTTCTCCGGTGGTGGAGTATCCAAAGCTCCAGCAGCATTCATTTTCTCGTTCAAGTAATGTGAGGGTAGTATTGGCATAGATGTCCAGATAAGATACTGATGATCACTGTGTCTATCAATCAATGATCCACTGATTGCAACAGTGTCTCTCTCTTGAGCGAAGGGCTTGTGAAAAGCACATAGTGCTGGCTGGATTTGTACTGGGAAGATAAATTTGATGTTAGCGACTCTTCCCAATAAATTGGAGTTTTTCTCATAACTCTTTGACCCCACAGTCTGAAACAACAGTTCTGATCTTTTCTTCAGGACATCAAGTGGAGTGTTACCTTTAGTGTCAGATTCAATCTGTTTTGCAAACTGAATGATTTCCTCGTCTGACACTTCATATTTTAATCCAAGGGCCTTTAAAATATGTTTTGATTTATCCTTTTTATCTTTGAAAAGGTTCCAGAACGTTGTGGGCACAAATCTGTCCTCTGAAAGCATTATCTTGTAAAGGGGGTTTTCCTCATTGTAGAAGTAGGAAGCCACCTGATAGGAGCCATGAATGTCCTGAATTAATCTGACATTTCTCAAAGCTGAGACAATCCTCTGGTCCACTGGTGCATACGCTGCCACAAGTTCCACTAACAGTCTTATTAAATCAAGACGTTTGGCCTCTGTCATCATATTTACAAAAGGAAGAACAAACTTGACACAGAACTCCAAATCATTTAAAATCTGAATGTTTAGACTTTCTGCTAGTTCAATGTTCACCGAGCTGTTCTTGAGGAAAATACTGTCACATCCCTCTACAACATATAAGTTTGAAAAGTTTTTGTGATATTTAGAGTTCAGAATGAATATCTCTCTGTGTAAATCCATTCTCTCTCGTTTGCCAGATATTGTCTCAAACAGGGGCAAAGACTTGAACTTCCTCTCACGTTCACTTTTGTTTTTGGAATCTTTGATCCCACGCTGTAAGAACTGCTGAAGTTCTACGCATTCATCATCAGAGAGCAGCTTAAACTGTCCAAGAGGAATTTGATAAATCTGCTCCAAAACTGCACCGCTGTCTCCTGTTTTGAAGAGCTCAGGATCCACATAAGCGAGACGAAATTTCATGAGATGAGTGTTGGTGGTGGAACTGAAAAAGCTGCGATCTAATGTCATGAAGCCAAGTTTAATGAGAATGGAGTTTATTTTCTCATCTGAATTCAGAATCACTTTTGGTAGATTGTTGATTGTTTGTAAGAAGGGTGTGTTATTTTGACTTGGACAGGTGACTGGTAGAATAGGGCTGTCCTTGAAGTGTTTTTTGATCTCACTGAAGACATTCTGCTCGCCATCTTGAAAGTTTTTCTCTTGATCAACAAAGAAGTACCATAAATCTTTCAGCCATTTGATTGTCTCTTTCTCTGCCTTACACAGCTGGCACTGTTGATCTGCTGATGATGTTCCGGGCAGTTCAGCAAGTTCGGCTTTCAAAATCTGTGCTACTGTGGCAATGGTTAAGTCCTTGATAAACTTCCTCTCTTGTAGAACTTTTATATGCTTTGCATTGACATGCAGGTCTGCAAATATTTCTTCATGTCTGGGGAAAAGACTGCTAAACCTTGTTATCATCTTTGGGGTTTGAGAGCTGAAGGTTCTTAACATCTGATCTTGCGTGAGAAGAAGAGGCAGCCTGTTGAGGTCAGGCACAGAGTTTATCTCATCTGTGTTTAGGATATGTTTTTTCTTATAATTTGTCAAGCAGAAGTCCAAAAGTTTGGAACATCTTGTTTTGTCCTTGATGAGTGTCTGGTTAAGGGGCAAAGGTAAACCTTTCATTGTTTGTGTGGGATCATTCAGGGGTCTTTGTTTCATGAACTTCATCACTGTGGACGGACTGATTTCTGACACATTAACACCAGCTTCTTTGAAATTCTTTGTAATTTGTTCTATTTTCTGGGAGTGTGGTACCAATTTCATTCCAGTGTCATCTAAAATTTCAAAAATGTTATCATGGTCACCAGTTGTAAAATAAGGACAACCTGCTGAATCTAGTTTGGACACAGAACACCACTTAACTGTGTATTTTTTAATTGGAAGGTATGATGATAAAAGAATGTGTCCTGGAGGTTTGATAGGAGGGTCAGGTTGTCTGTGTACTGTGGGAATGACAAGGTCGTCACGCTGGCTGAATGATCTGTAGACCTCTGAGATCGTTTCATGCCAGCCTTTGTCTACTTCCTTGGAAATGCATGGAAAGTAATTTAGGCAGGAAAGCTCCAGCTCGCTCTTGAGGAAGGGAAGAGCAGTAGGTGTATCTTTCTTCACGGTGGTACAGAGATGTAACAGAAGGTCGGCGTAGAGTGGTGAAATTATGTTTACTTTCAATGACTGGTTCCACTTCATCTTCAAACTATCACTATCCTCCTTCCACAAGTCCCTTCTAGAAGAATCAACTTCAAAATTTGCATTCACATGAACTGGTAAACCTGTTTTTACTGGCAAAGGCAAAGAGCAAAATGCCCTTCCAGTTAAGCTGTGATCGTCTAAACATGCTGCCAGCGCTGCTTGAGGAACCTTCAAATGTTTCTTCCTGTTGTCAATTGTATGTTCCTGTTTTAAGAAGCCAAAGTGCTCTGCAATGACCCATTTACTATGTTTATGTCCAGCCGAGATTTGCGTTTCATAGATGGTTTTGCATGGTTCTGCTTTTCCTGACATGAGGCACATTTGAACATGAGTGTCAAAGTGTTCCTTGCTCTTCATGCCTTTCTCTGTAAATTCTCTGTATTTCTTCTCAATAACGAAAGAACATTTTGGTTCTTTTTCATTTTTATTGATGATCGAGAACTGTATTTTTGTGATGTGTTTCAAGAACAGAATGAGTCCATTAGGATCTTCAGTCAAGGCTGTGTACAATTCCGTCATGTGAGACTCTGTGACTACACATCTAGATATTTCAGAATTTTCTGCCATTTTCTCAGTTCTGAGAGGAAGCCTGAACATGGTTCCAGAATTGAGTGCAAACGTTTTTGGAAGAAATGTGTGATAAACATCCTCAAAAGACTTTTTAAATTCATCTTCCAGTGAAAACATGCAACCTGGGGATTCTTTTGTCACACCTTCTATAAATTTCAGATTTGGATCAGAAATGCAGAGCAATTTGTCACCAGTCAGGATAGATGGACAATCTGACAGATGATACACAGAATTGAACCCCAGTCCATATTTTCCGGTCCTCCCTAAGGTTCCATCTTTTCCTCCTTCCCCCAGCTGCTGGATACCTCGAAGATCAGCATCAGAAAATGTTTTGTTGTTGTAGATGCATAGTGCTGGGCCTTGAACCGGTTCCCACTTTTTGCCAAATATTTTTTTTGTGCTGTGTTGTCTCCTGTCCCACACAAAGTGAATTTCTGTCGCCTCTGCATCGTCAGCATTTTGAATGAGTTCTTTCAGAATATCTTTTTTGGATGGGTATGCATCAATTATATTTTTTATTCTGACAGTTAGCTTCTCAGTTTGTCCAAACTCTCTGGCAAAAGGGGAAAACTTGCTGACCAAACAGTTCTTCAACGTATGGTGTCTTGTTGTCATTACACCGAAATGAACTGCAACAGTGCGAGGTATCAGCTCATGTGAGAGCCTGATGGCACTTGAAACAGGTATCCATTGGCTGTCATTAAATCTGAGCTCTCTAGAAGATGTCAATACTCCTTTCCCATCTGGAATGAGACAGTTTTCAAGCTTTGAGTCCTTGATTTTATACAGCCCTTTCATGAGTATTGCAATGCATTTATTAAGGTCTTCCGGGGAAAGAGAGCGAGATCCATTCACAGTCTTCAATTCCTCAAGTGCAGCAATAAACTGCTCTTTTGTAAACTGTTTTGAAATGCCAACACAGTCCCAAAGCCTCTCAAATTTGGATAAGATAGATGGAAGTATATAAAGATATGGCTTTTCCTCAAATTCCTCATTTCTGGCCACAGACCTCACATTTACGAAACGATCCTCGATGAAGATGAATGGATATGATTGTGCATGGGCAATAATGGGATCGGGATCTTTTTGTTCCAACAAGTGAGTGTTGAGGTATTCGTAGCTCCTGTAAGAGATGCTATGAAGAAGAACCATTTCAAATGCACTGGAATGTTGATGTGCTTTTAAGAGCTGCTGCAGCACCGTCTCAACTGGTGGATTTGTCTGTACACGCAGTGTTTTGAGAACCGGATCATTACTGTGTAGTTTCAGCTTTGTATGATCCACTGTGAATTCTGTCATGCTGACTACATCATGACACGTCTCACTGTAAACATCACAGGGTTTCTTCAGAACAGTGACGCTCTTGTTCTGCTGAAGTAAAGGAGCTATGGCAGGAAGGAACGGTATAAGAGAGAGTGAGTCCCAATGCTGAGAATTCACATCTAATGCAGAGTCTTTCATTAACTCAACAAGACACTGAATACGTTTGCAACATTTAGATTGGTCCTGTTGCCAAGCTCTGGGTATCTTCTCCGCTCTTTCTTTGATGTCCTCCAAAGGCAGGAACTCACTCAGCATTCCAAGATCTGATAGTCGCTGAATCCTTTTAGGTGAAAGAAAGTCACTTATTGTCCCTTCCAAAAAGCGTCCCTCCTCGAGCTCATATAAGCACGCCACTTTACCAGAAGAATTCACAAGTTTCTTGACTAATTGAAGCTTCTTACATCCCTGTGTTGGAATGCATGGGTACCTTTTTAATAGTTCATCAACATCTCTATTATTCAGGTCTATGGCATTTAGAACAAGAGAATTTCTGCTGTGTGTGTCCATGGTGCTCAAGTTCTTGAAAACAACATTGTAAAACTCAGACCAGCAGATTGTTCTCTGTTGTATCATTTCTTTGAAACCACATTGAATGAAACTTTCTTTTACCCATGACGGAAGAGAAACAACACAGGAGTATGACTCTTCCATATTGATGAACACTTTCTTGGCAATGTCTCCTACTGCTCTGTTCTCTTCAATTTCTGGATGCAGGAATTTCACGCTGTCTAAAGAACCCCACGTCTGTCCATTGCTGAAGAGCTCCAGAGATTTACTGTTGGCAATTTGTGCTATTGCCGAATAGAAAGACTCAACCAGGGGTAGGAATTCTCTGCTCACCATCTCTCTGTTAGGCCAGAATGTGTAGAAGAAATAGCTCTTGAGTGTTCCATTTTGGGCCATTTTCTTGAGCTCAAGCAGAGTGGTGATGTAAGCAGAGGTTAAAGCATCTTTGAGCAAGGCCTTGTTCCAATCAGATTTTACTCCTCTTTCACAGAGGGCTTTCCTGTTTGATGTGACTGCAAAAGTCCCATTGACATGGAATGGAAGACCTGTCTCAATTGGGAGAGGAAGAAAACAAAAAGCCTGGCCACACAGGCCTTCATTAGGAGACCACGCTTCAGCTTGTCTGTCTCTATGCAAAGGTACAGCAATTCCTCCAATAGGCAAAGAAAACACATGTTCGTTTTCATTTCTCCTCTGGAACATTCGCATAGAGTCCCGTGTCCCGAAACAAGAGTACAAAAGCCAGTACTGGGTCGGCAGTGTCACTGGGTGATCTTGAACTATTTGGACAATCTGTGCTGTATTGTAGTCAATAATCTTGTGGCATGTGATGTCACCAGTCTTTAAGATGTCCTTGATCTCTTGGATAAGCTTGTCATTCGAGACAGCAGCCGAATCGATGACCTCTCTTGTCATTTGGAGAGGAGTCTGTAGCTGATCATCCTGTGGAGGGGTAAATGCATTCTCGGGCACAATTTGAAGTGACATAGATTGAATATTCTTCAGAAAAAGTAGGTGGGTTTGTGCGTTTTCAGTCAAATGACGCTTAAAGTTGTGAATGTGTTCTTCATTGTATACCTTTGAACTGATTTCTGACTTTTTTGCTTCTTCTTCGGTGCGAAATGGTAATTTAATCAAAGTGCCATTGTAAGCTTTGTTGGTGTTTTGAGCTGACAGATCACAATCAAAAATGCCCTCATACGACTTGAACTGTCCAGGAAACCTCTTGTATAGTCGTTTCTGGAAGAGGTCTAGTTTGATTCCAGGGTTTCCTTTGCTGAGTATGTGCTTCTCCAAATGAGTGACGTTTGGATCAAGTATGAGAAGTGTTTTCCCACTCAAAACAGAGGGAATGTCACTCACATGGTAAACCGCATTGAATCCAAGGCCAAACTTCCCAATTTTCTCAACTTTGTTTTCCTTTGATGCTGATCCCACTTTGACTATGTTTTGCCAATCCTCCTCTGAAAAGAGCTTATCGTTGAAGATCCAAAGGCAGGGTCCATTGCAGAGGGCCATTCCTTCATCAATGAGAGTCTCTGGAGGGTCTCTGTGTTTTCTGAAGTCAAGGAGGAATTTACAAGTGCTTGCTCCAGCATCCTCAGCGTTTTGTATGAGTTCTTTGAAAATATCGCTTTCCTCATCATACTCTTTAAGAATGTTCTTGATTCTTTGCGTTATAGGTTCTGACTGCCCACATTGTTCTATGCCAATGCACTCTTGCTCTGTTTTTAAGAAAAGTGGTTTTAGGATGCGGGTACTTAGGAATGGGACTTTCAACCACCTTGCAGTACCTGGCAGCACTTCGTCATGAATTACATAAAATTCTTCGTTGTCTTGTTTCAGGTCATCTAATCCTTCAGCACTAATGTCACAGAAGACGGTTTTGGACAAAGACTGCAGAGTGAATTTTTGGTTTTGTGCCATGACAGGCACTGGTGTACTGTCCTTCAAAAACTTCTCATTTTTTCGCATCCAGTCAAGAATGGCAACTGACACCTTGAGTTCTGTGGAATCTCCATGTGGAGGATCCCTATCATCAATTCTTTGTTTTATGTCATGGAGAACTTCTTCAATCTCCTCATCAGACAATGTCTCCTTCACACCAAATTCTTTAAGCAGGTTTTCATATTGCAAAAACTCTTCCGGGACTTTCTTGATGTAGGGGCTCACATCCAATCCAGACGGATAGTCTAAAACTATATCTCTAGGAGAGACAAACTCACTTTGATTCCAAAGCCAAGGGATGCATTTCATGCTCATTGCTTCTTTAAATTTACCTACGTTGTCTTCCATGAATTTGTAGGTATTATGTAGCTTTGTTCTAAACTGAATATCGGACTCTGGGTTCCTCATGTCAGCTGCTATTGATGCCAGTACAGAGAGGTTCTCCAAGACCTTTTCAGCCGGAGGTGGGTCATAAAAACCAAGATGTTCGCAAACATTTTCTGACAACTCGGTGATAATTGGCATTACATGTCCAACAATGGAAGAGTACTTTGAATGTCTCACTTCAACAGGCTTATATAGACCTCTCTGATTTCTAGAAATGCTTCCACTGAGGCACTTTGGGTTTTCACAGGGCACCCACTGTATTTGCATCAGCCCTGGTTTTTGTGTCTGTGTCAGTTTTGAAAGTAAATTGTTCCCATTCAACACTCTAACAAGAGTATCTGCCTTTTTGAATGCCTTGTTTGGTGAGTGGATACGCAGCTTTTCGATATGTTTTACGACCTGGAGTATGTTTTCAGGGGATATTTCTTTCTCTTCTGTCTTTAGGCCAAGTCGTTGTAAGGTCTGTAGCATTTCTTGGGTCTTGGTATAAATGGGTGGAGGAAAGAAATCTGCTTCGAAAAGGTCCTGGAATGTCTTGTTTCTAGGATCATACATGTTTGAAGCTTGTTTTCGTTCTCCCAGAGGGCTTTCAATAAAATTAAGAACCTTAGTTCTGGTAAGCAGCAGCTCACTTTGTGAAAGCAGAATGTTACCGTGATTCAGTATCCAGCTCATTATTGAATGTTCTTCATCTTTGTTGAAAGAAGCTGCCTTAATGCCATCAATCAAAAGAATAGCCACCTTAGCTGCATCCAAAAGCTCAGTCTTGAGAAGAGTCAAAAGTCTGCGGTCAGCTTCATTTGCACACTGTACAATGGTCTCAGGCATGGGCAGATTGTTTGGAATAGCTGGATTGGTGCCTAAAGCAACAGCCTGCTTTGAATTGACAGCAACATACTTCTCGGACATCAATCTGAAGATTGGTAAGACAGACAGCAAGCTTTGTTCAGCATTTGAGAGAGAATCCACAGAAGAAAGGTAGACTTTAAGCTCTTCTATCTCATGTCGTGAAGCAGATGCAATGTTTTTGATGAGCTGATCTCTGTTTGAGTTCAAGAATACTTGAAGAACGTTTTTGGGTGAAGCTGCAAGAACATAAGTCTCAATGTCATGATGCCTGAGACACTCGTCTCTTTTTATGACCGTACAGCCCACCTTTTTAACCACTGTCTGAACATGATCAGATAAGTTGGACCCCCCGCTATTCTGAAAGATCAAAGTTGTGTTCTTCTGCAGCTTTGCTAACGGTACAGAATTGCCTGAATTTTGGAAAGGCTCCAGTGGTATCAAAGGCACACCAACAAAGTCACTTAAATCATCCCATTCAGTACTAAGAAATTTCCAGAAGTCCACCAGCCAGCTCTTTGGTGGATGACGATCTGTTGTTGGTTTCCATGTAACATGACTTTGGGTGTCCTGCCAGTCCATGGGTAAGTGCTTCTTGGTAAGTGCAACAATGTGTTTTGCCTCCACATTGATTATGTTATATGTGTCTGAAACAGAAATGAGTGAGATAAGCATTTATTTGTGCATTCTGGAAAAGTATTGCAAAACGTCTTAAAAGCAGCTGAAGGAGAAACAAATTATTTTTTTCAAAAATGCTTCACAATATTTCTATAAGCATTCCAGATTAAGTATGAATCTATTTTCCTACTTTGTGCTGCCAGGTTCCTTAGGTGCTCAGTGGATGAAGGACTTAGATTGTTGGGTAGAAACCTTTCTTTACAAAATGGCAGCAATGTTCTAGACAGGGATGAACAGAATATTACAATTTGGCAACACAATATAGACACACACACACAAACATTTTTAAATGGAATTATAAATCAAACCTCACCTTGGAAACTTCTTGCTTTCAATCAGAACAGTGTTCAGCTCTTTGTTAAAGGATGTGAAGGTTCCATCACTGAGAGGCAGAAGTGTAAGACCTTGAAGCTCTGCATACTTCTCATCACTGAGAACAAACTCAAGAAGACAGTATTTGTCATCTTTACTGAGAATGTCAACGTTACTTCTGCGAAGGACATCTCTAACCAAAGATGGAGTCACCCATTTCAAGGTACCGCTTTCAGGAAGGGTTTCTCGCACACCTTTCAAAACATGTTTTGGGGCAGAGATGAGTTTTTCTCCTTGTGCAATCAACAATCTCGACACTGCAGTCACTGTGTCACTGCATAAACTGTTGACCGGAAAAACTGCATGTGAGGCAGACACCCAGATGGTCTCATCATCAGCAAGATGAAAGATCTTATGATCGAACAGACGCTTCATAGTGTTTACTGCAACATCGTGCCATCTGTCATATTGTACAGTCTTAGTCAGGTCAGGCCAAATATTGTACACTGAGGCAGCAGGCAAGGCTGAGATTCTGGATAACTGAATAGCATCCAGGATCAACATTAGATACACTAGAGGAAGAACATTATTTCTTAGTAGCTCATTCCACACTGCAGCCTCGTCGTTCTTCTGATCCTCCTCTTGCCACTTGATGTACCTCCGGTTGTCCGTCAGGCCAAAACAAGCATTGATGTGGACAGCAAGCCCAGTTTTGTTTGACTCGTTATTTGGAAGGGGCAGAAAGCAACTTAGTCGTCCATTACAAAGTGATCTTTCCTCATCTAATTGAAATGCTACATCAACTTGGGGGTGAAAGCTTAGCTTGTTGGCCAGAAAGTCGATCTTGGGTATATATCCTTGTTTCAAAAGACAGTGTGTCACAAGCCACATGGATTCAGTTTCTTCCATTGGAGACTTGCGTGATACAGTTTTGAAGAAGGTTCTTCTGTCCAGAGATTCCTCTTTGATATCACACAGATCCGTGTCGTGAGGCGAAACTGGGTTAGTTGACACTGAAACTTTCAGCTTTTCGCTGCAAACGCCTGTGGCGTCAACATACAGCAAAGCAATGGACGACACATTTCTCAGAAAAAGAAGACTGATGTCTGCATCAGCAATGAAACTGTCAAAAAGCTGTGTAACTTTCATAGAGTCATATAACGTATCTGAGATTTCAGAAGCTTCATTACGCAGAGGGAACCGGAACAGTGTTCCTTTGAAGTACTGCTCCTCACTGATGACTTTGTTCCAGGAAGAGTTGTTGACTACGCTAACAAGATTTTGAAAGGGCTGAAACTGGTCTCTCAGGTTCAAAAGACTCTCTTTGTCTTCATCATCATTCAAGGACCATCGGTAGCCTTCCATATCATCTCCAAACATCATCTTTTGTGGGTCAAAGATGGCTAGGTGTTTGGAACTGAATACACATGGCAAATCTGTAAATACAAATAGAATTGCCATTTATTTATCTAGTCAGCATTGTTCCCAGAATTCTGTCAAGTTCTACCTCACAGCAATTCTCTAAAGATCCCTGAGGGATAGGTACACACTCTTAAAAAAGGTGCCATTTGTGTCTGCTTGGTACCATCCAAATAAATTTTGTCAAACAAAAAGGTAAGAAATGGCTTTTATCAGGAACTTTTAGATGAATGGTTCTTTGTGGAATGAAAACTGGTTATTCTACGGGATCACTGTGCAGAACCTTTTGAAGCACATTTTAAAAATAAGTCACAAGTTACTGTAGTAGTAATGTTTTTAGGTCAATACACCGAGAAGCAGTCTCACAGGCTTATACACAAAATAAGCAGTCACATGCTGTGGCTGAAGGAAAATATCCTAGTATAGAAAAAAGGTATTTATAAAGCATCTTAACCCTTGTGACCGATCCTATTAGAGAGACACTAACATCTCCAATACAGCGCAGAAATAGAAGTTATCACTACACTAACATATTTGGCAACTGGAGAAATGCAACTATGAAGCATAAATTATTTGTTTCTGTTATAAAGGTCACAATCTGATTACACAAACAATTACAGCAGAAACGTATTGCGTCACTGTACTTTTTTGACAAATCACATTTGTTGACATTAACCGCATGGAAAAAAGAAAGATGTGTGAGCGTGAGTACGGTAATACAGAAAATA
Organism: Barbatula barbatula; assembly: GCF_947034865.1. Classification (NCBI taxonomy): domain Eukaryota; kingdom Metazoa; phylum Chordata; class Actinopteri; order Cypriniformes; family Nemacheilidae; genus Barbatula; species Barbatula barbatula. The sequence goes on from NC_136772.1 coordinate 24,850,154, forward strand.
TAATGTGCAATTTCAAACTAACAACCCTATACTTAAAAGTGCTCTTTCCTCTTTTTGGCCAAACAACCAATCACAGCCTTTAAAAGACTGTGTCATACACAACACGGGGTCAGCCCGCCTCCTCACTAAGATAACAGTTTTTATTTCCTTGCTCAAAGTTGCACTCAGATAGGTCCAGAATCATTTTAAGATAAGACTCCTACGTGGAAGTGTTTTAGCTAAATTAGGATTTTTCTTACAGGCACAGGAATGTGACATTTTGTCCTATTGAGGAAACATGCTCAGGATTTGAATAAAATACCCCAGAAAATCTGCTCATGGAATTTTTTGATTCTAAATGGAGGTAGAAACTGGAGCAGATGGAAGTCTGTTCCTGTAATATATTTCACCTGTAATATGATAAACAGAGTTGAAGCCAATTCCAAATCTCCCAACTTTTGTTGGATCCTCTTGCTTGATGCTTCGGCCGACTCTCTGAATCCCCTCCCAGTCTTCATCAGTGAAGGCTGCGTCATTGAAGGCATAAAGAGCAGGACCTTTCAAATCAGAGATAACACAGGACTTTAAAAGAAGCTAAGACACTTTATTAACCAGTTAGTAAGGTTGGCACCATACCAGGGGTGCAGATAGGATTTTTTAACTGGGGGGACCAAACTGTCAGCAAATGATTTCAACTCAGTTAGTTATTTTGTGTAAGTTGGGCAAATGGTTTGCACTAAAAAGCCATTGGAGGATTCTTATTTGAAATCATGGATAGACAACAATGAACAGGGGCCTACCCTTCAACACTAGCAATGCATGAACAAACTGGAATTTGTCTAGTATGCCAATCACCCACCAAAACTTCATGCCTTCTGAAAAATATGTTTTATTTTAACATTTAAACATAAATCAGTAAATTTAGCTCATTCTACTTCTACCGTAATTGGGTTGGATGATAATTTAATGCCAGGACCATAATGTAGTCTTGCAGGTCCAGATAAAACATTATTTTCCTAACGATACATTGTTTGATTTATCTAATAATTGTTTTATGTTAATTTTGTATTTGCCTCTGTCCACTAACCTCATTTCGCATGCTCTCCACGTTTTGCTGTGTTTGCTCAGTGCAAAAGACTAGCTATACAAATAAATAACAAAACTAATCTTCCACATCTGGGATCATTCAACAGGCATAGGATACTTACATTGTTTGGATTCTGAAGCAGTGACAGAATAAATAAACGAGCAGCTGTCCTGTCCACCACTACTAATGTACATGGCGGAAATCCTGATTAATCCACAGTTATACCGATGTTTGTCGCCTTTTGTAGGGAAAGTGAGGGGGAGGGATCGAGATCTGAGGGGGTCATGTCCCCCGTCACTGGTGCTATCTGTGCACCTGTACCATAGCATAAGCATATCTTACCAGTTTAACCATCACGATACAAAGTAGTATTACAATTAGGGCTGTCGACTTTAACGTGTGAGATAAAAAAATTGTCCTTTGTCTAGCGTTACGTTATATAATGACGCTCTTATACATGTAAAGGCCTTTAAAGCATTTATGCGTGATTTGAAACAGTTGCTTTGACACGTTCAGTGTAGATAGACGGCTTCTAGCTGCGGGACACAACACAATAGTTTACAATCGCTGGATAAAGGCTGCACATGTCAGACAGCACAGCACCAGTATTCAGTTCTCTTTCGTGCTTGAATGAACTAAAGACGTGTCCATACTTGTAGTTCGGCTCGTTTGGTACTTTTGTTCCGGACCCAAAAAAAATCTAAATAAATCCTGGTTCGCATAGATATCGACCAAACTGCTTACTTGTAAAGACGCAATGTGATTGGACAGCTTTTATAATTTTATTTTTAAAACGGAATTTGCCGGACATCCTAAACAATGCTGTGCACAGTGCTGCATGGGCTATACGTGTTCAGTGTATGTCTGCACATATGAGGGTAACTCGCGAAGCGTTTAAAGAAGTCAAAACAGCGGCAGGAATTCTGTTACATGCAGAAGCACATATTAATAATCACACATTTTCGGATCGTATATTGTTATCACTTCCTGTTTTTGGTTTGGTTTGTTGTGTTCACATTTCAATCGAACCGCGACAGATTTCAACGTGTTTAATAAACTCCTAAATGATTGCAAAGTGTTTTGAAGGGCGTCAGATCTTAAAGGAGCCACGCTCTTAAACCTGCTGCTGCGATTCCAGTCATTAGTGTCAATCAAAGAACTAAACAAAAGAGGAATTCAATGTGTTTTTTCGCTTTCTGTATTTAATTTCAAATTGAGCATTAAAGACTGTAAAGTGTTCAAGAAATTCACTCAAGTTCGGTACATTTCCTACCTGAGAGCTCTCAGTTATACTGTGCTTCAGAGTTGAACGGCTATAACTAATGTTAAAATAAGGAAAAAATTATCAATTAAATGGAGACATCAATTGCAGTACTAATATTAGAATGTTGCCTTTTATTCATAAAATGATGCCGTTTAAGAAATCTGTTGTTACTACATTCATTTGGAGATTAGATGTGAAATTATTCGAATGTAAAACTATATTTAAAAACATTAATGTTGTGTGCGATTAATCTAATTTCATTTTAGACGGCACTAATCACAATGCTGTGCCATGTTCACAATTCAAATCCAAATTTCTTAAATGCACAGATCTAGATGATAGCTAGTAAGTGTATACTGTAATATATTCCAGTATTTCCACACGTGTTTGATGTAAACCACAATATTTTGTAGAATTAACTTTAATAATTTGATAAATTGCAAATACTGAAAATGTACTTTAATACTTATTATGGTAAATTGTAATACTCATTTGAACCCATGGGGACGGCCATATTGCTTTTGAGGACATCAAACGGTTGTATGCACAGGCCAAGTGAACTGAAATATTATATTAATACAAAAACACTACTCTCCTGTAGATATAAGGCGCTGCAATAAAATACATGTGGAAAATAATACTACAATAACAATAAAAAAGTGAAATAAAGACATTTTGATCGCATTGGTCAGATACGGTTCATACATACACAGAAGATTTAAAAAAATGAAGAATCATTATTTGATACACAAGATATGTTTAGTTGTTATGAACTGAATTTTATCCAGAGAACATATTTTTTAATTGATTGAAGCACACTGCTTGCTGTTTGTGTGTGCTGTGATACGGGGTCATCTGTAAATATAGTCAAACCCCTGCAGGAATCTTTTTTGACCAGAGGGAAATGTTCAAGCAGACCAATCATGGTGCTCGCGGCCCGAGTCGAATTGACACGGTTATAATACAAAACCTCAAAGTATTTTCATGTTTTACTCTATGACATAAAACACACCAGTTATAACCCACTCGTGATTTTTGGCACTGATATATTTTGGGCAAGTTATATTCAGTTAAGACAGGTCACACATTCATTTTAGTCTGGGACTAACCTTAAGCCTTGTCTGTGAAACTGGGCCGAGACGTTTAAACAACATAAACCTATGTTAATCCAAAAGTCTATAAGGAAAATGCATAGGCTTTCAGAGGGAACCATGGTGGAGCTTACTTCTGGGTTAGCCTACAAAAAACGTCACCTCTGAGGTACTGACTTAGGGTTTAGGGGCGGGGTCAGGGGAGGGGCTCATTAATGATTTTTTCTAATAGTCATACTTTTTTGTTAAAATAGTTATGATATCAGGTTGGCAGTACGCATGTCAGATATCAGTGGCACGTGGTTATTTAGCTTTCTAAAAGATTGACATGTTATTTCATACCCTGAAACTTTCTGAGCTCTTCACTCCACAGGCTCTGAGTCCCATAATGTCTCTCATCATGAACGAACACTACAGAAGAAGCTCCTGCGTCATCTGCATTCTGGATCAGCTCCTGAGATATTACACCACAATGAATTATATCCATCAGATAGTGTATATAAGAAAGAGGTTAATCTCAAACAGACAAAAGAAGAGACTGTAAAACAGCAGGACATGCTTAACCTCAAACGTGTCAAGTACAACTGAAAGTCATTAAATGCAATACGACTAAACTAAAAGTGATTATTTCATTCCGATGTCACATACCTTAAGGATTTGTCCTCCGTCCGGGTACCTTCTTAAAATCTCTTTCAGATAATCAATAAATGGCGGTGATGTTGCACCAAATGTATTCCTATTAAACAATGTAAGAATTATCACAAAGTACACAAAACACATTAAACGGAAGGTTCTAGATGTACTAACAATGTGTTTATTTAATACTAGTGTTGGCATGTTAACAATTATCTGTAAACATATTGGCTTTGCAGTCTTAAGTTAAACTTAAAGCATTTTTACGGACACTTAAATCTAGTAGTTATTGTGAGCTTTCAGTACAATAATCAAAGCAATCACTCACTTTTTTTTCTTCTGCCTCGATTCTGAACTCATTTTTCTTCATTACAGTCTGTGTGCTAAAACAAACGTTAACTTCACAATATGAACACTTCTTTTGAACCTGTTGTAAAAACTGAATCATTACATGAATTTGTTTGGTTGTTTACGATTGACCAACATCCAGACTATTCAGTCTTTTTAAATCAACATGTTTTCCATCTCAGGTTCAGTGATGTCATATATTTTCCAGAAGGGCTTTGGTTTGTGCGAAGCATCCGAACTGAAGACGATTCGCTTCTTTAATAGAATTGTGTCGGTTCAAGGAAAAGCCTCTTTGTTTGTTTGTTTGTACCCAGATAAGTTGTGCATTCTCACTACATTTGTAAGCAACATTAATAAAACAACACTTATAAATACTGTATAATCGGAAAGTGAAATATAAAAACGAGTATTTAGGACTTTAAATGGTTTTAATGATCCCCAGTTTAACATGAAATATGTTTGTCGTGTTTCTCTTACCTTCAGTGTGCGCTCGGGATGCTTCTGATCGACTGAATGAATCAAAGCATCCAGAATGTGACGGATAAACGCGATGGGTTTCTGTTCTCTGGAAAGAGTCGAAACGAAACTTATCCACATCCTTCCTGGATGCCTTGTCACAGTTGTGTACATATCACACACACACACACACACACACACACAAGCAGCAGTGATGAAGCTTACATTCTTTAAACGTGTTTGAACGGTTACAAGCTTATTAGAAATGATCAAATGATATTTGCGCGCGCGCGCACACATGTAACGGGAGGAGAACATTACCTGTTGTGAGGGAGGTTCAGGTGTATCTGCGAGTCTTTGTTCTAGTGAGACTGCGGCTGGTTTTATTCCATGTTTACATGTGAATTGGTGTTAATGCTACTATACTGATCGAGCTGATTTAGTTCTCATTCTTTCTTAATGTGTGGGGTTTAGTTTCTGTGTCATTGCTGTGTAAATGTCACGTGTGACTTCATTGGCGTGATTTGTGTGTTCGCCCCTCTTCTCATTCGCTGTCTAGCCCGGGGCGCCAGATTGTGACATTACTCCTAATCCTTGAATTGAATTAGTTAGAAAATGTCTTCACTTTCTTTAGCATGCTGCAGGTGACGTGTGCTTGAGAACGGGATAGCGCACATCTGGGTGTGTTCACACCGAACGCGAAAGAAGCGTTAAGCGCGAGTGATTTTCATGTTAAATCAATGCAAAGACGCGATAACCTACTGGCGGTGCGATTCGCGGGAAAAACCTAATTTTCTCTTTCACTTGGGTTATAATAAAATATAATGATTTATCATAATTTTGTGTGTTTATTATCTATTCATTTTTCGGGGGGGGGGTGCTCAAGGGTGGTCTCGCCCGCTGTGCAATTCAATGTGGAACCGCCACTGCTGCTATAGGTCATGGAGGCGGTCTCGTTTCATTAAAGCAGGTAGTACACTCCGTATGCACCCTACTAATGCGACCCACTTTAACGAGAATCCGGAGGACACACGAGGCGTATCCTTCGTTGCAAGAGATAACGTCTCGGTTACGTCTGTAACCTCGGTTCCCTGATGGAGGGAACGAGACGTTGTGAGAGACTGACTGGGGTTTGATCTTGAGAACCTACCTTCTCCGAGATAATTAATTAATAAAACGCCAATGGGCTTGGCGAATGGCACGCGGACGCCAGTCTCCGCCCCGTGCATACGGGTATAAAGGAAGATGGCGGCGGTCATTCACTCACCCTTTGTACTGAGGAACCTGAGAGGGCACTCCCGTTCACTGCAGTGATTCGGTGCAGCGTTGTGGCATGAAGTCACAACGTCTCGTTCCCTCCATCAGGGAACCGAGGTTACAGACGTAACCGAGACGTTCCCCTTCAGTCGGTCTCTCGACGTTGTGAGAGACTGACTGGGGATCAATCTTAAACGCCACAGCGCTTGCACCGATATCACGACCTCTAGCGGAGCGACCCTGACTGGGCTAGCGAGTCCCAGAGTGCTACCGCGAGACGTAATCTTCCAGTCATATAGTATTGGTCATACCGAGAAGCCTCTACTGACGGCCTCACGGACAGTGGCGTACGCCTCTAGTAGCGAGGAGCTGTCCGGAGCCGAACACTGGGGAAACACTGCTCTCCTCTTAGAAGAGTGTGCTACGGAGGCCACATCCTACCCGGAGGGGAGGTACATGTGGAGACATGACATGGTCTCCCCGGCGGGGAGAACAACATGCGGAACGGTGTTAGCCCGAATAGGGGGACAATCCAGGTGGGATTACCACCGGTGGGGAGGTCACAGATTCACCAATCGGGAAATCCTGAGTGAGGAATTCAACACACGGGACGACCCAAAGGGGAGTCACTACGTATGGGGCACTAGTCCTAATACAGGGGTCTGCCTGAGCAGGGATGACTCTACCTGTAACGGACCTGGTTCAAACAGACGGCTCCGCCCAGTCTGTTACCAAGTGCAATGCTTAGTGATGGATGGAATGCCTATACTTCGCCCGAGAGGGGAAAGTAGGTAGGCTACAATAGCGCACTAGTCTCACCTGGTGAGGGGAGAAGGCGCTTTCGCAGGCGTACGCCCAAACCAGGAGCCCACCCTAAACGTTGGCGGCGTTTAAGGGATGTGCTGCAACTGGTTCCACGTGGAGATTGTAAAATCTCGTGAAGGTACTGGGCGTAGCCCAACCCGCAGTTCTACAATGTCTGCCAGAGAGGCGCCCTGTGCCAGTGCCCACGAGTGGAGTGGGCTCTCACTGCCAGCGGGCACGGCGATCCTGGGATTGGTACCCAGTGCGCCACTTCTGTTTGGAGACAGCCCCCCCCGGGTGCCGTCTCCCAGAACAGACAAAGAGCTGCTCAGAGCTTCTGAGGCTCTGTGTGCGGTCCAGACCGAGGCGCAGCGCGCGTACTGGACACAACACATAGAAAGGTTGGGTCTTCCTCTCCGGAGGGGAGCGCCTGCAGGTTCACCACCTGGTCCCGGAAGGGAGTAGTGGGAAGCTTGGGCTCGTTGTCGGGATAGGATCTCAGGACCACGTGAGAATTACCGATCCCGAGTTCCAGGCACCTTTGGGACACAGAGAATGCCTGTAGGTCCCCCACCCTCTTGATGGAGGTGAGCGCCACAAAGAGTGCATCTTTCATCCGACTGAGGAAGATTGGCAATACTTAGGGGCTCACCAGGGCCGTACCAAGGCCCTGTAGGACCCCATTAGGGTCCCAAGAGGGTACGGAGCGCGGCCAGGGTGGACACACCCTTCTCGCGCTCCTGAGGAACCTGGTGACCAGGTTGTGCTGACGGGGATACTTACCTGCGGGTCAGCACTGATCCGATCAGGCAACTCCGCGGGTTCTCCTCCCGGGGAGAACACCAGGACAATTGGCGCCACTTATAAGCGTATGACCGCCTAGAGGCGGGGCTCTAGCCTGTAAGACAGTCTCCCGGACCGCTAACGGGCAAGCCCTCGTCCCGTCCAGGGGCCAGGCATGGAGGTTCCAGAGGCCTGCGTTGGGGTGCCACAACGTGCCCTTCCCCTGCAACGGAAGGTCCTTCGTCAGGGGAATGGGCCAGGGGGGCTGTCGTCAGATCTACCAGATCCGAGAGCCAGGTCTGGTTGGGCCAGTATGGCACCACTCACCAGAACCTGATGCCCCTTTCTCTGACCTTGCACAGGACCTGTGCAAGGAGGCTCACTGGGGGGGAAGGCGTACTTCCGCTTGTCCCGCGGCCAGCTGTGTGCTAGGGCATCCGTGCCGAGGGGACCCTCGGTCTGGGAATACCATAGCGGGTAATGGGTGGAGTCCGGGGAGGCAACAGGTCCACCTGTGCCTGCCGAACCGCTTCCCACATGAGCCGGGCTGCACGGGGATGGAGTCGCCACTCTCCGTGGGAAGTACACTGTCGAGAGAGCGCATCGGCTGTCTGGTTCAGGTTGCCCAGAAGAAACGTGGCCCGCAGGGATTCACCTGCTGACTCCCAAGGAGGAGGCGTCGGGCGAGTTGTGATAACTGCGGTGAGCGTATGCCGCCTTGCGATTGATGTACGCTACGGCAGTCGTGCTGTCCAACCGGACTAGCACGTGTTTGTCCTGCACGAGGGGCTGGAGCCTCCTCAGTGCCAGAAGGACTGCCAACAACTCTAGGCAGTTGATATGCCCACGCAGTCGGGGACCTGTCCACCGACCCGATACTGCGTGCCCACTTGCACACCGCACCCCACCCTTGCAGGGAGGCGTCTGTCGTTCCCACGACACGCCTCGAAACCTGTCCGAGCGGGACCCCCGCTCGGAGAAAAGGTCAAGTCTGACCAGGGTAAGAGAGTGCGAAGGCACTGAGGCGTTACCGTAATCCGCCTGGTGCCGGCGTGCCACGCCGTCCAGGGAACCCGACTCTGTAGCCAGTGCTGAAGCGGCCGCATGTGCATCAACCCGAGAGGGATTACCCCCGTCGAGGACGGCATGTGCCCCAGGAGCCTCTGAAAATTCTTCAGCGGCGTCGAGGGATTCTGACTGATCAACCTCAGACAACGCAGCACTGACTGTGCACGCTCGTTGGTGAGACGTGCTGACATACGGACAGAGTCTAGTTCCATACCGAGGTAAGAGGTGCTCTGCGCGGGGGAGAGCTTGCTCTTCTCCTGGTTGACCCGGAGGCCTAGACGGTCTAGGTGCCAAAGCACAAGGTCCCTGTGCGTGCACAACACATCTCGCGAGTGTGCCAAGACAAGCCAGTCGTCAAGATAGTTTAGCACTCGCACGCCTTGCTCCCTGCCAGGAGCTAAGGCAGCCTCCACTAGCTTGGAAAAAACCCGTGGAGACAGGGCCAGACCGAATGGCAGGACCCTGTACTGATTCGCCCTTCCCTCGAACGCGAACCGTAGGAACGGCCGGTGTCGGGGGAGAATAGAGACGTGAAAGTACGCGTCCTTCAGGTCGATTGCCACGAACCAATCCTGGTGACGTACCGAGCCCAGGATGCGCCTCTGCGTCAGCACTCTGAACGGCAGCTTGTGCAGGTGCTTGTTCAGGTGCCGCAGATCCAAAAATGGGCCGCAGCCCCCCGCCCTTTTTTGGGCACGATGAAGTACTGGCTGTAAAACTCGGACGACATCTCGGTTATAGGGACGGGTTCGACCGCACCCTTCGCCAGAAGGGCGGCGACCTCCTGCCGAAGTACGGAAGCATTCTCTCCTCGCCCCGAGGTGTACAGAATGCCACGAAACTTGGGGGGGGCGCCTGGCGAATTGGATCGAGTAACCGAGACGGACCGTCCTCTCTATCCAGTGTGACGGGCTGGTGCGCTACCAAGCGCCCAAGAACCGTGACAACGGGACCAGAGGGACAATCTGCCTCACCGTGCCGGGGGAGGCTGGTTCGGTGGCTGACAGTACGGTCACCTCGCACAGGGGGGACCCCCAGGGAGGTTGACGGCTCTGTATGTTTACCTGCTTCAGGCGGCCCAACGCAATGTCCGGAGGAGATTGCGGTCGGCGGCCCGATCCATCCCATAAACCCAGGGGAGATTTGTCTCTTTGAGATTATGTGGGCGCCGGACCCTGAAAAGGGCCCAGACTCGATGGAACGCGGCAGGCAGCGTCCTTTTCCGATCCGGCATTGGAAAGGCCGGGATTCGGGCCCAGTAAAATCTCCCCCTGGTTCGTCCCGTCAGGGCCGCTTTAAAGAGCCTCTTGGCGGGCTGCTGACGGGGAACAGATGCCCTCTTCCGCGGGGGTCCACCTCTGGTGGGTCGTCCTCTGGGAGGTTCCTTAACCGGAGGGCCGCCGCGGGAGGGCAGGGCTGCTGGGAACCAGACTGTGCCCGAGACCATGCCGACCTGTTGGCGGGCACGTTGCCGCGTGGCAGGATCTGTTCGATCGCCTCAGTCTGCCAGACCGCGGAGAACTGCCGTCCTCCACGGTATCACCAAGCAGCCCTGCTTGCGAGATGGGCGCATCCAGAACCGACGTTCTGGGCGCCGCTCACCTGCGCAAGACTAAGCCACAGATGCCTCTCTTGGACCACCATTGTGGACATCGACCGACCCAGTGCACGTGCCGTGGCCTTCGTCGCTCGTAGCGCGAGGTCTGTGGCAGTACGTAGCTCTCATACGAGTTGGGTCGAACTTCCCGTCGTCCAAATCCTTCAGGACTTACCTGAAAAACCCGGAGGACCGCCATGGCGTGGAGAGTGGAGGCGGTTCGTCCAGCAGCACTGCAAGTCTTCGACGAGTGTCGAAGAGCTTACGTGCTCTGGACGGGAGTCTAGGTCGAGCCCCCCCCAGTGGCAGCTGTCTGCGGGCACAAGTGGCCCGCGACTGCACGCTCCACGCGGGGAACGTCAACATAGACTCTAGCCGCCCCACCAACCAGGGAAGTCACAGCCACAGAGCCCTCCGGCCTGAAACGCGCCAAAAGGAGCGCATTCCAGGACTTGGCAAGCTCGTCATGCACCTCCGGGAAAAATGGTAACGGAGCGGGGCGTGGCTTTTGACCACGCCCCCGAAACCGCGCATCTAGCCGCGAGCGTTCCGGCGAGGATGTTGTTACACCCTGCAACCCGATGCACGCGGCTGCCCGGGAAAGCATGGCCGACATCTTAGCCCGAGTCTCCTCCGGAGCACTCTTCCGCATCCGATGCCAGCAGGCAGCTGTCCGACGCAGCGACAGAGATAGCGTCATCATCCGTGTGCGAAGTCTTACCACTATGAGACGGCCGTCTGCCGCTCGTAGGGGACGATCCAGGTGAGTGTGAAGAGGTATAGATGGTCCGCGAGCGTGAAGCTGACGGAGCGACATCTATCGCGTCCCTAAATCACCCCCGCCGCTCGCCAAACGGTCAACCTCGCCGAAACGGCAGCTGAACACGCCTGGGAAACAGACGGGGTGGTGGCAGCGCTCGAAAGAACGTAGCCAACCGTGACCGCAACACCCTGATTGCTATGTCCGCACACACGGGACATTGCATCAGTGAAAACCTGCCTCAGCATGCTTGAGCCCCAAGCAAGTGACACAGGAATCATGGCCGTCAGACTCCGGGATGAGTCCGTCACACCCAAGGATACAGCTACGAAACATGCTCGTAGCCGGAGGGACTTACCTCTTAAGGTCTGTAGCCTTCTGCCGAAACGCCCAGGGGAAGTCCACCGAAAGGAGAAGTCCGCTGCTCCGCGTCATAAATCCAGCAGGTTTTTCTCGAAGTCGAGTATCGCGTGTAGCATCAGCAAACACACAGGTTCCGAAGAACAAAGGATGAGTGAATGACCGCCGCCATCTTCCTTTATACCCGTATGCACGGGGCGGAGACTGGCGTCCGCGTGCCATTCGCCAAGCCCATTGGCGTTTTATTAATTAATTATCTCGGAGAAGGTAGGTTCTCAAGATCAAACCCCAGTCAGTCTCTCACAACGTCGAGAGACCGACTGAAGGGGAACCCACAATTCTTTGCGTCGGCCAACTTCAGTTATTTGAATAAACTGCAGCAGCTGCACATTCAATCAAACATGTGGTGTTTAAATGTTAACAGTTTACAATTTGTGTCACTTTTTTAATCTTAGCAGACAGATGTAGGAAATAGGTTTGCAAGTGTTAAATTATTTTAAACGTTTAGGGTTGAAAGTAACCAATGTTTTACCTCTTTAAATCATTTATTTTTAGAATTTGACAGGTGTGCAGGTGCAACATGTTGTCATGGCAACCTGTTTCCTTTTCTGCCTGTATGTCGTATGTCTCATGTCTCGTTTAAGTCCCAGGTAACGACTTGTTTGAAACCGGTTATAAAGCTTTTTATGATTATTCCCTAAGGTATGGAGGAAGCCTGTATTGTTTTATGTCCTTGAACTAAATGTCTGCTTATGTTAAACATTCAGACCGTATTTCAGATATTTCAACCATTTCTAGAGACAGTCGTACCGTACATGAAATCACACCTTGAATCATAAATGATCGGCCAGCACTGGGATGATGAAACGTTTGCTGTTTATAGTCAAATATGACAATAAACACGTGACCTGAAGAACAGACAAATCAGCCCTAACTAGCAAATTACGTTAATGAACCAAAAAGGTGGTTTAACAAAACATGAGAATTTCCATCAACAATATGGCAGTATTTCTGAATGATGCCTTCAATTTCTTTTGGTGAAAATAATTAATCGGGAGTTTTAAACACTTAAGTCTCTTAACAAAACAGTCTTGTTTTAAACCATCACTGATTGAATCCACTCCTCATTGTAAGATGTCAGAACCAGAGATCTCATGATATTGATAATCATCGACCACAGATCATGTGAATGTGGCTAAACTGGAATCTGGAAAGAACCCGGAAAAAGTGGAATGAATCAAATGACTTAAATCCGGTTGCACCGCTTGTTTCACTCAACGACATTGAACAGATTTCTACTTGGAACTCTATTTATAAACTTTGTGACACAACAAGGAAATGCTTCTACTGGCATTAGCTCTTGTCTGTGCTGGCAAATTCATAAATCGGGTATTACTATTAAAATGTGTTTGGAATTGTAGAAACAATTGTAAAAGTAAAAAGCATGTTTCTTGTTTTGCATTGGTTGTACCACCTGTAGGACTCAAATGATCTTTGCTAGTCCTGCGTATTCAAAATTTGGAAGGATGAGGGGAACAAACTGTTAAAAGTAATAGTTTATTCATCAGATTTAGAAGGTCTTCACATTGATGGTTTGTTGCCGTCTTCATACGAGTCCAGTCAACAACACAAAGGAAGTTTTTCATACACATTATATACAGAAAACCGAATATGTTAATGTCTTTTCCTCCGCCTCCGGGTCATAATTCCCTGAGCAACCAATCAGGTCCTGTTGGACTCTTGCTGTTTGCAAGTTGAATTGCCTTCTGTGTCCATGTAATTAGACAAAATTTCAATGGTTATATAGCACACAATATGGTTAAAACAAAGGTTATATGATTAAAACATATCTATTGAACTTTAATCATGTCACGTGGGAAAATACATTTGATTAAAACAAAATTACTCATCCATTTCTATATCGATTGATCTTAATTCCCACACACCTCACTCTGAAAGTGCACCGGCCTTCCCATGACATGAAGCAGCTAGTTTTCAGGGTTTAAGAGAAGATCTTTTCATTCAGCCTGAAGCATCACTTGGTTTCATCTGACTGATGCAGTATTATGTTTATTGTTAGCACTTGCTCACTTTCTGCTTCATTGCAGACGAGAATTCGCATCATGGGAGGGGCTTCTGCCGCTCGCTCACGGCCCTACTAGAGCAAGCTCCTGATTGGTTAGCGCGGCGTGAATTTTCACCAAAGTTCAGATTTATAAGCGAATCACGAAAACGCTCAATTCGCGTTTGGTGTGAACTAGACGATTGATCAGAACACGTTTAAACTCTGGTGGGCTTATATTGTGTTTCTTTCACTCTGTAAGTTTAAAGTAATGGGACTCTCTGCTCTTTTAAACCGTTGTCGGGTTCATCGTGTAAACATCGCCAGTGTGACTTAAATAAGACGAGTCTATCACAGTTTTTCTTGATTGTTTACACACAAATATTGGTCCTTGAGACACAATGAGCTCAACATGTAACTCATTGACCAACCCCCTGAACCAATTCTGCTAAACTACAAGCACAATTCCTGCTTTACACTCACATTGTAGATCTAAAACACACTTTTTTCAAAACACTACACACAATTCTCTGCATTTGGCACAATTTTCGGGCAGAAAAATCTCTTGTTTTCACAAGAAACACACTGCCATTCATATATGAACACTGACTCATCACATGCGTAAACACCTGTCACAAACGCCTAAACCCCTTCTCCAAGCTATAGAAGACACATGTGGAGATATAGCAGCTGATGCTTTTCATGACTGGACTGAGAAACATTGCTTGTGATGTGGATAAGGTGCTTTGGTCAGACCCAAACCCAAGAGAAGATGCAGCATCATAGTTTTTTACTGTAACTGTATACAGTCAATTCTTCTGTTGTTTTGTATGTACACCACTGTATGTGCCACTTTGCGTTGGTTGGGATGCACACTGGACATTGTTTTTGTTGGAAAAATTAAATATATTTGTTACTGTGTATTTGTGTGTTCTGACCATAAAAACTATTTTATATATATATATATATATATATATATATATATATATATATATATATATATATATATATATATATACTAAAAATACACGATAACAAACACACACTTATGTATGTATTGACTGTAGTAAGTGTAACACTGAACCATATAAAGAGCAAAGTCATTATGATGAACGGAGAAGTGTTTTACATTCATCATAGTGTTTTATAAAGAGCACATCAGTGTTCAACTGGTTCTTATAAATGTTTATTCATATGATGGTTTGTGTTTGTCATTTGAAAACAAAATACCATTTTGAGAAGAAAGAACATTGTTTTGAATGTGAAGTTTCATTTTGCAGGAGAATTGAGGGGTTTTGCCCATTGTGTTTGTGTTTTTTGATTTGTGTGTAGAGTTCTGAGAGTATGAGGCTTTCAGAAAATGTGTGTAAACAACTGAGAAAAACTGTAAAAGCGATCGCGCGCCGCCTGCAGGACAAGCAGATATAAACAACCAACCGCCGGAAACCGGAAGTCAAAGCAACAGAAAGTAAAAGTAAGTGAAGAACACTGACATGATGCATTAACGAAAATCAAAGTGAAGAAAGAGTCAAAGTCGAGCATAGGACGCGTGAGATTGATGTGTGGAAGAGTAAATGAAAAGATTCGCTGAGGAGACATGAGGACATTAAACGCGTGTTTACGGTCAATCCGCATATATAATGTGTGTTGTGACAGAGATCTTCATCTTCATCTCTCTCATTCACACGGGTGAGTATTACATGAGATTTACACCCATCAGCTACAAACAAAGAAATAGAACAAAGTTTTGTTTACTGTTCACAACATGAGTTCATCATATAAGTTAGAAACGCTAACACTAGTATTTATGATAGAAAGTGAACGACTGTAGCGCAGAAGACTACAGACATTATACGATAGTGTATTCTACGTAGTTATGTACACTAACACTTACATTTGTCACAATGAAGAACTGTCAACCTCACTGATCACACCGGGATTTGTAATGTGTTAATGAAAACATTTGTTAGAAAATCCCTCTTGTGAAGCCCAATATGAATCCAGTGCTTCAGTATAGACTGTGATGTGTATATTCTTAAACGTAAGATGAGAGAGATGCTGTGTGATCATATGTGTCTGTTTCTCTCAGGCTTGTGCACGGACATACCTGCTCCTGTAAATCTGACCATATCATCCGAATATTTACATCACTTATTGTTCTGGAGTAAGGGACCAGGCACCCCCGCTGGTGTCCACTACACGGTCAGCATGCTCTCTACCAGGTATGACACACACTCACTGAAATAGGTTTGCCTCTTGTCTGGACCTTCTCATCTAATGTACAAGAGCTCAAATATGTTTGCAGTACGCAGCTGTGATCATGAAAAGCATTGTGCACAATATCTGGTTATTATATCAAACGGGTTGACGTGAAGTTTGTGAGCTACGGGATGGTGATCAACAATAGCAAACATTACACATACTTGGACTCAAATAATGTAGACAATAGCAAAGACGCGTTCATAATTCAGCTGTTCAGATGTAATCCTGTACATTGTGTAAATATACTGTATATTTCTAGTGTGCTTCAAACTAAGTAGGGTACTGCATCTCAACTGAAATCTTTCCTGTATGTATCGTCTGCATGTTTTATTGACAGAATGAATTTGTGTGTTTGTGTATTTCAGCAATACGAATGCGATGCTGGTGAAGGGGTGTGAGAAGGTGACGTCTCCTCTGCAGTGTAATCTTACACAAGCGTTCTCTGACCCGTTTGAAATCTATTACGCCAGCGTATCTGCTGTCCTGAGGAACCGCACGTCATCACCGGCTACATGCACACCGTTCAAACCCGTGGTCAACAGTAAGAGAATAATCTCTTGTGTATCTCTACACCATGTAAATGTAAACACGTGACAGGAGACGTTATGTCACTTTTTTATATTGTATTGCGTTTGTTGGTTCTTTCACTTTTCTTTTTTTGCATGTTGGAAATACATATTTCTATAGTGCTTTTCAAACTTGCACTTTACAGTAAATACAAATTATTACAGACAGTAGATATGTAAGAACTGGAATTATGGCATTTTTTCAGCATATTACCGATACTAACTGTAAAAAATGATGTTCCATAACATTATAATCAGTTTGTAAAGATTTAAAGTTTAAAGATGTCACTTTAAAATGTGATCTATTAAAAATGAGATAAAACAAGATGATGAAAATTCCTCATCAAAAACAATGCAGAATGTGATCAGACATGTCAGATCAGGCTGCTCACACGAGGACTGTTCCGTACAATACAGTCATTAGATATTAGCACTCAGAAGAAACTGGAAGTATTTCTTTGAAAAACGTATCCTTTGTGAATGATAGGTCTCTACCCGCACACGTTCAGACTAATCTCTCATTTACCTTCTAAAGATGGAGACGTGATGTGTGTTTCTGGATTAATGAGAATAATGTAAGAACAGATGACATTGAGCAGGAGAAATCTCATGCATGTTTGTTTGCTGGTGATTAAGAGACTTTATTGAGACACATCGTGATCTTTTCTGTTTTATATCTTTGGACATACTGTACTTTAAAAACAATTCAGTTTAACATTAGGCAAAACCATAAGCCATTACATTTGACCGAGCTTTATTTTCATCATCCTGTTAGTGTGCAGGGAATCCAGAAAGTGAGTTTTGGTTTTAATATTAATGTTCTCCTGAAGGCACGCTGTGGTCTCCGCTGGTGTCTGTCAGCGTCTGTAACAAATCTCTGTGTGTGGGCCTCCGATCACCTTCTCCTGATCTTCATCACATCTATAACTCCAGATTTGACTATAGACTCACCATCACCAGTGAGGATGGGCCTCAGGTAAACACTACGGACATCTTCTGAGAATACAGGAAGAAAAACAACGCTGTCATTGTGGACGTACACCGCTTGCACTTCATCACTGAGCGCGAGTGTATTTTTCAGTGGTTTGCAGTGAAAGTGCTGTTTTTCTTCAAATGCCAACAGCTGGCGCTGAACGTTTTTAGCACGCCGTTTCTTTCCTGTTCAGCTTTGCAGTGGGTTGTCACTTATTACTCAGACATCCAATCACAACACTGACCAACTGTCACCACCTTCTTTTACAACAAATGCAAAAGAAGAGAATATTGCAGCACAGAACATTAAACAACAGCAGTTTACTGACAGACATGAAATACATGTGTCTGTAAACCAATGAAAGTGTTTTTCTGGACTGTCAGATGTACAGAGAGTGTTCCATCATTCCCTCTGGTCTTTGTATTTGTTTACTCAGTTTGATATGGATGTTGTGGGCTTACAAAACGTGACTGTGAATGATCTGACGCCTGGTCGCAGATACTGTGTGAACGTCAGAATCATTAATCACAGATGCTCCAGCAGACCTGCGGTGTGTGTGTCCACTCCTAAAACTGACAACATCTCAGGTATCAAACACTTTCGCAGATCAGTTCTGTTCCTCACTCAAATGCACCCGGACCCAGTTTCACAGATATGGCTTAGCCAGGACTAGAACTTGGTTGAATCAAGATATTATGTCATGAAAACATTACTGGTGTGCATCTTGAGACAAAACAATGACGCTGATACGTTTTAAGATATATCTGGGCACGTTATATTCAGTTAAGACAGCTCAAACATTCATTTACATTTTAGTCCGGGACTAGGCTTAAGCCTCGTCTCTGAAACTAGAGTATTAACCTTTACATACATCAATATGATCTTACACTACATCAACGTGATGAAGATGATGATGTTGATGAGCAGTTACAGGTGTACTGATGGCTGTGGGTCTCTGTCTGCTGATGTTGCCGTTAGTCATGTGGGTCATGCCAAGACTTCTTTCTTACTTCCTGTTTCAAAAAGTAGATCTGCCTGAAGTTCTGGTAAGTTTTTAATGTACACGCACACACACATATATACACACACACACACACACTGAAGAAATGAAAATAAATTAAAACATCAATACACGTGAGTATAAAGCACCAAGAGTATCAGTGTGCCTCATGACATGTTTGGCAGAGGATCTGAGGTGTTGACATTGCAGTAAGCCATGATATCTATAAAATGTATAAATATTTACTTTCAAATACATTCTTATAAAACAAAGTGCACTTCACATTAAGCTAACTGCAACTTTAAAATTTTAAACATGGATACTAGAACACCAAAAATAGCATTTGATACTTTACCATGACATATAAAGGTCTTATTTCACGAATCTTATTTCTTTTTGTATTTTGCCGTAATTCCATATCGATTTTGTTTTTAATAAAAACAGTAATATTTTAGATTTGTAACACATTTGTCGTCGTGTCTGCAGGTTTTCACTCAGTCCTGTTGTTTTTTTTGCCTTTATTTGAACATCTGTTATGTAGAGAGGACAGGAAGTGTAGTGGGCTTGGGGGGTGGGATCGCTAAAGGACCTCCAGCCGGGACTCGAACTCAGGTCGCCCGGAGCACAACAGCGCTATATGTCGGAGAACTTAACCGCAAGGCTATCGGCTCCGACCACTCAGTCCTGTTAATGTTAACACGTCCTCACCTCTGAAACGCTGAACATTTTCCACAAGAAATATTCTGAGCACAAACCTTCATCATCCTGGTCTTCTGAAGGTCATGTGAATAACAAAAGTAAATGTTCTCTTTTGATGATATATTAGTTATGACTGGAGAGGGTCAATCTTAACATAAAACAACATAATTTCATCTTGGAAGTTGTCCTCGTGTTATTAGCATGTTCCCCATGAGGCTTCATCTCATGTATGTTTTAATTTCATGCTAAAAATTCAATCCTGTTACAAAAATGCATCGATCTTCCATGATGTTTCTTCTGGCAGGTTAGTTTGGACGACAGTTTGCTGGAACAAAAGTGATGGATTTAAAAGACTTGATGTACTCTAGTGATGATGACGTCCCACAGCAGAGAGAGTTTCTGTCCGATAAATCAGTGTACAGAACTATTAACCCCATTGTGCTCTTCTGCAGAAGTCTTTTGAGAACCATCCTCAAGTCTACCGGGTTCTCCTCATCCCCCCTGAATCCATCAGCACGCTGACAGAGGACACAGACGCTCTCCAGAAGATGAAGAAGAACACGGATGAACATGAAGAGACGGATGGAGACGCAGTAGAGGACGGCGTGATGTACGAGAGACTAGCCACACAACATCTTCAAGCTCAAGACACGTCCTCGTCTTCTGGTTTTGTGTCAGAATCATCCTGTGGCTGTGGTTCGCTGGCGAAGCCGACTTCAGGGATCCAGGAGTCCTCGGCAGACGTCCAGAGCTCCGGCTGTAGTGTTTCTGAGGAAGACGGTGTCAGTAAGTCTCATCATCTCCTCACAGAAACACGAGCAATGATCAAGTGTGTGGACGAGCCGGACGGAGCTGCGCTGGAGGATGAAGATGTCAATCTGTGTTCAGTCCTGTTACATCACGACACATCGTGCAGCAGCACACATGAGTTTGAGCTCATCACCGACTCGTTTGACACGCCGGTCAACATTCACATGTCTGACTGTGAGCAGGAGAGCGAGGAGGAATATTCAGAGTACTTAAGTCGATGCTAGCGCTTTTATTCGAGTAGTAATTCTGGGGGGGGGGTATTTTTGTATAAGCATTAAAGGGCTCTTCACTGTATTATAAACATAGCGACAGTATTCTTCATGTGTCTGGTATGAAGCTGTATGGTGGGTGCTGTCTCAACTCAGTCTTTATGATCAAAACAGGCCTGTCACAGTATAAAGGCACATTAACTGTTTTTATTGACATTGTGTTAAGTGAATGAAAGAGGATTTTGACTGATGTTTGGAACATTTCTTTAAGCCACAGTGTATGTGAAACGGCCCAGAGTTCAAGCTGTTTGTTCATTGTTACAGGTTCATGAGTGTTGTGGTGTTGTGACTCATCTGATTGAGGCCAGTATTGTAATCCCTCTGACATTTCAATCTCTCTGTAAAGATTTGATTCATTTTTTACTTGAATAAAGTTTGACCTTGAACAGATTCTATGAATGAAATCACAAATGTCTGTGACCTTGTCTTTGTTTCTTCAGTCTGCATGTGTTGTTTTGGGGCTTATATATTCTTCTTGACCAGCACGCCCTTAATAAGAAAACTAAAGTCTTTCCTCCTTAGTTTATTAAAGTGTACGTTGAAGTGTAACAGTAGGGAACTTTCACTACACGATTACATGATCTTTTATTTGCACGGCAACAAGTGATCTCAGACTGATAGTTCAATGCTTTAGCACACAGCTGATGAAAGTGTGATGTTTACTCTTCTAGTTTCAGAAACAGAATCATTTACATATCGCTACTGTTCTTCTGAAACCTTAAATATCTCAATATTTCTGGGGTTTTATTGCCATAAATCATTGTTATTATTAGTCAGGCTTTATTTTGTCACTGCATGGGTTTTTTCAAATATCTAACCCATACAAAGTAATTAAAAGTGCTTCGACAACAGAGTATTTAATCTTTTATAAAGTACAGTGTTTAAAAACGGCGAGTGTTTGTAACCACAGCAACGCGGTTATATTTGAATGTTAAATTCAATGGTGTTCTTTATCATGTCATTGAAATAAAGCTGTAAGTGTAGACCTACTTGAAATAGATTTGAAGTAAATGTTTATGATCAGTCTCATGTGTGATATTCTTTGAGAGGGATGTCCATGTTTTGTTGTGTATTATTGACACACGTGTCGTGCGCGCGGACGCTCATTAAATAAACTCTTTCGCTTTTCTTCTCTGACTCCTCCCCCCCACACACACGCACGCGCACGCACTCGGAAACACGGACTCTCGCGCTCGCTGTCTCTCACACACACTGAAGAAGAACAAACTCTGAGAGGATTTTACACACAGGACTATTAATAATAATAATAATAATAATAATAATAATAATAATGTCGTTGATCGCTTTCTCTCGTCTGTCTATAGTTTTACTTTACATCGGTTTCATCAGCGCAGGTAAGACTTTCACTTGAATAAACTGTTAGTACACGAACAAACGCTTCAACGAATGAAGGCTAATAAGTCTTTATGAAGTTTGTCTATATGACGCTGTGAATGTGACATTTAAGACACTTTTCGAGACAGTTCGGACATGTTGATGATGTCAGTGGTGAGACGGGAAACCCGTCGTGTGTCTGTCTGACAGTAAACGAGAACTCGACTTCCGGCTGCATGATTCACATTGACATGATTATTGTGTGATAATAAAACACATGTATGTTTATGCTGTATGGTTTAAATCAGTCTGAAGTGTATTGTGTTCTCAGAGAAGGTTCCAGTGGCTGAGCATGTGCGAGTGTTTTCGTTAGATATGGGTCTACAGCTGATGTGGGATCCACCGAGAAACCTCACGGATCGACTCTGGACTTACACCGCTGAACTGAGGTCAGACCACTTCACACTCATCAGTGTTGATTCAGAGCATCACGTGACCAGACAGATGCTCATATATTCACTTCGCTTTGATTTTATATGCACTATGTGTTCATTTGACCTGTCATATTATTATCTAATAAAAAACGTTACACTTTGAAATGACTTTAAAGGTTAAATTGTGTCATGAGGTCTGTCACTGGAAAATATATGAACAATCTATTTAATAATAATAATAATAATAATAACAATACATTTAATTTAAGATGCCTTTAAAGCACTCAAGGTCACCAGAAGTAATAGATAAGACGACGACATGAACGTATCAATATCAATAGAACACAAAAAAGATAATCAGCAGCTACAGAAAGAAATGATAAAGTATATCTCAGCCATGATATATCATCATCACTACACCACTATTATATATTTCTAATTAATATTGATGATAGGTCTCATTTATTGAAATAACTCTGTTGGGCCTTGTTAATGACTGATGTCGTTCTCTCTCTGTGAACATGTAGCGGATGGACGAGAGATTTTGAGAGCGTGTGTATGAACATCTCTTCACTCAGCTGTGATTTCACCAATCACGTCTCTACCAGCTTTGGAACATATCGTCTTCGTGTTCGGACCGAGCTCGATGGAGAGACGTCTGCCTGGGTCGAGACTGAAGAGTTTGCAGTGGACAAAATAAGTGAGTCACTGTTCACGTCAAATTTGTCTCTTTAACGCTACAGCTCAATAAAAGTATTACGTCAAAAATGAAATGCTTTAAATGTCTACGTATTAGGGCTGTGCGATATTGAGGAAATGTGATAGCATGCTTAATAATGCGATGTTCGATATGCCATATAATATTTATTTTTATAAAATCAATTTAAATTGTATTAAAATAGATTAAATAAATGA
This sequence comes from Barbatula barbatula, assembly GCF_947034865.1. Taxonomy (NCBI): domain Eukaryota; kingdom Metazoa; phylum Chordata; class Actinopteri; order Cypriniformes; family Nemacheilidae; genus Barbatula; species Barbatula barbatula. Next base: position 24,872,966 of record NC_136772.1, read on the forward strand.
TATAATCAACATATATTTCACATTATTTAAGGAAAAAGAAAGCATCATTAGAACTTCTGGAAGTGAACAGCCATGTGTTACTGTTGCAGTCAACAAATCTGACATTTAGTAAACAAACAAAAATAAATGAAACAAATTTCGCTTCGCGATGCATATTGTTGATTGTCAGAGCACGAGCAGCACGCTATCCCAACTAACATCCTCCTGACACAAACAATAGTATATTATTATCAGCATCCACATAAAACTCTGACCATACATCACTTCACTAAGAATTAAATAGCTCATTTATCACAAACCATCGAGGTAAGCATATTATGATATACACATGTACGATATTTCCATATATTGCACAGCCCAAGTATCAACTCAACTTGGCTTTATAAATAATTTCATGTCTGAAATAACGTATAAAAATCATAAAAGTTGAAATTGCTGAAAGACTGATATAGTCGTGTGTGTGTGTGTAGCTAATATAAGTGGGCCACATGTGGAGCTGAGAAGCAGAAAGGGTCAAACTGAAGTTCATATTACTGATCCTCCCATGAAGAAAAATCACCTGAGGGATGTGTTCGGCAGTATTTCTTACCTCATCCATTACTGGAAAGACGGAGAAGTGACAAAGGTAATTTTATCAGCTCATACACATCATCTGATGGAGGTGTTTATTTCAGCTTTGAATAGTTTGTTTATTCCTTATGTGAAACAGAAACCCAGCGTTCTGTTTAAAGACGCACTGATGTGATCTGGAATGTGCTGCATTATTTAATGTGTCATTTCAACTGAAATATTCCCCCTTTATAAAACAACCAACAGCATTTAGTTTACAACACAGACTGTCAAAGCGGCATTTAACCGCATGATGGCCACAGTGGGAACTGATGCTTAAAGTCTAAGAGGATCAAAATAGTTTTTTTGCTTCAGAAGTCATTGATGAACCCTCTGAAGTCGGATGGATCAGTTTGAGGGAGGATATACTGTATCCGTGCTTCAAAAAGGGTTTCAAAGCATTAGCTGTGAAGAGCCAGAGTATCTTTCAAAATGATTCAGAAATGATTCAAATTCATTCTAGGAAGAAGTTTTTCTTTAAGGCCAACTTGCTTTTACTAAAAGGAAAAAAGACAATGGTAACTATAAAGCACGTGACTGTAGTTTGTGATCAAATGATTGGATGTGATGAACTCAAACATCACTAAACGTGTATGTGTGGGCTCTTTCTGTAAGTGTTTTTCTGGTGTATTATATCCAGGAGGAACTAATAAGAGAACAGAACAGAATCATGTTACCGTCTCTGGAGCCGCTGGTGAGCTACTGTGTTCAGGTGGCAGTTTTGTGTTCCATCAATACAACCAGTGACTTCAGCAATGTCACCTGTGTGACCAACACAGCCAGCGGTGAGATTTCACACTGATTTATTTATAGGCACTGGTCAAACATAATCCACCTGCAGCACGAGCTTTTATTTAGCCATGTGTTATCCGTGACCCTAAGAAAACACAAATCATCAGTTTGTCTGGTAAGATTAAAAACAATCTTCTTTTTTTTGTAACAATCTTCAGCACATTCAGCTCACTTCTGTTTTCAGACCTGACTGAAGATAGAAATATCAAGCAGTGGTTTTGGCTGTAGTGTTTGTTTCTATGGTGAATGTGTGCTTTAATCTTGTTGTTTGTTTGTTGTTGTTGTGTTAGATGAGGTGGAGAGCTGGTTTATAGCGGTGTTGTTGTTGGTCAGTTTTGTGGTGGTGTCACTGGCTGTGATTCTCATCTTTCTGGCTGTGTGGTACAGTTATAAAGTGTGCCGAATGATTTATCCAGATGCCAAACTACCTGAACACTTGAAACAGGTACAGTATAGTGAAGTCATCATCATAATAGCATGAGAATACTTGTTTTCACTTTGCATTTTATTTAATTACTTTTTATATAGTATACATTACTAAAAACTATTTTTGACCGATTTTATTATCTTATTATTTACTTGTGTATGTTAAAATCAAACCTTTCTGAATGACATTGATTGATTTTCTTATGTGTCATGTTTCATCAGTGTGTGTTCAGGTTCAGGAATGATGTGTTAGAAATGTGTCTTCAGTGACGCATACAACAGATGAAAAATCTTTAACTTTAGAATCCTACAGACGTCCTGTAGACATAGTGCTGCTGTGTGTTTAAATGAGTGTGTGTGGTTCTCTCTCTGGATGTCTGTGCAGTATCTATGTGAACGGCCTCCGTCCTCCAAGCTGTTGAGCGCTCCGCCGAAGGAGGACGTTCATGAGGTGAGGATCCTTCACGAGGAGACGCAGAACACTCAGCTGGCAGAGCGACCAATCAGAGCTCGGGATAATCGGACAGATTGCTGGACAACGGTGGATATAAAAGAGAGAGATGAAGAGCAGAGATTATGTTGATGAAATTAAACCATCGTATTCACATCATGAACTTTCTTCATTTTATAAATGTTAAGTATTGTGAAGCCTCGGCATCAGTCTGAGGTTAAATATCTGAATTACTGAAGGGCTTTTGTATTTTACATTTACATTACATTTATGCATTTGACAGATGCTTCTTACATTGCATTATACTACACATGTTTTGTTTCTAAGTATGTGCATCCCCGGGAATCAAACCCACGACCTCGGCACTGCTACTCTAACCTCTGCGCTGCAGTCTGCGTGTGTATTTTTACTTTTCATGAATACAGCAGCAGTATAATGTTATTATTAATAGGTTTGTATGCTGCATGTTTTATGTACAGTTTGTTTGTAAAAAGCTATTTAAAGCAACACTTTGTAGTTTAAGACTTTAAAATAATGAAATGATTTCTGTGTTAGAACAACTCTTAACCAGACGAGTTCTACTGCCGCTGCTACACGTCTCTGCTTCTGAAATCGACATTCGCCATAACGCTTGTAATACAGCTGTGTGGCTTTATGAATTTGTACATGGTGAAGTTCATTTTGTACAATATTTGTCACTTTTATTTTATTCGTTTTTAATAAAGAGAACAAAACAAATGTTTGCCACGTTTATTTAGTATTACATTTATTAAGTTTAATACAATTACTTCATATATTTAAAATGAAACACTGCTATATGTGACATTCATTTAATCTGCTAATCTCAAAAAGTATAAAATAACTCAACAAGAACAAACATAAGTGTATAAACGTCCATTCGTGGCATTAACCGTCACTCTCCTCCAGCTAGTGTGTCAGATGTCCAATCAAAATCAGAATGCATTGTGGATAAAAAGTAGTGAACAAATCTAGCGAATGACTTGTTTACTCAGAAACCGGTCAACATGATATGGGCTCTATATAGGAGCGAATTCAGACACAGCCTCACAAATCTCAGAAGCAGAGGACCATCCAGGTATTTATTGCCTACTGTTTCGTGCATACTGAGGGTTCAGACATGCTACTCGTGACTCATACTCTTTTTCGCCTACTATATAGTATGGAAATAGGGGAGTTCGGACAAAGCTGTTTCTCGTTTCGGAAGGCTGCGTCCTGTTGCACGTGATTTGAGTTCAGAGTGAGGTGAGGTGTAGTATGTAGTGTAGTGAGGTGAGGTGTAGTATGTAGTGTGGAGTAGTGAGGTGAGGTGTAGTATGTAGTGTAGTGTAGTGAGGTGAGGTGAGGTGAGGTGTAGTATGTAGTGTAGTGCAGTGAGGTGAGGTGAGGTGTAGTATGTAGTGTAGTATAGTGAGGTGAGGTGTAGTATGTAGTGTGGAGTAGTGAGGTGTAGTATGTAGTGTAGTGTAGTGAGGTGAGGTGTAGTATATAGTGTAGTGTAGTGAGGTGAGGTGTAGTATGTAGTGTAGTGTAGTGAGGTGAGGTGTAGTATGTAGTGTAGTGTAGTGAGGTGAGGTGTAGTATGTAGTGTAGTGTAGTGAGGTGAGGTGTAGTATGTAGTGTAGTGTAGTGAGGTGAGGTGTAGTATGTAGTATGTAGTGTAGTGTAGTGAGGTGAGGTGTAGTATGTAGTGTAGTGAGGTGAGGTGTAGTATGTAGTGTGGAGCAGTGAGGTGTAGTATGTAGTGTAGTGTAGTGAGGTGAGGTGTAGTATGTAGTGTAGTGAGGTGAGGTGAGGTGCAGTATGTAGTGTAGTGTAGTGAGGTGAGGTGTAGTATGTAGTGTGGAGCAGTGAGGTGTAGTATGTAGTGTAGTGAGGTGAGGTGTAGTATGTAGTGTAGTGTAGTGAGGTGAGGTGTAGTATGTAGTGTAGTGAGGTGAGGTGAGGTGCAGTATGTAGTGTAGTGTAGTGAGGTGTAGTATGTAGTGTGGAGCAGTGAGGTGTAGTATGTAGTGTAGTGAGGTGAGGTGTAGTATGTAGTGTAGTGAGGTGAGGTGTAGTATGTAGTGTAGTGTAGTGAGGTGAGGTGTAGTATGTAGTGTGGAGTAGTGAGGTGAGGTGTAGTATGTAGTGTAGTGAGGTGGGGTGTAGTATGTAGTGTAGTGAGGTGAGGTGTAGTATGTAGTGTAGTAAGGTGAGGTGTAGTATGTAGTGTAGTGTAGTGAGGTGAGGTGTAGTATGTAGTGTGGAGTAGTGAGGTGAGGTGTAGTATGTAGTGTGGAGCAGTGAGGTGTAGTATGTAGTGTAGTGTAGTGAGGTGAGGTGTAGTATGTAGTGTAGTGAGGTGAGGTGCAGTATGTAGTGTAGTGTAGTGAGGTGAGGTGTAGTATGTAGTGTGGAGCAGTGAGGTGCAGTATGTAGTGTAGTGAGGTGAGGTGTAGTATGTAGTGTAGTGTAGTGAGGTGAGGTGTAGTATATAGTGTAGTGTAGTGAGGTGAGGTGTAGTATGTAGTGTAGTGTAGTGAGGTGAGGTGCAGTATGTAGTGTAGTGTAGTGAGGTGAGGTATAGTATGTAGTGTAGTGTAGTGAGGTGAGGTGCAGTATGTAGTGTAGTGTAGTGAGGTGAGGTATAGTATGTAGTGTAGTGTAGTGAGGTGAGGTGCAGTATGTAGTGTAGTGTAGTGAGGTGAGGTGTAGTATGTAGTGTAGTGTAGTGAGGTGAGGTGTAGTATGTAGTGTAGTGAGGTGAGGTGTAGTATGTAGTGTAGTGTAGTGTAGTGAGGTGAGGTGTAGTATGTAGTGTAGTGTAGTGAGGTGAGGTGTAGTATGTAGTGTAGTGTAGTGAGGTGAGGTGCAGTATGTAGTGTAGTGTAGTGAGGTGAGGTGTAGTATGTAGTGTAGTGTAGTGAGGTGAGGTGTAGTATGTAGTGTAGGGAGGTGAGGTGAGGTGTAGTATGTAGTGTAGTGTAGTGAGGTGAGGTGTAGTATGTAGTGTAGTGTAGTGAGGTGAGGTGTAGTATGTAGTGTAGTGTAGTGAGGTGAGGTGTAGTATGTAGTGTAGTGTAGTGAGGTGAGGTGTAGTATGTAGTGTAGTGTAGTGAGGTGAGGTGAGGTGTAGTATGTAGTGTAGTGTAGTGAGGTGGGGTGTAGTATGTAGTGTAGTGTAGTGAGGTGAGGTGTAGTATGTAGTGTGGAGCAGTGAGGTGTAGTATGTAGTGTAGTGAGGTGAGGTGTAGTATGTAGTGTAGTGTAGTGAGGTGAGGTGTAGTATGTAGTGTAGTGTAGTGAGGTGAGGTGTAGTATGTAGTGTAGTGAGGTGAGGTGCAGTATGTAGTGTAGTGTAGTGAGGTGAGGTGTAGTATGTAGTGTGGAGCAGTGAGGTGTAGTATGTAGTGTAGTGTAGTGAGGTGAGGTGTAGTATGTAGTGTAGTGAGGTGAGGTGTAGTATGTAGTGTAGTGTAGTGTAGTCAGGTGAGGTGTAGTATGTAGTGTAGTGTAGTGAGGTGAGGTGAGGTGTAGTATGTAGTGTAGTGTAGTGAGGTGAGGTGTAGTATGTAGTGTAGTGTAGTGAGGTGAGGTGTAGTATGTAGTGTAGTGTAGTGAGGTGAGGTGTAGTATGGAGTGTAGTGTAGTGAGGTGAGGTGTAGTATGTAGTGTAGTGTAGTGAGGTGAGGTGTAGTATGTAGTGTAGTGTAGTGAGGTGAGGTGTAGTATGTAGTGTAGTGTAGTGTAGTCAGGTGAGGTGTAGTATGTAGTGTAGTGTAGTGAGGTGAGGTGTAGTATGTAGTGTAGTGTAGTGAGGTGAGGTGTAGTATGGAGTGTAGTGTAGTGAGGTGAGGTGTAGTATGTAGTGTAGTGTAGTGAGGTGAGGTGTAGTATGGAGTGTAGTGTAGTGAGGTGGGGTGTAGTATGTAGTGTAGTGTAGTGTAGTCAGGTGAGGTGTAGTATGTAGTGTAGTGTAGTGAGGTGAGGTGTAGTATGTAGTGTAGTGTAGTGAGGTGAGGTGTAGTATGTAGTGTAGTGTAGTGTAGTGTAGTGTAGTGAGGTGAGGTGTAGTATGTAGTGTAGTGTAGTGAGGTGAGGTGTAGTATGGAGTGTAGTGTAGTGAGGTGAGGTGTAGTATGTAGTGTAGTGTAGTGAGGTGAGGTGAGGTGTAGTATGTAGTGTAGTGTAGTGTAGTGTAGTGAGGTGAGGTGTAGTATGTAGTGTAGTGTAGTGAGGTGAGGTGTAGTATGTAGTGTAGTGTAGTGAGGTGAGGTGTAGTATGTAGTGCAGTGTAGTAAGGTGAGGTGTAGTATGTAGTGTAGTGTAGTGAGGTGAGGTGTAGTATGGAGTGTAGTGTAGTGAGGTGAGGTGTAGTATGTAGTGTAGTGTAGTGAGGTGAGGTGTAGTATGTAGTGTAGTGTAGTGAGGTGAGGTGTAGTATGTAGTGTAGTGTAGTGAGGTGAGGTGTAGTATGGAGTGTAGTGTAGTGAGGTGAGGTGTAGTATGTAGTGTAGTGTAGTGAGGTGAGGTGTAGTATGTAGTGTAGTGTAGTGAGGTGAGGTGTAGTATGTAGTGTAGTGTAGTGAGGTGAGGTGTAGTATGTAGTGTAGTGTAGTGAGGTGAGGTGTAGTATGTAGTGTAGTGTAGTGAGGTGAGGTGTAGTATGTAGTGTAGTGTAGTAAGGTGAGGTGTAGTATGTAGTGTAGTGTAGTGAGGTGGGGTGTAGTATGTAGTGTAGTGTAGTGAGGTGAGGTGTAGTATGTAGTGTGGAGCAGTGAGGTGTAGTATGTAGTGTAGTGAGGTGAGGTGTAGTATGTAGTGTAGTGTAGTGAGGTGAGGTGTAGTATGTAGTGTAGTGTAGTGAGGTGAGGTGTAGTATGTAGTGTAGTGAGGTGAGGTGCAGTATGTAGTGTAGTGTAGTGAGGTGAGGTGTAGTATGTAGTGTGGAGCAGTGAGGTGTAGTATGTAGTGTAGTGTAGTGAGGTGAGGTGTAGTATGTAGTGTAGTGAGGTGAGGTGTAGTATGTAGTGTAGTGTAGTGTAGTGAGGTGAGGTGTAGTATGTAGTGTAGTGTAGTGAGGTGAGGTGTAGTATGTAGTGTAGTGTAGTGAGGTGAGGTGTAGTATGTAGTGTAGTGTAGTGAGGTGAGGTGTAGTATGTAGTGTAGTGTAGTGAGGTGTAGTATGTAGTGTAGTGTAGTGAGGTGAGGTGTAGTGTAGTGTAGTGTAGTGAGGTGTAGTATGTAGTGTAGTGTAGTGAGGTGAGGTGTAGTATGTAGTGTAGTGTAGTGAGGTGGGGTGTAGTATGTAGTGTAGTGCAGTGAGGTGAGGTGTAGTATGTAGTGTAGTGTAGTGAGGTGAGGTGCAGTATGTAGTGTGGAGTAGTGAGGTGTATTATGTAGTGTAGTGTAGTGAGGTGAGGTGTAGTATGTAGTGTAGTGAGGTGAGGTGTAGTATATAGTGTAGTGTAGTGAGGTGAGGTGAGGTGTAGTATGTAGTGTAGTGAGGTGAGGTGAGGTGTAGTATGTAGTGTAGTGTAGTGAGGTGAGGTGTAGTATGTAGTGTAGTGTAGTGTAGTGAGGTGTAGTATGTAGTGTAGTGTAGTGAGGTGAGGTGTAGTGTAGTGTAGTGTAGTGAGGTGTAGTATGTAGTGTAGGGAGGTGAGGTGAGGTGTAGTATGTAGTGTAGTGTAGTGAGGTGAGGTGTAGTATGTAGTGTAGTGTAGTGAGGTGAGGTGTAGTATGTAGTGTAGTGTAGTGAGGTGGGGTGTAGTATGTAGTGTAGTGCAGTGAGGTGAGGTGAGGTGTAGTATGTAGTGTAGTGTAGTGAGGTGAGGTGCAGTATGTAGTGTAGTGTAGTGAGGTGAGGTGTAGTATATAGTGTAGTGAGGTGAGGTGAGGTGTAGTATGTAGTGTAGTGTAGTGAGGTGGGGTGTAGTATATAGTGTAGTGTAGTGAGGTGAGGTGTAGTATGTAGTGTAGTGTGGAGTAGTGAGGTGTAGTATGTAGTGTAGTGAGGTGAGGTGTAGTATGTAGTGTGGAGTAGTGAGGTGAGGTGTAGTATGTAGTGTAGTGTGGTGAGGTGAGGTGTAGTATATAGTGTAGTGTAGTGAGGTGTAGTATGTAGTGTAGTGTAGTGAGGTGAGGTGTAGTATGTAGTGTAGTGTAGTGAGGTGAGGTGTAGTATATAGTGTAGTGTAGTGAGGTGAGGTGCAGTATGTAGTGTAGTGTAGTGAGGTGAGGTGCAGTATGTAGTGTAATGTAGTGAGGTGAGGTGTAGTATGTAGTGTAGTGAGGTGAGGTGTAGTATGTAGTGTAGTGTAGTGAGGTGAGGTGTAGTATGTAGTGTAGTGTAGTGAGGTGAGGTGTAGTATGTAGTGTAGTGTAGTGAGGTGAGGTGTAGTATGTAGTGTAGTGTAGTGAGGTGTAGTATGTAGTGTAGTGTAGTGAGGTGAGGTGTAGTGTAGTGTAGTGTAGTGAGGTGTAGTATGTAGTGTAGTGTAGTGAGGTGAGGTGTAGTATGTAGTGTGGAGCAGTGAGGTGTAGTATGTAGTGTAGTGAGGTGAGGTGTAGTATGTAGTGTAGTGTAGTGAGGTGAGGTGTAGTATGTAGTGTAGTGCAGTGAGGTGAGGTGTAGTATGTAGTGTAGTGTAGTGAGGTGTAGTATGTAGTGTAGTGTAGTGAGGTGTAGTATATAGTGTAGTGTAGTGAGGTGAGGTGTAGTATGTAGTGTAGTGTAGTGAGGTGAGGTGCAGTATGTAGTGTAGTGTAGTGAGGTGAGGTGTAATATATAGTGTAGTGAGGTGAGGTGAGGTGTAGTATGTAGTGTAGTGTAGTGAGGTGGGGTGTAGTATATAGTGTAGTGTAGTGAGGTGAGGTGTAGTATGTAGTGTAGTGTGGAGTAGTGAGGTGTAGTATGTAGTGTAGTGAGGTGAGGTGTAGTATGTAGTGTGGAGTAGTGAGGTGAGGTGTAGTATGTAGTGTAGTTTAGTGAGGTGAGGTGTAGTATATAGTGTAGTGTAGTGAGGTGTAGTATGTAGTGTAGTGTAGTGAGGTGAGGTGTAGTATGTAGTGTAGTGTAGTGAGGTGAGGTGTAGTATATAGTGTAGTGTAGTGAGGTGAGGTGCAGTATGTAGTGTAGTGTAGTGAGGTGAGGTGTAGTATGTAGTGTAGTGTAGTGAGGTGAGGTGTAGTATGTAGTGTAGTGTAGTGAGGTGGGGTGTAGTATGTAGTGTAGTGTAGTGAGGTGAGGTGCAGTATGTAGTGTAGTGTAGTGAGGTGAGGTGTAGTATGTAGTGTAGTGTAGTGAGCTGAGGTGTAGTATGTAGTGTAGTGTAGTGAGGTGTAGTATGTAGTGTAGTGTAGTGAGGTGGGGTGTAGTATGTAGTGTAGTGTAGTGAGGTGGGGTGTAGTATGTAGTGTAGTGTAGTGAGGTGAGGTGCAGTATGTAGTGTAGTGTAGTGAGGTGTAGTATGTAGTGTAGTGTAGTGAGGTGGGGTGTAGTATGTAGTGTAGTGTAGTGAGGTGAGGTGCAGTATGTAGTGTAGTGTAGTGTAGTGAGGTGAGGTGTAGTATGTAGTGTAGTGTAGTGAGGTGGGGTGTAGTATGTAGTGTAGTGTAGTGAGGTGGGGTGTAGTATGTAGTGTAGTGTAGTGTAGTGAGGTGAGGTGTAGTATGTAGTGTAGTGTAGTGAGCTGAGGTGTAGTATGTAGTGTAGTGTAGTGAGGTGAGGTGTAGTATGTAGTGTAGTGAGGTGAGGTGTGGTGTAGTATGTAGTGTAGTGTAGTGAGGTGAGGTGAGGTGTAGTATGTAGTGTAGTGTAGTGAGGTGTGGTGTAGTATGTAGTGTAGTGTAGTGAGGTGAGGTGCAGTATGTAGTGTAGTGTAGTGAGGTGAGGTGTAGTATGTAGTGTAGTGTAGTGAGGTGAGGTGTAGTATGTAGTGTAGTGTAGTGAGGTGAGGTGTAGTATGTAGTGTAGTGTAGTGAGGTGAGGTGCAGTATGTAGTGTAGTGTAGTGAGGTGTAGTATGTAGTGTAGTGTAGTGAGGTGTAGTATATAGTGTAGTGTAGTGAGGTGAGGTGTAGTATGTAGTGTAGTGTAGTGAGGTGAGGTGCAGTATGTAGTGTAGTGTAGTGAGGTGAGGTGTAGTATATAGTGTAGTGAGGTGAGGTGAGGTGTAGTATGTAGTGTAGTGTAGTGAGGTGGGGTGTAGTATATAGTGTAGTGTAGTGAGGTGAGGTGTAGTATGTAGTGTAGTGTGGAGTAGTGAGGTGTAGTATGTAGTGTAGTGAGGTGAGGTGTAGTATGTAGTGTGGAGTAGTGAGGTGAGGTGTAGTATGTAGTGTAGTGTAGTGAGGTGAGGTGTAGTATATAGTGTAGTGTAGTGAGGTGTAGTATGTAGTGTAGTGTAGTGAGGTGAGGTGTAGTATGTAGTGTAGTGTAGTGAGGTGAGGTGTAGTATATAGTGTAGTGTAGTGAGGTGAGGTGCAGTATGTAGTGTAGTGTAGTGAGGTGAGGTGTAGTATGTAGTGTAGTGTAGTGAGGTGGGGTGTAGTATGTAGTGTAGTGTAGTGAGGTGAGGTGCAGTATGTAGTGTAGTGTAGTGAGGTGAGGTGTAGTATGTAGTGTAGTGTAGTGAGCTGAGGTGTAGTATGTAGTGTAGTGTAGTGAGGTGTAGTATGTAGTGTAGTGTAGTGAGGTGGGGTGTAGTATGTAGTGTAGTGTAGTGAGGTGGGGTGTAGTATGTAGTGTAGTGTAGTGAGGTGAGGTGCAGTATGTAGTGTAGTGTAGTGAGGTGAGGTGTAGTATGTAGTGTAGTGTAGTGAGGTGGGGTGTAGTATGTAGTGTAGTGTAGTGAGGTGAGGTGCAGTATGTAGTGTAGTGTAGTGTAGTGAGGTGAGGTGTAGTATGTAGTGTAGTGTAGTGAGGTGGGGTGTAGTATGTAGTGTAGTGTAGTGAGGTGGGGTGTAGTATGTAGTGTAGTGTAGTGTAGTGAGGTGAGGTGTAGTATGTAGTGTAGTGTAGTGAGCTGAGGTGTAGTATGTAGTGTAGTGTAGTGAGGTGAGGTGTAGTATGTAGTGTAGTGAGGTGAGGTGTGGTGTAGTATGTAGTGTAGTGTAGTGAGGTGAGGTGTAGTATGTAGTGTAGTGTAGTGAGGTGTGGTGTAGTATGTAGTGTAGTGTAGTGAGGTGAGGTGTAGTATGTAGTGTAGTGAGGTGAGGTGTGGTGTAGTATGTAGTGTAGTGTAGTGAGGTGAGGTGTAGTATGTAGTGTAGTGTAGTGAGGTGAGGTGTAGTATGTAGTGTAGTGAGGTGAGGTGTAGTATGTAGTGTAGTGTAGTGAGGTGAGGTGTAGTATGTAGTGTAGTGAGGTGAGGTGAGGTGTAGTATGTAGTGTAGTGTAGTGAGGTGAGGTGTAGTATGTAGTGTAGTGTAGTGAGGTGAGGTGTAGTATGTAGTGTAGTGAGGTGAGGTGTAGTATGTAGTGTAGTGTAGTGAGGTGAGGTGTAGTATGTAGTGTAGTGAGGTGAGGTGAGGTGTAGTATGTAGTGTAGTGTAGTGAGGTGAGGTGCAGTATGTAGTGTAGTGTAGTGAGGTGGGGTGTAGTATGTAGTGTAGTGAGGTGAGGTGAGGTGCAGTATGTAGTGTAGTGTAGTGAGGTGAGGTGTAGTATGTAGTGTAGTGTAGTGAGGTGGGGTGTAGTATGTAGTGTAGTGTAGTGAGGTGAGGTGTAGTATGTAGTGTAGTGTAGTGAGGTGAGGTGTAGTATGTAGTGTAGTGAGGTGAGGTGAGGTGTAGTATGTAGTGTAGTGTAGTGAGGTGAGGTGTAGTATATAGTGTAGTGTAGTGAGGTGAGGTGTAGTATGTAGTGTAGTGTAGTGAGGTGGGGTGTAGTATGTAGTGTAGTGTAGTGAGGTGAGGTGTAGTATGTAGTGTAGTGAGGTGAGGTGAGGTGTAGTATGTAGTGTAGTGAGGTGAGGTGCAGTATGTAGTGTAGTGTAGTGAGGTGGGGTGTAAACATGACGTGATGTTCAGCACAGACTGAGTCGCCCTGCGTTGTGTTTGAGTCCAGCACATGAGCACAAGTGTGTGTGGATGAAGGATGTCAGGAGACATCAGAGTGGATTTGTGTTTTCACGTCCTGCTGCCTCTCTCACTGCTCATTGGTGAGTTCCTCTTCTTTTAAAGCTTGTTTTTCTTTAGCTAAAGCACTCTTTCACGTAATAAGAGTAAATGTTTTTATTTTTCTGGCAAAACGGGAGAATGAAGAGAAAAATATTGCTGACTGTTCTGATATTATTATATACATTTATAAACAATACTGAGATTTCACTTTTATTGTCTCGGCAAAGTTTGTGGGACATTAAACAGATGTTATAAATATAATGTTATCAAACACAATTATTTTATAGCTGGAGACGCTCACAAAAACTGTGCTTAGAAATTAATTTACCAATCATTTGAGCTGTATCCATAAAATAAATTCAGACACCAACCTGAGAGTCTGTTCGGGTATCGTTCGGGTTTTTCAGATACCAGAAAATGTAATACACAATAATACACCACAATTCACAATTAAAGTTTAAAGTGAATGTGAAATGAGCATGGACATGGAAAGATGTTATAGATGTTATATATCGGTGTTATACACCCTCCAGTTAACTAAATGCTCACCATAGTTGTATAAAATATGTGCAGAAAAAGAGTTGAACATATCAACAGATGAAGTCACAGAGATCCTTCTTGGCAACATTATTTAGAGATTTTATTATTAGAGAGACAGAGAGACACAGAGAGAGAGAGAGAGACGGGTGACGGGCGTCTGGTTTTGAGCAGATCACCGTGTTTTATGACATTATGATCTAAGCTGTGATATAGTAAAAGATTTCTATATCACTTGAGTTTTTCTTCTGGTTGTGTATAAATATTGTGTTTATCGTCGGCTCATTGTCTTACTGTACAGGTGCAATATTGTGTATGAAACGTCTGCGCTCTACTCTTTCTCCTCAGTTGTGTCATCATGAGTTTCTCCTTCACAGAATCCACAGAAAGAGGTTTATTGTAGAAGTGTGATGAACACAAGCACATTGATGTTTGGGGATCAGAGATTATTTACTTTACACTGTTTACTGTTAGAAATAACGATAGAAACCATTCAAATTGCCACCAAATGCAAATTATAATTCACAATGAAAGAGATTTATTAAGGGTACTGACCATTTTGACCATTACTAAATATCATTTTGTTTTATTTCTAAAGGTTCTTTTAGTGTGCAGCTTAAAAATATTCAAGTGAAAAAAATGCTGAAATATTCTGTTAAAATATGAAAGGCCTTTGTTAGAAGAATGTTGTGTTCAATCCGACTCAGATGGACAGAGTGTTGTTGTGTTGTGAGGTTTTCCGTCCCAAATGTATATTCATGTTGATTCTCAAATAACAGAACAACACTGACAGAAATAGACTTTACACAACAAACTGAAAAACATCAGTATCAAATATTTCAGTTTGATTTGTTTTACTGATAGTGTTGGAAAGCACATTATGATTCCTTATCTGTGAAAGGTGCTTTATAAATACATTTGACATACTTGCTAGAGAATAGAAGTCGTCATCACATGTAAAACTCACAGACTTTAACTCTGAGCAGTTTCTGGATGATGATGCTTTTAGTGATGCTGAAGGGTTGCTGGTGATGATGTTGATATCAATTTACTGTTGCGTACATTTCTGCTGATTGTATTTAGGCTTTGAAATGGATCTAGCTTATGTTTTCTTAAGATGATCTTGACTGAAAAAACCTGCAAGTATCGTAAAGTTTTGACATTATTTTTTTGTGAGAATACAGAAATATCCTATTTGTCTTTTTGTCCACAGCAATATTATTCCGTTACAATGGCCTTTCAGTGGTGTATCTGCTGTTTCTTCTGTCCATTCCTCTGGTGCCCAATCCAAACGTGGCTACTACAAAGGGTACGTGAGAATAAGTGACCAATGATGAATATCATCTCCCATTATATGAACAGTGCAGTAAAACACATTGATCTATGTCAATATCATTATAGATTCCAGTGAGTAAATGTCATTGTGTCGGTGTGAGTATTGTGCATGAAGTAAAGTGTAAACATCTGTTCATTGATCTTGAAAGAACAGTAAATGACTGCAGTTCTAATGCTATTGGAGGTTTTTTCTATATTTGTGTAGCGTATTTTTGTTTTAATTCATCAGTTAAGTGTTTGGTCCAGACATGTCATCAATGATGCATTACAGAATAATCATTCTGCAGTCAGCTCAGGCATTACCTTTAAGACTTTAAAACATCCTTTCACATCCTTTATAGATCCACATAATCCTGTTAAGTTTACTTACTTATTTCCATTCAGGAACTTACTTTAATTGACTCATTTACTCTCTCTCTCTCTCTCTCTCTCTCTCTCTCTCTCTCTCTCTCTCTCTCTCTCTCTCTCTCTCTCTCTCTCTCACACACACACACACACACACACACACACGCACACACACGCACACACACACACGCACACTCACTCAATGTTTACTGTAAGTATGAGGATTATTGAGGAATTATGAGGAAAAATGGCAAAGCTTTTAGTAAAAACCAGGCGATGGGAAACACATTTGCTGGCTCAGCTGATTGATTTATTGCCGTGTAATCAAAAACAACATCCTCATTTCTCCTACATTTACAGAAATAAATGATGTCAGATATTGATCTCCTGCAGACATAAAACTGAGACAGATGAGCTGAAAAACATTTTGTGAATGTTGTATTATACTGTAATACAACTGAAATATTTCTGTTTTAAGGCTCCGCTCATCATCAATCTAAATAAAGATTCAAACACGTGTCTCATCATTGTCTTCTCAGATGTATAGCCCACGACTCACATAAATCATTTATATATTGTTGTTAGCGTCTGCCAAACATTCATCATTTCATCATCAAAAAAATGTTGAAGTGGACCCATACGGTTAGAAAATACAAATATTCAAGTTTTGCAATCTATTTCAGACATACACTTTATAAGTCACTTTAAAAATTAAAATAATACGATTATTTCAGTTCAACGGACAAAACCACGTGTGATGGCATGAGGAGGAGAAAATCATTTTCATTTTTGTTGAAGTATTTCCTGAAATGAAAAAGATCATCGAGTTCTGAACAGTGTGATCTGAGGACACCAAGAGTTTAAAAAAAGAACTATTACAGAAAACAGAAAATGTTCATAAACTACTGTGAAGTGTTCAGATTCTTGACATCCAGCAGAAGCTCAAGATCTCTCTGTAGCCTGAGTCCTGATTTAATGAACATGAATTATTATACACTTTTATGTTTTTATACTTTAAATTTGACATTTCACATTCATACAACATTAAGTTAAAAAGTGCAGCTGTGGGAACTTTGTTGAGGTTTTTGTTAGTATTGATTCACCTGACTCAATGGAGCCATGTGTGTACAATACCCTGAAAAGCCATCACATAAAGAAACAGATCAATAGTGGATTCTCCAGAGATGGTCAGAGATGCTCCTTTAGATTTGCTGACGTTTTCATCACATAGCAGTTCAATGGCAATAAATGAGAATATTACACCACACTGCAGGTGTTTGGGCCGTTTCATCTGATGCCTTCGGTTTGAATGTAGGATTTCAGTCCAGTAACTTCATGCAATCTCAACCAAAACCCAACAGATGTCACGCGTCTGCAGTTTATGTGTCTCCGTTCACTGACGGATGTCTTGACATGAATGAGACTAAAAAACATGAGCACGGAATTATAAGAATGATAAGAAATGAAAAGAATAAATCAATGAACACAGTTAAATGAATAAAGACAACTGAACTGAAATTTCTCATTTTGATTCCAAAGTAACGTGTGGCTCTGGGACCAGCTAGCTGTCAAAACAAATGTAAATACAAAAATAAAACATGATAAATATAGTTTACTGAAGACAGCTGAGCAGAGGACAATCCCTAAATAATTCTCTAATATGATGACAAACAAATGACTTATCATCATGAGCAAGTGAAATACAGTGGATTGAAATGCTTCTGAACTTAGAAATGTGTATATTAATGTGAAGCCTTTGTATCTTTGGAGACGGTCCCTAAATTCAGACGTCAAACCAATTTTATGCTGGTGGATAAACACTGAATTTTTAAATCTGTACTTACATACTTGCTTAAATACTCAAAGTCAATAAATAAATGAAGTATTAAAAAGGACATTTCCAAATGATTCCTGTAAAGTTGAATCCACAAGTTATAAAAATAGCGACTAGTGTTTTGATCGGGTACTCAAGGGGTCCTGGGCAGTCTGTGATGTAAATACTCCATCAGTGGGGGATTGTGTGATTATACCATCAACTATCACTGTTTTATAGTCTGCTTTCAAAGTAATAATGATCTAACAACGCTTGTCATGTCATACCCTGCAGAAATATGTGTATATGTCTGTGTGCAGGTAAGAGTGTGAGATTTCTTCACACTGTTTGCTCGACCGCTGTCATGTTTCTGGCTCTTCAGTGTGGGATGCAAATCCCCTTCACTTACATTCAGAAACATGGTGAGATCACTTGTGTTCATATGTCACAGTGTTTACTGGGATAGAAACACACATCTTTGATCTGACTTTGATGATCTGTATTCTTCAGTGAGCGGACCGTGGGACAATGTGTTCTTTCACCTCGGTGTTGTCAGGTATGATCCATTCATTCATTTGTTCATTTTAGTGACACAATAAAACGTATGATTCCAAGACTCAACATTAAAACAATAAAGTAATGACGGTTGAAGAATGAGTTTAAATATATTAGTTTTATTTTTGGAAAATCATATGTGGAGTTTTGTTGTATCGTATTGACATAAAAACTGACATTGAAGTGGGAATTGTGACTTATTTATTTATACCATGGTCTGTTTGAATACTGGATTGTGATTGGCTGGAAGGTGTGCATTAAAACCGTTTAACGCATGGGTGCCTCCAGTCAATTTGAAATGATCTGACACAAATAACCCTCATGTTCACCTGTTTGATCATAAATGACGCTGTAGACATCAATAACAGCTTTAACTTGGCAAATGACCGCGGTGTAAGTGGGATACATTAAAGGGTTTGAATGCGCTTCACATCGGGTGGTTCCTGGCCTCCCTGTCATGCATTAAAACCCTTAAGCAGTAGATTATCCCTAAAGCTACTGAATCACTTAGCACAGAAAAAGACAAAAAATACAAACATTGATTTCAATTTGTGACAGGTGTGTGCACACAGCGCTATCACGCCCTTCATAGAGCTCACTTTAAAGGGTGCATGACATCAAGATGCTCACTTCTCATCACCACAAAAGCCTCAGATCACTTTCTCATTGTTTTAATCCTCCTCAGGTTCAGTGATGTGGACACACGTAACATCATACGTCTGCTGATGCCGGATGTCGCCGTGTTCTCGTCTACACTCTTCATTCTGCGTCTGTGTTCATCCAAAAAGCCTCGTGACACGAAGAGCGCTGAGCAGCCGATGTTTGACAGCGAGGTGAGACATCTGCTCATAGATCACGTGAGAATATAGCGAGCTCACCGTATGGACTCTTTGTGTGTAGGGTTCAGATGAAGACACGTCTGACTCGGAATCTGAAGACGAGAGCAGAACATCAGAGAGTTCAGATGAGAAGAACGATCCAGCAGCGCTCTCGTCTCCGTCTCTCCTGCAGAAGATCTCTGTGTTTCTGAGCGGTCTGAGACTTCTCGTGTCTTCTCTCATGAACACGGCAGGGAAAGTGTTGGTCACTGTTCTGTTGGGTCTGTCAGGTACATGAACACGCGTGCGTGTGTGCGGTGTGTGTGGTATGGGTCACACGGGTCATGATGATGTTGATGTGTTTCTGACAGGAGTCATTTTGCCTTCGCTGACGTCGGCGCTGTATTTCGTGGTGTTCGTGTGTCTGGTGTGGTGTTGGGTTCTGGCCTTCAGCGTTCCTCTGCTCTACTTCAGTTCTCTGTGTGTCATGATGACCATCTTCAGCGGAGGACACCTTCTCATCCTTTATCTCTATCAGCTGCCTCTCATCCAGCACAGCGTTCCTCCTCAAGACGTCTTTGTCAGGCCAGTAAAGCAACAGACCAATGTCTAATTCATGTCTGAAAAGATGAAAAATCATCCTGAGATCATAATCAGAGTGATGAGAGATCTTTTCTCATGTCTTACGTCAGGTATAATCATCTGTGATATTTGTCCTCCCATATCAGTCTTTCTTACAGTGTCCATTACTCCGAAGATTCTGTCTCTCTCATGATAATCTTGAGTCCTTACAGACTAGTATCACACCCTTCAAAGTCAGAGTCTTTAGTTTGATCACATTTATAAAGACAGACACAGCTGTACTATTATTTCTGGAAACATGCAACGCATGTCCGGCAACTTTTTCCCATCTATCAGTTTCACTGATCTTCATATCCAGCGATATATCCCCCGTTTATATGATATTACAAACAAACACACGAGTACTGAGCTGCAGCCTATCTGGATGGTAAGCGTGTCTTGCTTACCATCATCTTGCCGTTGCATGCTTTTCAAGGAGAATTGTACAATAAAGGACTACGAAAAGTTGTTCGGAAACCTGTACGAATGCTTGGGGAGCGTATCGAGCTCAGAAATACTATATCATACATACAACTCCCTTTTTGACAAGTTGACCATGTTAAGCATGAGAAGATGTTTAACGTTGTGAAGAAGTCTGTTTAATGATGGACTTGATGCTTTCTTAAACAAACAATAGAATGTGTGTGCAGTGTGTTTTGAGTATGTTTGAACAGAATAGATGACATGTTTGGTGTGTGTGTGTGTTGAACAGATTGTTTGGTTTGAGAGCACTCATCCACACAAACGTGTCTGATCCGCATGTTCTGGCTCTTCATGAGGACGGCAGCTGGCCGGCGATGCTTAATCCACTTCTGCTCCTCATTCTCTATTTCACACTCATTGCTTTACTGCACCGCTGGACTTCAGCTGAGGTACATCACACACAACATTGTCTGGCAGAACTCTTCGTTTGGATGACTTTAAGAAAGAGGACTTGAGCTTTCTCACAGTTGTGTGTAGATTTGTGATGTGCTTGTTGTTGTGTAGCCTGTGGTGGTGATGATGTGGAGGAGGAGGAGGAACACATGGGGAGATGAAGACTCTCTCAACTCTCTGATGTTAGAAGAACACAACTCACATCACTTATCTTACGGTACATCTCAAATGTTGTCATTGTTGTTGATGAGTGTGTAGTTTATCTCTGTATTAAAGTGTGTGTGTGTTTCAGATGAAGAGAAGGACAGCAGAGCAGATGATGATGAATGTGAGTCCAGCGCTGGCATTCTGCTCGGACACTTCATCATGAAACAGAGTTACATCATCGCTCTCATCATCATGATGGTAACGCACACACACACACACACACACACACTCTTTCAATTGAACTATTCTTGAGCGTGTTTGTGTGTGTGTGCAGGTGTGGAGCATCACGTATAAGTCCTGGCTCACATTAGTGTTATTGGTGTGGTCGTGTGTGATCTGGATGTTGAAGAATCGTCGGAGGTTTGCGATGCTCAGCGCTCCGTTTCTGGCCGTGTACGGCACATTTCTGCTGGTTATCGCCTTCATCAGTGAACTTCATCTTAACCAGAATCACATTTTCCCCGTCTTACCAAAACTCGTTCTGATGGATTTTGATGTCTACGGTTATCCAGTGCCCTGCGTGCACCTCATGGCAAAGGTGCAAAACTCTTCACACACTTTGAGGTTTTCTGATGTCATGCTAAAGGCTTTGTGAAAACGTCTTATATGAAAACTCAGGAGTTCTTTGTTGTTTTTCAGGGGATTTACGCCTTTACTTTCTGGATGTTACTTCATCAACAGTTGAAAGAGAAAAAGGAAGAACGTCAGCAGAAGAGTGAAGAGTGTTTAACAGAGATCAAAGTTCAAGCGTGTACGCATACATACATCTGTCATCTACTGCACATGTCTGTTATTCTCACAATATTCACTACAAGTAATAAAAATGTGTCCTGGATATTAAAAACATAGAAGATCTCAGATTGTCATCAAACTTGTGTTGCGGAAATGGGATTTATTGTTGTTTGTTCGGTTTTAAATGTCACGAACAGGCAATTTAGTTTAATCATTTGTACATATATGTTATTAAAAGACTTATTTATATTTCATTCGTCAAAATAACTGTCAAAATGTTTTTCAGCGTCCGGGTTACCGTGTGTTATTAGTTTCGAGCGGTTGTTGTCTGGGAATAAAGAACCTACACATGTCTCGACTGGCCAATCAGAATCAAGCGTTCCAAGCAGCCGTGTAATAATATGAACGACTATCGAGTGAAACTGATGTGTCTTCTGTATGTTTACATGTGTGTGTTTCAGGTAATAAGAATCATTCTTCAGATATGATGACGATGTTTGGATTGTTGATCAAAGGAACGCTGGTGAAGTACTGGATCTTCTGCTGTTGTTTCATGTTCTTCATCATCAGTTTCTCAGATAAAGTGGCTGTTTATAAAATCCTCTACATCTGTTTATTTCTCTTCTGTGTGGTTTTATATGAGGTCAGTTCATGTCATTTCTGAACGTTCAGGTTCTGTGTTCTTCTGTTGACTGTTCTTCTGTATGATGTGATGTGTTTCCTTCAGGTCCAGTATGAGATGTGGAGGAGAGTGTTGAAACATTTCTGGATGGTTGTGGTGGCGTATTCCATGACCGTGTTGATCTTGATCTACGTCTATCAGTTCAAAAGTGTTTCCAGTCTCTTTCAGCAGATATTAGGAGTTTCAGAGGAGCGGTGAGCAGCGTCTGCATCTGTTTTGTCTTCTCTGGGTGATGTGCTGAGCATTTTTTCTATGTTTGTGTCAGGTTGAGAGATTTTGGCTTGGAACAGTTTGACGTGGTTGAACTCTTCGCTCAAATTTTACTGCCAGCCTCATTTCTTCTGGCCTGCATCCTTCAACTGCATTACTTCAACAGCGACTTTCTCATTCTAACTGATCTGAAGACAGTACCGCCGGCCAACACCACAAACAGGTGATGAGAGAGAGAGACACTCCGTCAAGTGTGATGTATTAGTGTGCGGTCACATGATAACATCACATTGAGTGGGTCAAGGTGTTATTTTCAGAGCAAAGCCACTGTGTAACTAAAACTGGAATCATTTCTTTTTGTGTGTGATTTCAGAGAAGATGAGCTGAGAGAAACACTGAAAAGTATTTTTGACGTGTGAGTATTTGACCTCTTGTTTATCATTTAAGTTGTTCATATTTTGATATTTGAATATATTGAGAATATGCAGAAATGAAGAGTTGTTTAAGTTTTTCTCTCCTTCAGTTTGTGGTTAAGGTCATTGCACATTGAGTATGAAACTTGCATCCGAATTGCATTCCTGTGCATGTGTGTGTGTGTGTCTGTGTATCTGCGTTTGTGCGTGTGTGTGTGTGTGTGTGTGTGTGCTGTCATGATTCCTCCACAGTTTGTATTGTTTGTTATCTCTATCCTAACAGTGTACTGATGTGTGTGACTGATATTTGACATGTAGTTGCAGATATGAGCAGAACGTGTAAAGCGTATCTGATGAATGTTATGAATTGTGATTCTGATATAATCGTGTTGTATTATAGTGACACACTGTGTTTTTATCCTTCACTGTAGCATAAACAACAACATTCAGATGTTAAAAGAACGGTAAGTGAGGTTGTTTCATGTGATTCATGTGATATTGAAAGAAGCATCAGAACTGAAGAGTTTGACAGTTTTCCTCCATTAAAGATCCTTTTAAAAGTCATGCATGAAGCTGTTTGATATTTCTAATGGATGCTCATCGTCAACAAAAACACTGTGTATGTTCGGCCTCTTCTGTCATTGAACTGTTCATCAGTTTTCTGTGGGATTCATCTCATCTACTGAAACATCTGTGTTTAGTTCAACATTAAAAACACTTTATCTGGCCTGGCCTGTCTTTTATTACTCAATCGTGGATTTAAGGCGGTGTTTGTGTGTTGTGACTTGTGTTTGTGTGTTCAAGAATGATGCAGGGGAAGCTGAGCGCCGAATCTGCTGAACACATGAACAGTTTGTCTTCATCTATAGACAGAAATCACGGCACGGATTCAAACGATGATGATGATGATGGTAAATTCAATTCTGTACCCCCCCCACACCAAAGGAACTTCACACAGAACAACCTTACAGAACCTTTCTTAAGATGTTAAAGGGTCTTAATGCATGTGTGTGTATTTCAGAGTCAGTAAAGCAGTGGATGGTGGCGGTGGAGTGGCTTTATGTCCTTGTTCTGCGAGGTGTTCTGTGTTTGTGGAGATGTCAGGAGCTGTGCTGGACAATACTGGAGATTCACAGTTTTAAACTGGTGTCTGCTGGTGTCATGTGGGTGTGTGTGCAGGAGGTGAGATAGAACGCACACGCACACGCACACGCACACGCACACACACAAGGACACGCACACGCACACACACACACACACACACTATGATCATGTCATGTGTTTCTGCAGGTGTGTCTGATGAACTTCTTGTTCTTGGTGTTATGGACGTTTGCTCTTCCGTTTCCGAGGCTGCGACCTTTGACCCTCAGCGTGTCATCCGTATGGGCGTGTGTGATGGTGGTGTGTAAGATGATGTATCAGCTGAAATTCATCAAACCTTCAGTTTATTCCTCAAACTGCACCGCTGTAAGTGACGTGTCCTCATCTCATGTTGCGTGATCTTTATGATATGACCTCATAAATGATGATGATGTCATCATATCATGCGTTTGAACAGGCTCTACGGCCGTCGTCTAACGGGAGTTGGGTTGATGGTAAGACATCTGAGCTCTTGAGAATCTCTGGTCTCTATACAGCACCAGTGGATCCAGGACTGTGGATCGGTGGATTGAAGAAGTGTGAGGATCGCGTCCTGCCCTGTCTCTGGGTATTCTCACAGATATGTTTACAAACACTGACCCGTGCATATGAAACACATTAACACAAACACGTAAACAGCATCCGACGTCAGGTCAGACGGTTTCATCACACTACATCATCTTTTGATTGTTGATTCAGGTCGACTGGAGAATAACGTTTGTCTGTTTTCATTCTTCATGTGATTCTTCAGAATCACCTGTTTATTTTAGGTCTGCTTGTGTTTGAAGTGACCGTTCATCGTCATCAGTTACATCTTCATCTTCAGAATGGCTTTAAAGCGTCATACAGCAGCGCTCTATTCCAGGGAGTGACACGCCAACATCTGGACCGGAGCATTCTGTCCTGTCTCAAATACTTCACCAACTACTTCTTCTACAAGTTTGGTTTGGAGGTTTGAGAACATCAGAGCTGTTGATATTGATGAGTGTTGCTTACGGCATTAGTGTAGCGTTCGCTCATGATACTGTGATTTGTGTGTCAGGTGTGTTTTGTGGTTGCGGTGTTCGTCATCGGTCAGAGGATGGATGTATGTGCTCTTCTTCACTCACTGGCACTGATGGTTATTCTAGCACGTCGTCGCAGGAAGGCCATTGGAGAAATGTGGAGAAAATACTGCTGCTTCATCGCAGGCTTTATTGTGCTGCAGTATCTGCTGTGTATCGGCCTTCCACCAGCGCTCTGTGTCGGTTAGTTCATCCTCAGTTACTGTCAATGAAACTCAAAAAAGACCTGCCTTCCAGTCAAAGCCATCTGTCATTAAACATGAATCCCTTTTTCTGCTTGCTTAGCGAAACTTGGGAAAAGTCTAGTCTTATTGTGACCTTAGAATGTGACATTGAAGGTCATTAAAGTGTGGATGTCA
This sequence comes from Barbatula barbatula, assembly GCF_947034865.1. NCBI lineage: Eukaryota > Metazoa > Chordata > Actinopteri > Cypriniformes > Nemacheilidae > Barbatula > Barbatula barbatula. Next base: position 24,897,075 of record NC_136772.1, read on the forward strand.
CATTTCACTGAATTACTGAAGGATCTGAAAACCAATGTAGGGCTGAATCAGAACATGTGACAGCTTGTGTGTGTTTTGTTAGATTATATCTGGAGGACGTCGTCTTCTGCTTTGAGTTCAAATCTGATCAAGTGGTTATATCTACCAGACTACGCCATGAGACCAGACGCCACCTTTATCATCTGTGAGTACATCCATCCATCCATCCATCACACCACATCACACCACATCACACCACACCACATCACATCACATCACACCACATCACACCACATCACATCACACCATATCACATCACACCACATCACACCACACCACATCACATCACATCACACCACATCACATCACACCACATCACACCACACCACATCACACCACACCACATCACACCACACCACACCACATCACATCACACCACATCACACCACATCACATCACACCATATCACATCACACCACATCACACCACACCACATCACATCACATCACACCACATCACACCACACCACATCACATCACACCACATCACACCACACCACATCACATCACATCACACCACATCACACCACACCATATCACATCACACCACATCACACCACATCACACCACACCACATCACACCACATCACATCACACCACATCACACCACACCACATCACACCACACCACATCACACCACACCACACCACATCACACCACACCACATCACATCACACCACATCACACCACATCACACCACACCACACCACATCACATCACATCACACCACATCACACCACATCACATCACATCACATCACACCACATCACATCACACCACATCACATCACATCACACCACACCACACCACATCACACCACACCACACCACATCACACCACATCACATCACATCACATCACACCACACCACACCACATCACATCACATCACACCACACCACATCACACCACACCACATCACACCACATCACATCACACCACACCACATCACATCACATCACACCACATCACACCACATCACATCACATCACATCACACCACACCACATCACACCACACCACATCACATCACACCACATCACATCACACCACATCACATCACACCACACCACACCACATCACATCACACCACATCACACCACACCACATCACATCACACCACATCACACCACACCACATCACATCACACCACACCACATCACATCACATCACACCACATCACACCACATCACACCACATCACATCACACCACATCACATCACACCACATCACATCACACCACATCACATCACATCACACCACATCACATCACACCACATCACAACACACCACATCTCACCACACCACATCACATCACACCACATCACATCACACCACACCACACCACATCACACCACATCACACCACACCACATCACACCACACCACACCACACCACACCACATCACACCACATCACATCACACCACATCACACCACACCACATCACACCACATCACATCACATCACACCACATCACACCACATCACATCACATCACACCACACCACATCACACCACATCACATCACACCACATCACACCCCATCACATCACATCACACCACATCACATCACACCACATCACACCACATCACACCACATCACATCACATCACACCACATCACATCACACCACACCACACCACACCACATCACACCACATCTCACCACACCACATCACATCACATCCATCACACCACATCCATCACACCACATCACACCACACCACATCACACCACATCACATCACATCACATCACATCACACCACATCACATCACATCACACCACACCACATCACACCACATCACATCACACCACATCACACCCCATCACATCACATCACACCACATCACATCACACCACACCACATCACACCACATCACATCACACCACATCACATCACATCACACCACATCACATCACACCACACCACACCACATCACACCACATCTCACCACACCACATCACATCACATCCATCACACCACATCCATCACACCACATCCATCACACCACATCCATCACACCACATCACATCACACCACATCACATCACATCACATCACATCACACCACATCACATCACATCCATCACATCACATCACATCACACCACATCCATCACACCACATCACATCCATCACATCACACCACATCACACCACACCACATCACATCACATCACATCACACCACATCCATCACACCACATTCATCAAACCACATCACATCCATCACACCACATCACACCACATCTCTGATCCTCTTGTTTCTTCTCTTTCTCCAGATGACTTTCAGCTGTTGTTGGTAGCATCTCTGCAACTGCAGGTGTTTCAAGATGAAAATCAGGCTCACATTAGACTCCTGGCAGGAGAGAACGTGGAGATCAGCCGAAGTTTAAATCCATCAGCACTCAGTCAATACTCGCCGGTCAAGAATTTTCTGCATTGCAGGTGTGTGTGTCTCTGAATGTTAATTGTGTTCAACACTAGAACATTATACATGTTTATGTTTTTTATTACATAACTCCTTTCATAGTCAAATCTTATTGTATGATAGAAGGAAATGTGTATTTCTGTATTACACCGACTATTCAATTTTTTTTACATAATTGTCTGGATAAAGTGCAACATGTGGCATAACATATCAAGCCCTTACTTTATGTCATTTACTTCATATTATTTTACTTCATATAGTTTGAAGTGTGTTTACAGAGACACGCCTGTGTGTGTGTGTGTGTGTGTGTGTGTGTGTGTGTGTTCAGGTCATGTCTGGACATGGTGAAGGTGTTTCTCTTCAGTCATTTCTTCTGGATGGTTTTATGTCTCATCTTCATCACCGGCACTACCAGGATTAACATCTTTTGTTTGGGTTATCTGGTGGCTTGTTTTTACTTCATGTTGTTTGGAGGAACATTACTGCTGCAGCCGGTGAGACATGTACTCAGATTATGGGATTGTCTGATAGCGTACACCTGTGTGGTCATCAGTCTAAAGAACCTTCTCTCGGTAAGAACACGTGTCTCTGTATGAGTCTCTTCAGTATGTCTCTCTGTCTTTAAGATCCTTCACTTAATCCATTCGGTTATAAATTAAGAAACAACGTTCAAACACTAACAGGCAATTTTGTTCAATCATTTGTAAATATATGTTATTAACAGAGATATTCATATTAATTTGTCAAAAAAACAATGATTTGCAGCGTCCGGGTTACCGTGTGTTAGTTTTGAGCGGTTGTTGTCTGGGAATAAAGAACCTGCAAATCAGAATCAAGCGTTCCAACCAGCCGTGTAATATCATCAAAGAAAACATGAATGAGTGATTTAACTTTTCACAATAAACAGTGTTTTAAACGTGTGTGTGTGTGTGTGTGTGTGTGTGTCAGTTGGGTTCTTGTGCGTATCTGGATGGGTTACAGGTTCATGGCTGTTGGCTCATACAGGCCTTCAGTATGTTCTGCACCATCAATGGCTACACTTTACGTGAGTAACACATCATTGATATATTTACAGTCAGTCATAAACACTTTACAGTAGTTCACACATTACTGTGTCATGTCGTGTGTGCACAGCTAAAGCTGATGATGAGTGTGAACTGCCGGCGGGTGAAGCAGGAATCATCTGGGATGCCATCTGTTTCACTGGATTACTGATTCAGAGGAGAGTTTTTCTCAGTTATTATTTCCTCTATGTGGTGTCTGACCTTCAGATCTCAAAGCTTCTTGCTTCCAGGTCAGTGGCTGTTATTCAACATGTCATGTGTCTTTATAACTCATTTGTTCAGAACGCCACACATACTGTATATCTAAATGTACCTAAAGAAGAGAATGAGGTTCAGGGCTGATACTGTATCTAGAAGGTTTGCACATGTGTAGAACAGAACTGTTCTCATAAATACAAATGCAGTGTGAGGTATGAAATGTAAAACAGGAAAACTTGTCAGAAGAAAAGCGAGAGCAGAACTATTCATAACATCCACTCAAATCCGAGTCGGCACCAGACCACGACAGACAGAAAGCCAAGGGTCTCCCGGCGAGAAGGCACACAATCAATAAATCATTCAAACAACTAATTGATTTGAGAAACTGTTACAAAAAGAATGGGATGAGTTTCACATCTTCTCATGAAACCTGTTGTGGATTGAAGAGGTGCAGAGCTGTTTGAAGCCAAAGTGAAGAAACGGGTGGAGGCCAGATTAGAGATGGAGAAAAAATCTGTGGAGATACTGAAGAAACAGTAAGTGGGCTCTTGTGCCGTTTTGTTTGTTTTTCCTGGAATAACTTAAAGAACAAGTGTAACGCCCGTTTTATTTGATATCTCACAGAATGGAAAAAATCAAGTCTAAACAGAAGAAATCTTTTGATGACTCTTCAGATCAGCCAAAGCAAAGCGGTAACCTGAACACGTTTATATTATTGACTTGTGTTGACGTCCTGGGCCCGGTTTTTCAAAACATTTAATCCGGATAAAATTGATCTGGATTTAGTAATCCTTTTTTTGCGATCCGTGATCACGTAATCCATCTTACTTTTGGAGCCAGTTTTTTAAAGCAACATCGGATTGGATCAATCTGATCTGGATAGGAACTTTTCAGGATCACCAAATCTGGATAACCAGTGCTGGATAACCAGTGCTCAAACGGATAGGAAATCACAATGTAGAACTATAGATATGTAAAGAGCAAAAAGTAGAATAGCCAGTGTGGGGTCAATATAAATGTATTTTTATTTGAAATGAAAACACACACGCTCATCTGAGACCTACAACACAAACACTGTACATTGAGGATATTTACAACAAGTACAGATATAATGAATAAAAAAAAGACTTAATGTCAAATACTCCACAATAATTTCAGACTTCCTCATCTGATGTGGAGAGACCAGCTTGTCCGACCGTAGCCTTTAGGAGGCGGATCTCAAGTCTGGCCTTGGTTTGCTGCAGTTTGGTCAGAGTCGGTTGTTCCTCTGCCAGAACGAGCAAACAGGACGTGCAACAAGGGACACAATAGTTAGACACTATTTCTGATTTGGATTTGTTTGGGATTTCAAAAATCAGTGATTGCCATTCTTTGCATTTTTTTGTTTCTTCTGTAATCCTTACATGCATCACTAATAAATATTCTAAAAACAAAAATATTTTCGATTGTGATGAATATATATATCAATTAGTGACAGAATAAAATGTATTGTTTTTGGTCAATTTTGACAGCTGTTTGGAGGATTATTTTATGAGGCCAAACTCTCTCTACTTTGCTTTAGGCCTATACTGAAAGGCTGAATACGTTAAAGCTTACCTAATCACTGTAGCCTGACAGATGAACAAATACAATTAAAACCTTATGAATAAATAGGATATCTTGTAAAATACTGCATAATCCAAATATAGTATTATTTGATATATTTTTAAAGTTTTCATTTTGGGCATGAAATCCATGCTGAATCCACCCTTCTGATGGGATCAGTTTAATCCAGATATTTTGAATCAAAGTGATCCAAATCCTACAAAGAAGTTCTGAAAAACCCAAACAAAAGGTTTGATCCGGATCAAAACCAAAATGTGATTACGTGATCTAATCCGATTATGTAATCCGTTTTTTCTTTTGAAAAACACATTTTCGCGATGTGATCCAATCTGTTTTTGATACTTATGAAAAACCGGGCCCTGGTGTCTGTATGAAATCAAACCTGAACAAATCTAGTGCTGAACATGATGTTAAAACAGCTCACAGACACAGAAGTCATCAAAAAAAAATTATTATTAACTTACTTAAACATTTTTAAATCATTGATTTTTAAGTGGGACATACAGAATATTATTATTGATCCAACGATTCATTTCTTTAAAATGTACATATATGAGTATTTTACTTACAAATTATATTTTTGCTAAATTCTAAGATCAATATTTGAGTTACTTACTGTAAATGAGTTAAACTTTATAAGTCAACACATGAGCAGATCAACAACACAACAGTTCCATTACTTCATCTTGAGATGTTTTTTCCACAAGCTCTCTCAGTTGTGAGACTGATCTGATGATGATGGTCAGGTCAATTCAGCTCATGGGTTGTTGTAGAACTGCTGTTTTGTGCAAAAATCTCATTTGATTGTTTATTAGCATTGAGTATTACTTCATGAGATAAGAGTGATTCACTTAAGAGACACTCATGTGTGTGTGTGTGTGTGTGTGTGTGTGTGTGTGTGTAGATGTTGGAGACTGTGGTTATCATCTCTTTCAGTCTGACAGTGAGGAGGAGGAAGAGGAGACACCGGACCAGACACACGAAGACACTTCACCAAAGAAGAAAACTGCTTTTCAGGTATGAAGAGAAAACAAACAAACACAACAATAAAAGGAATTCCATTCTGATTTCACGCATCTGAAAGCATTGTTTTCTGCTTGTGAAATGATGATAGAAGTTGAAACATTATTAGTTTATTGTCAGATCATATACAGTATGAGTGATATAATTGTCTTGATGTTGTCAGTTGGCGTATGAAGCCTGGGTGGCCGGATCTAAAGCGGCTCTCAGAGATCACCAGCGTCAAGAACAAACACAGGAGACACAACAGGACGGCAAAAGAAAGTTACACAGACAGAAGGGTAACATCTGACTTCATCTCCTCAATCTCAGAGAAACATAACACACTTCATAATCACTAAAACACATGTTTGTTTGATGCTGAAGGCTGTGAGAGAGAGGATTCTGATGAGGAGGAGAAGCTCAGTCTTCATGAAGAAGAAGAAGAAAGAGGTACTGAATGTTTTCTTGATGTTTCATGAAGATCTCACGTGAGCGGCTGAAGGTTTTGAGCCATAAATGAAACATATGACCTGTTCGTTTAAAGTCACATGAATACATAAGATGACATTTCACGCTTCAAACCTTCAAGACCATCAGCCAATGTAACAAAACATGATGCACAGTCACTTCGTCTCAATGATAATGTCTTAATATTGAATGAAATAAAAATGCAAAGAATACGTTTATATTGTTTTTGCTTATCTGATAAGTTATTCTGTCATCGTGTCCTCTAGATCACATATTAAAGCGGATTCTGGATGTTGTGAAGTTTCTCTGGGTTTTTCTGATTTCTCTGACGGAGGATATAATATCAGGCCTGAAGTCTCTGTGTAAAGACAGTCTGGACATCTCCAAGGTGCTTCGCTTCGAGAGAGCACTACTGAGTCAACAACAGAAGAAGGTGATGATCACATTCTACCTTCGTGTCAGTCGTTATTTCTTGAGCTTGTAATGGTGGAGTCTGAGTTATGTCTATTTACAGTTATATTCTGTATGTGTGATTATTACACATGATCAGTACAAGAGTATGTTAAATGTGTGTTTGTTTAGGGTAAAGAGGTGACTCATGACAGCATTCATCAGTTCTACAAAAACTGGCTATCCAGACAAAACACAGACGCGCCGCTGGACACGAGCAAAGATATGAGAGAGAAAAGCTCATCGTCTCCTCCAGCGCTGAGCGAATACATCAAACTCAACAGTGTTTCTTCATGCCACAGCAGCAGTGTGTCCAGGTACATGTGTTTATTACATCATCATTCACATACACATCTCTCACTGTGTCCACTGGCAATAATATCTCACTCCAAAGGTTTCGAGCTGATCTGTTGACTTACGTTTGAATGTCTGGAATAAAACATCATTTATAATGAAAGCATGGTTATTCGAATAATAATAAAAGTTATTTATAATAAAATCTGTGTTTCAGTTGTCAGACAGATGAAACTCCTATAATGACATGTGAATCGACTCTTGAGGATGTGAACGCTCCAGATTCAATGGTTGGCATGAAATCTACTGATGAAATGACAAACACAGATCAGACTCTTGAGGACGGAGACTTCGTGTCAGAGTAAACACAATTACAATTACAAGTGTTTTTTGTTTCTGTCACCTCATCAGTTTCTGCTTCTGTTGTATGTCTAACATGATATGACACACTGTACAGAGATCTCGACGACACGCACGAGCGGATGAATGATGACGTGATGAGACAGGAGGAGTGGAGGAATGACGATGAAGATGATCTGCATGAGAAGAAGACAGAAGAGTCCAGAGCGCTCGGACAAGAGACCAGAGCTCTTACTGCCAGTGAACTGCTGCTTAACAAGTGATATATACACACACACACACACACACACACACACACACACACACACACACACACACACACTCATACAGTACGCACAGGTACACACACACACACACACACACACTGTGAGTGTGCACACACTCACACAATACACACGCACTCATACAGTACGCACAGGTACACATACACACACACACACACACACTGTGAGTGTTCACACACTCACAATACACACGCACTCATACAGTACGCACAGGTACACATACACACACACACACACACACACTGTGAGTGTGCACACACTCACACAATACACACGCACTCATACAGTACGCACAGGTACACATACACACACACACACACACACTGTGAGTGTTCACACACTCACAATACACACGCACTCATACAGTACGCACAGGTACACATACACACACACACACACACACACACACTGTGAGTGTGCACACACTCACACAATACACACGCACTCATACAGTACGCACAGGTACACATACACACACACACACACACACTGTGAGTGTTCACACACTCACAATACACACGCACTCATACAGTACGCACAGGTACACATACACACACACACACACACACACACTGTGAGTGTTCACACACTCACAATACACACGCACTCATACAGTACGCACAGGTACACATACACACACACACACACACACACTGTGAGTGTGCACACACTCACACAATACACACGCACTCATACAGTACGCACAGGTACACATACACACACACACACACACACACACTGTGAGTGTTCACACACTCACAATACACACACACTCATACAGTACGCACAGGTACACATACACACACACACACACACACACACTGTGAGTGTTCACACACTCACACAATACACACGCACTCATACAGTACGCACAGGAACACACGCGTGTGATTTTCATTCTGCTGTGTCTCTTCTGTTCAGGATATTTGATATTCCAGAGATGGAGGAGTCAGAGAGTTTCTACTCTTCATTGCCGTGTAGCGTGCGTCTCGTGTTTGCTCTTTACAACACGATGGAGTCTCAGTCAGAGATGTTTTGTTATTTTGTGATGATCCTAAATCACATGGTGTCAGCTTCTCTTCTGTCCATCTTTCTGCCTGTCCTCATCTTTCTGTGGGCCATGATGTCTGTTCCCCGACCCACCAAACGCTTCTGGATGACCGCCATCATCTACACTCAGGTGACACAACCATCATTCTGTGGCCGAAGCTCGAAGGAAGGTACAATAAAACAAGAAAAAGGGAATTGATATAACCGACTATGCCACCCAGCACACTTATCTGGGAAATATATAGACTCAGACACACAGGTTCAGATTTCTAATGACTGAAGACAATGAGACGTGAATATCAAAATATAATTTCTTTTAATCAATGATTTGGGAAAACCCCATGCGCCTTTTTAAAATCGGTAATAATCTTATTGCAAATGACAGCATGGGTTAGAAAAAAATCTGCCGACCAGAGTCTGGGGATCGCCAGCAGGGAGGCAGGCTAGGTGTCCGGCTTCCCAAAGGAGCTACACGTGCTACAATTAAATCAAATACAAATGTGAAATTTACAGCAAGGACAAAACCTAAACCACAAAAGAAACAGGAAAACCACACAAGCAATTAAGGAACCCCGGTATATGGCCGCACCAGCCTGCAACCCCCCCGGTCCTCCCCAACTCCTAGAAGCAAACAAACCAAAAAGAACAATTACTTATAACAAAATAGACAAGAGAAAAGTAGAATACAATTCATATTTCTAAAGCAACAATATCATAACCCTAATACAAAACCAGTTGTGATTACCCAAAGCGTGGGCAACACAAATATACACAGATAATCCAAAATAAACAAATATACTAAACAAACCAAAAAAAGGGTATGCACACGGGAAATATAATTAATATTTCCTGCAAAATGTGAAAATAAGAATGGGAAACCCAACACCACAGGTTTACATGCGCTCAGAAGTGAGCAAGCAGCTTGCCAAGCAGAGCAAACTTGCAACCTAAGCGACACCGCGGTCTAGCAACAAACGAAAACAAATTAAGACAAAATGATTGGACTTCTAGCAACGTAACCAAAATATAAATCAAAGAAATCAAAACAAACAAAGCAAAGCAAAACAGAGCACGACAAAACAGCAGCGTTGGAGCGTCACGACATGCAGCAGCAGCACACTACAAAATGTGCTAAACGCCTCGCTGTACATCTGAAGGCTAAAAGAATAAAATGGTCACATACCTTTCAAACGAAGTGCGATCAACACATTCAAAGTGGGCGCTACATACCCCTATGCGGAGGACGCCTCGTCCAGTCGTCAGAACAGCACCTCAACGCTACACCACATACACAACGACCCATGTAACTTTTGCTGTTAAACTATAAATATAAACGTCTGCTTACCAGCCAGGAAGACAGCAGCCACACATGCAGTAATGTAACAGAAGTAAAGGAGCTTTACCGCAACGAAACCGAGCGGTTTTCAATGCAGCCAGTATAATATGCACCCGCCAGACAGACACCAGCCTTTCCAAAGAAGGGTAAAACATTCAATGATATTACCCAAACATAAGGGTGAACAAGCTATGGTGACCGACCTACCCTCACACCAGGCAGCAGAACACAAGTCCACAACGGAAGTTAGCTGACACAGTGATGCTACATCCCCCGACCGGAGCAACCCCTTTATATAGAGCTCGTTTCGGAAACATACTAATAATGGGCGTGGCATCAATCCCATTTCACCACAATCCCTTTTCAGAAGTTGATCTGATCTCAAACATTACAGTAGGATCAACAGTCTCTTCAATCCGTCAAACACACAGATACACACACATGTACCGCGTTCACCATCCTCACGTCTGTTCTCTCTCTCTCTCTCTCTCTCTCTCTCTGTTTGTCCGTCCGTCCTTCAGCTGACGGTTGTGGTGAAGTATTTTTTCCAGTTTGGCTTTTTTCCGTGGACTACATCAGCGTATCGTGGGATAAACGCGGAGCGAGCGTTTGCGTTGCCCAACATCGTTGGCATTGAGAAGAAAGACGGTTACGTCCTGGTGGATCTCATTCAACTCATCGTTCTATTCTTCCATCGCTCCATCCTGAAGGTGTTTCATCATCACTGCTTTCATTTCACTACATGACTATCATGCCACAAGAATTCACCGTAGTGATTTGATCACAATATCTATGACCGTAACAACAAATAAAATCCATGAATACTACTGTCAGTCAAAACCAACCTGCCATATGTGAAAACAGCTCAAAGACAAACGTTTGAAATCACCAGCTCCTGTCAAATACTGACACTGATGCAGATACACACATTCATATCACATTCTTTCATCTTTTCTAATGTTATCATCGGTTCAAAGGTGTTGCAGATTCAATAATCAAGCCCGTGTTAAATCACACTTTCATTAGAGTCCTGATGTCAGATGAGATGTGTTGGTGTGTTTAGTGTCACGGCCTGTGGGACAACAAAGAGGTGGAGATGCCAGACTTCTTTAAGAAGCTGAAGAAGAAGACAGAAAAGAACAAGATGACGGGAGGATCCAGACGACGAGAAGAGAACACGTCCGGACGGAGACGTCTGCCCATCCTTCCACTGCAGACGTCATACACGTCTTTCTTTCAGAAACAGAGAGGAGAGAGCACAGAGAGACACGGTGAGATATCAGCCACCAACACAGACAAATAACCCCACCGCTGACATCCACGTGTGTGTGTAGATGTGTGACACTTGTTTCAGCAGATGAGAAACTACACAAGAGAAGACGCTCGAAGAAAAAGCATCAGGTGGAAGCGCCGCTCAGCAGAAAACAGCGTATAAAACAAAACATAAACAACCGCATGCTGGAGGTGAAAGCGGCCGTCATAGAGCTGTGAGGACTCCACATCATCATCATCTTCATCACATTCAATGTCACATGTGTTCTGAATCATCAAGTCATTTCTCCTCCATATAAAACCAGTCTGTGTGTTTGTGTTCTGCTTTCAGTGCTCTACATATATATTTACCCATAAGACAGTTCTTCTATGACATCATTCACCCCGAGTACAGTCCCGTGTGTGATGTGTACGCGCTGATGTTTCTGGTGGATGTGGCGAACTTCATCGTCATTATATTTGGATACTGGGCTTTTGGAGTAAGTGTCACAATCCCACTGTAGTGTGTGTGTGTGTGTGTGTACAGTGTTTATTGAGATGTCTTGTGTTGTGTGTGTACAGAAGCACGGTACGGCGGCTGATATAACCGAGTCATTATCCGATGATGAGGTTCCTGAAGCGTTTCTGGTCATGCTCTTGATTCAGTTCAGCACAATGATCGTGGACCGAGCGCTCTATCTGCGTAAAACTCTTCTGGGAAAGTGTGTTTTTCAGGTGGTGCTGGTGTTTGGCATTCATTTCTGGATGTTCTTCATTCTGCCCGGCGTCACAGAAGGGTGAGGAAATTACAGTGATATACTGCATATAATCAGGCTGTAGATATAAACATCTGCTGTTCCCTTTCTGTCGGTCTCTCGACGTTGTGTCGAACCGACAGATGGGGTTCGCCCCTGAGAACCTATCATCTTCTGACTATTTTGAAAAGGCCAATGAAATTGGCGAATGAAATTTGCATGCCGGGCTCCGCCCCCGGATATCCGGGTATAAAGGGGAGCCGGCGTGCTCATTCATTCACCTTTTGTTCTTCGGAGCCTTCGCATCTGATGACATTCTTCGAATTGCCGAATTCTACGACGCGGTGCAGCGGAGATTCCCCTGGGCGTCCTGGCAGTTCCTGAGGTATTTTTCTAAAAGAGCAATTTCCTCAGCGTGGCATTGCCCGCTGATCTCTTGGGTGCAGTACACTCATCGAGGTGGGGGACGGACACGGTGGTTGCCGCAAGTTTTCGGGGGTCCGACCACTGTGGCAGCCTCATGGATTCGTCCTGCCCGCACTGCGCGGGGATGGCTATTCAGACGTTGCGTCACTGCGCGCGGATGGCTAGTCAGACGTTGCGTCACTGTGGGCGGATGGCTATTCAGACGTTGCATCACGGTGGCTATGTTCTGTCAAGAGCAAGCCACCACCTCGTTTGCTTCCCGTTCTGTGACCGCAGCGGCTACGGCCCTGCCGTCAGCGGCGGCGAGCAGCGAGGGTGATGTGGGGATTATCGTGAGCGTTAATCCGTCAGCCGGCCGGCTCGCGGACCGCTCGCGCCCCGTCTCGCTTGTTTAGCAGTTCCCCAAGGATGGTCCTAAGCCATCTTATTCCTCAGCCATGCGCTCGGACGCGAGCCGTGGAGATGAGGTGTCTCTTGCAACATCGGAGCGCGACCTGCTGGCATCAGACTCTGGCGATTCCCTGAAGCTCCCTCCCTCGAGAGGTCGAGCACAGGTGAGAGCAGACGTCAAGATGTCAGCCATGCTCGCTCGGACCGCCGTGAGCGTCGGTTTGCGGTGCGCCGCAGCCCCGGTGCTCGCGGCTGGGTACTTCGCACATTGGGCCCGGGCGCGACTCCAAGCCGTGCCCGGCTCAAGTGCCAAGTTTTGCCGAGCTGCATAAGGAGTTCAGTAAGACCTGGAGCGTCCCCTTCGGCGCGCTTCCGTCTAGCTGACTCTATCGCCCTCTCTTCCCTCGGGGCGGGGAGGCAGCTAGGGACTATGTCAATGCACCCTGGGTGGAGCATGCAGTCGCGGGTATCCGCAGACGGCGGCCACCTGGGGAGCTTGACCTAGACTCACCGTCCAGGGCATGTAAGGTCTCGACATCTCTGGTGTTGAGGCTGGCAGTGCCGTGGGCCAAGCTGCCACCACTCTTACGCCATGGCCATCCTGCAGGCCAGGGCGCTAAAGAGAGCCCCACAGGGTAAGACCGACCCAACTAGTGCCGCCGCCGACTGGCCCTCCGGGGACAACGGTGGCGGCGCAGGCTGGGTCGGACGATGTCCACATCAGTGGCCCGGAAAGATACCTCGGACTCAATCTTGCGCAGGTGGGCGATGTCGAGAAAGTCCACTTTCCCGACTCCCCTCTCGCAAGGTCGGCTAATTGGTGGCGCTGTCAAGGACTGCTCCAGCAGCCTTTTGACAGTGTAGAAACAGACCGGCCTGCTGTGACCCGGCCGCCTTTCGGCCGTCGAGGTCTCGCACGTGGTCTGCCCCCCAGCAGCCCCGGCCTTCTCCACCGTCGACTCCGGTTCCGGGGCCCCCGCAGGTGGCCCCCCCGGAGGAAGACGCAGAGAGAAGGACCACCTAGAGAGATTGAACCATTGGGCCCGACCCAGCCTTGGTCGCTGGATGGTCGGACTGGGGCAGTCCCTGCCGCGTCCCAACACCTTCTGGGCCCCTCCGGGGGCCTAGTGCCCGCCTTCTCACAAGGAGAGGTCTCTCTCTGGGTCCCAATGGCAGCCGCTCTCACCCTCTGAAAGATGGTTTTCGGCAACTCGACGTTGCGTCGTGGCGGCACGCAATGACGAGTATAAAGCAGCCCTCAGCACTCTCGCTTCGACGGTGCGTCGAGCTGCGCCATCGCCTGGCAGGTGATTTAGCGGAGCCGTTCCCCCGGGGGGACCAGCACTGCTAGTCATTGAACCAACCCCCGCGGGTTGATGAAGCAGATCGCTGCCCCCGCCTGTGAGGTCCCTGGGTGCTTGGTTAGCATTTCAGACCATCACGGTGGCTGGGAGTGTGGTCCGTCTCGGCATTCGATCCAGTTCGCCAGACCTCCGCCGGACTTCGGGCATCCTCTTACCTCAGCAGAGGCAGGGATGTTCCCGTGCTCCAGGCCGGGGCTGCCACCCCTCTGGCGAAGGCGATCGAACCGTCCCCTCGGCCGAGATGTCCAGTCGCTTCTACAGCCGCACTTCATCATCCCCAAAACCAGGGGTCGCTGCATACCTTGAGCAGCACCTTGCAAGGGTGCCGTTCAGGAGGCGCAGAAGCGCGTCCTGGTGTCTGTCAGACGCCAGGAGTGGTTCATGACAACTGACCGCATACTCTCATGTACAGTTTCCCTCGGCACTGTCGAGGGGCTGGCATGTCAGTAACGGGTCAGCCGGGAAAAATAGAGCAGCTCTCCCTGGCTCGGAGCTCCCCTTTTTCCTGGTAGAGAACTCAACACTGTCTCCATGACGGCGTGCTCGCTCACGAGCACGCACAGTCAGTGCTGAGCTGCTTGAACTTTCAGGCAGCAGCCAGCGGTCCCCTGAAATCAGTTTCAGAGGCTCCTGGGCATGGTGTCCTCGGGGGTGGCCTGTCCCCCTCGGGTTGACGCACATGGGACCGCGACAGCACTGACTACAGAGATGAGTTCCCTGGAGAGCGTGGCGCACTGGCAGTAGGCGTATCGTCATTACGCCTGCTGCCGTCGCATCCTAACCCCGAGCAGGTCTTGAGGCTGGTCGTGGTAACGACAGACGCCTCCCTACGGGGTGCGGTGTGCAACGGGCGCGCAGTGTCGGGTCGCTGGACGGGCCCCCGCCTGCGTTGGCAGATCACTGCCTTCAAGTTGCTAGCTGTCCTGCTTGCACTGATGAAGCTCCGGCCTCTCGTGCAGAGCCAGCATACTGGCCCGGACAGCACGACCGGCGTAGCGTACTAAACCTCAGGGTGGAATTCGCTCGCTGCAGTCATCGCAACTCGCCCAAACGCCTCCTCCCGTGGAGACAGCAGGTGGCAAAGCCCCTGCAGGTCACATGACCACCGGGTGTCCTGAACCAGACAGCCAAGCGCTCTCTCGTCAGTTGACGCCTCGTGGGAAGTGACGACTCCACCCCTGGTGGAGACAGCAGGTGGCAAAGCCCCTGCAGGTCACACGCCCACCGGGTGTCCTGAACCAGACAGCCAAGCGCTCTCTCGTCAGTTGACACCTCGTGGGAAGTGACGGCTCCACCCCTCCGGGCCGGCTTGGGTGTGGTTTGGGCTGGCACAGGGGGACCTGTTGCCTCCCGGAACACCACCCAGTACCGCTGGGCACTCCCTTGACGAGGACCCCCTCGACACGGAGGCCCTAGTGCACAGCTGGCCGCGGGACAAGCGGAAGTACGCCTTCCCCCCAGTGAGCCTCATTGCGCAGGTCCTGTGCAAGGTCTGGGAAGGGAGTATAAAGTGCCGCTAGTTGCGCCTTACGGGCCCAACTTCACTTGGTCGTCGGAGCTAATACTCCTGACGACAACTCCCCCTGGCCAAATCCCCTGGCGAAGGGCCCTACTCACAGGGGATGGGCACGTTGCATTCAAGCCGGGCCTTTGGGTCTGGCTCCTGGACGGGACGAGGAGCTCCTGAATGATCTACCCCCCCACAGTGGTGGAGACTATCACTCAGGCAAGGGCCATGCCCACATGGCTGGATGCCTTTAAGTGGCGCCCCTTCTCGTCCTGGTGCTCTTCTCGAGGAGAAGACCCGCGGAATTGCTCGCTCAGGAACGTGCTGTCCTATGCAGGAGAGGCTGGGGAGTAATCTCCCCTTCCACATTGGAGCGGGGGTACCCGCTGTCGCGGTTATCACGTACCAGTTGCTGGTGAGCCTCTGGGGTGGCATGACCTGATTATAAGGTTCCTCTAGGGCGCGAGGGGCTAAGGCCTCGTCCGCGCCCCGTACCCTCTTGGGACCTTAAGGCGGGCCTTTGGGTTCCCCTTTTTCGGGCCCTGCGGAGAGCCCCCTTCCTCGTTCTGCGAGGGGGGGTTGGCTCTCCTGCTGGGGCTCGAGTCCATCCAGAGGGTGAGGCACCTACAAGCATTCCGTGTCCACCGATTGCAAAAATTCAGGCCCGGTGACTCTCACGTGATCCTGAGACCCCGGCCGACTTACGTGCCCAAAGTTCCGCCGCCCGCCTTTTGGGAAGTAGGTGGTGAACTTGCAGGCGCTCCCACACCGGGAGAAAGACCCAACCTGTACGTGGGGTGTCCAGTAAGCGCATTGCGCCTCTACTCGAACCACACGGAGGGCTCAAGGCCCTGAGCAGCTCTTGTCTGTTATGGAGGTCAGCAACGGGAGTGCTGTCTCCGAGGAGAGTTATCGCGCTTGATCGCACACTCCACTCGGGGTGTGGCCTCCTCGTGGGCACCGGCTCAGTGCGCCTCTCTGGCAGACATCTGTAGAGTTGCGGGTTGGGCTGCGCTATACCTCGCAGAGGCTTGCAACCTCCGTGGGGGACCGGCAGCTCGAGTCTGGCCAACAGGTGAGACCAGCGGTCGTAGAGCGTACGCCTGCGCATAGCGCCATTCCCCTTCTTAGCTGGATCAGTGCGCTATGGGCTGCCTCCCTTCTTTCCCCAAGGGTGAAGAATAGGCAGTCCGTCCATCCATCAATAAGCACTCAGGGCGGCGGGCTCGGCGGAGCAGCCCTGCTGCCTATGGCCGGGTATCAAGCTGAGTTATTACATATTGCTCTAACCGGACCTAGTGCCCCACACGTAGTAACCCCCCACTAGGGTGGTTCCGTCTGAGATGTCGTCATGAGATGGTTCCCCTCGTGGCAACCCATGACCTCCCCCAGGTGGACATCCACCTTGCGGCATTCCGCACATACCTCCCATGAGTTCTCCCCTATTTGGTGAGACCATGTTGGTGTCTCCACTGTATTCCCCCCTATGGTGGGAAGTGGTCTCCGTAGCGCACGTCCACATTGAGGGAACAGCGCTTACCCAGTAGCCCTACGGTACCGGATGGCTTCTCGTTTAGAGAACAAGGCCTCCGTCTGTGGTGGCCGAGGGCAGGGGCTACTCATCTTTGCCAAAAGCTCTGGGAGCCCCTGCCTGCCCACTGGAAGGTTACAAATTTCGCGATAGCGCTCACGTGTGGCTCGCCCAGGCCGGTCAACGTCGCTTCGCTAGAGATTGTGACGCCGCTTAGTGCTGTGGGGTTTTCAATAGGAACCCCATCTGTCGGTTCGACACAACGTCGAGAGACCGACAGAAAGGGAACGTCTCGGTTACGTATGTAACCTCTGTTCCCTGATGGAGGGAACGAGACGTTGTGTCCCTCATGCCACAACACTAGCCGTCCGCTGCAGTGATCGTGAGATGCTCTCAGGCTCCTCAGCACAAAAGGTGAATGAATGAGCACGCCGGCTCCCCTTTATACCCGGATATCCGGGGGCGGAGCCCGGCATGCAAATTTCATTCGCCAATTTCATTGGCCTTTTCAAAATAGTCAGAAGATGATTGGTTCTCAAGGGCGAACCCCATCTGTCGGTTCGACACAACGTCTCGTTCCCTCCATCAGGGAACAGAGGTTACATACGTAACCGAGACGTTCTTTACTATAGTGACATCGCTTCCTATACATTCTCACATCATTTGCTTTTTCAAAGAAAGATCTATTTCCCATAAATATGTAAATCCTGTCATCATTTATTTCAGTCTTTCACATTTACATTTATGCATTTGGCACACACTTTTATCCAATTGCATTACACTATATGTTTGTTTCTAAGTATGTGCAATCCCTGACCTTGGCGTTGCTAGTGCTGTACTCTAACCCCTGAGCAACCTTCAGTGGAACACAACAGAAGATATGTTGAGAAATGTCTCAGTGGTTTTCACACAACTCAATGGAGTTCAGTGTTGTTCCATTATCAACATTCTTCCGAATATCTTCTGTTGTGTTGTGATAAAGAAAGAAACTCACACAGGTGACACGACATGTTGAAGAATAAATACTGACAGAATTCTCATTTTTGCCTGAAATGTCTATTTAGTACAGTGGAAAAATCATGTTCATCCTAAATGTCTGTATTGATCACTCGTGATATCTGATCTGATCTTCATCTGTAAACTAAAAACACACAGTGTATTGTGGAAAAGTATGAATAGTAAATGTTTTCTATATCGGTTTATAAGACTTAATGTTGAGGATTGTGTGTTTGATGTGATGTTCTTTTGTCTTTCAGGAGATTTAACAGGAATCGAGTGGCTCAGCTCTGGTATTTTGTCAAGTGTATTTATTTCGGTCTGTCAGCGTATCAGATCAAGTGTGGATATCCAAACAGAGTTCTTGGAAACTTTCTCACCAAGAATCACAATTACTTCAACCTGTTTTTATTCCAGGGGTGTGTCACTCATTCACTCTCTCTCTCTCTCTCTCTCTCTCTCTCTCTCTCTCTCTCTCTCTCACACACTTTCTGTCACTCACTCACTTCACTCTCTCTCTCTCTCTCTCTCTCTCTCTCTCTCTCTCTCTCTCTCTCTGTCTCTCTCTCTCTCTCTCTCTCTCTCTCTCACACACTTTCTGTCACTCACTCACTCACTCACTTCACTCTCTCTCTCTCTCTCTCTCTCTCTCTCTCTCTCTCGCACACACACCTTCTGTCACTCACTCACTCATTCACTTCACTCACTCTCTCTCTCTCTCTCACACACTTTCTGTCGCTCACTCACTCATTCACTTCACTCACTCTCTCTCTCTCTCTCACACACTTTCTGTCGCTCACTCACTCATTCACTTCACTCACTCTCTCTCTCTCTCTCACACACTTTCTGTCACTCACTCACTTCACTCTCTCTCTCTCTCTCTCTCTCTCTCTCTCTCTCTCTCTCTCTCTCTCTCTCTCTCTCTCTCTCTGTCTCTCTCTCTCTCTCTCTCTCTCTCTCACACACTTTCTGTCACTCACTCACTTCACTCTCTCTCTCTCTCTCTCTCTCTCTCTCTCTCTCTCTCTCTCTCTCTCTCTCACACACACCTTCTGTCACTCACTCACTCATTCACTTCACTCACTCTCTCTCTCTCTCTCACACACTTTCCTGTCGCTCACTCACTCATTCACTTCACTCACTCTCTCTCTCTCTCTCACACACTTTCTGTCGCTCACTCACTCATTCACTTCACTCTCTCTCTCTCTCTCTCTCTCTCTCTCTCTCTCTCTCTCTCTCTCACACCACTTTCTGTCACTCACTCATTCACTTCACTCACTCTCTCTCTCTCTCTCTCTCTCTCTCTCTCATCTCTCACTCTCTCTCTCACACACTTTCTGTCCCTCACTCACTCACTCTCTCTCTCTCACACACATTTTCTGTCGCTCACTCACTCAGTCACTTCATGACATCATGTGTTTGTCTGTAGTTTCCGGATCGTTCCCTTCTTGACGGAGTTGCGGGCGGTGATGGATTGGGTTTGGACAGACACGACTCTGAGTTTGTCTAACTGGATCTGTGTAGAGGACATTCATGCCAACATCTTCATCCTGAAGTGCTGGAGAGAAGCAGAGAAGGTGATGAATACTACAGTATATATGTCATATCAGAATGACATCATAAGTCATTCATCTGGTAACACCGCACAAAATACAAACGACTATACATTCCTTCAGGTTAATCGAGTCATTTAAAATCAGGAAGTGATCTATGGGTTTTCTTTCTGCTTGATGTTTGTGTGTTCAGAAATATCCTAACAGACCCGGACAGAAGAAGAAGATGCTGGTGAAGTACACCATGGGCGGCTTCATTATTTTCGCTCTCATCTGCATCGTCTGGTTTCCTCTTCTCTTCATGTCATTGGTCAAATCTGCTGCGGGAGTAACCAATCAGCCATTAGATGTGTCTATCCAGCTAAGCATTCTGGGATATGAGGTGTGTAACACTTACGCTGCAGCAGTAGCTGTGATGTTTATTAAAAGCATCTGTTCGTTTATCTGATTCTGAATATCTATTTCAAAACCTCATCATGAAAGAATGAATCCTGTGTGTTTGTGTCCAGCCGTTATTCGCCATGAGCGCTCAGGAGCAGAACTTGATCCCATTCTCTCAATCAGCTTTCCAGAAGATGACCAATCACTTCGCAACACATCCGGTACATCACCACAAACACACATAAACACACTAAACACACATAAACACACATAAACACACATAAACATGCTAAACACACAAACACACTAGACACACATAAACACGCTAAACACACATAAACACGCTAAACACACATAAACACGCTAAACACACATAAACACACTAAACACACATAAACAGGATAAACACACATAAACACACATAAACACACATAAACACGCTAAACACACATAAACAGGCTAAACACGCTAAACACACATAAACACGCTAAAACACACATAAACACGCTATACACGCATAAACACGCATAAACACTCTAAACACACATAAACACGCTAAACACACATAAAC